>NC_056727.1:110999731-111339731 GCF_019279795.1 Protopterus annectens | reverse complement strand
CTGATTCAATGCAACACACTGAAAGAGACAACCATCACTAATCCTTAAGTTTTCTTATGAAGGGCCTAGTATTGAGAAGCAAAAGGAAAAACTAAGTGCTTTCAAAAGGCAGGAAAAATGGTTACAATTTTAAATACCCCAATTTTAAATAATGGGATAAGGAGTTAAAAAGATGAGAACCTCTTCTGAGCACCTTCCTCATCAAAATGTACTGTTACATTAACCTCTCACATACGTACTACCCTATTACAAAAGAATGTCGTGTAGTAACAGTAGTACATGTAGGGCTGAACTCCAGGTAGTTACTAATAGTTTAGCCAGGTGTACTCAGACCACCAAATGTGATATTTTTCTCTGAGCATCTCTGTAAATATTACGACTTACGGAGCCTGGGACATCCAGAACTCTCCAAATAAATGTCAACAACACAGATCTGTAAACAACATGCTTACAGATAGGACTAATAATCTAAAAACAACCTTTTGTAATGGCAGAGGGCAACAGCTGAAAAGGATGTGTGCATTTCTTAATTGGAAAGGGGCAACATTTTCAGGGCTGAGGACATATTTTTTTTAATGTTAATTAGCTGGGGGAGAAGCAATGTAAGATTATGCAAAATGAAAATTTCAGGCTACACCCCTGGCAGTTCTCAAAGGTATACAGTCTTTAGAGACAACACAGCACAGACTGAAATAACTGCAAACATTTCTTCATATAATTTAGCAGAGAGAATATTTTAAATGTTGAAAGTCTTATGACTAGCAAAACTAACAAGTTTATACACTGATTTCTGAACATTACTTCTGACTACAGAGTAAAGTTGCTTGCTAAGCAAAACAGTACTGTAAAAACAGGAAAAAAGCATTAGTACTGCACGTGCCATGACTGCCCTCAATTGCACTCAACAGTGTTAATTATAGTGACAAAATAAAGCAACAGCCCAAATACTTTGATAGATTTGGTTTACACACAAAGTCCTCTATCTCACAGAGATGACAGAAACAAACAGCTGGTCAGAAGTTTTGATGTGATAAATATAGAGCTACAAACTTTGAGGCACGTTCACTGTGAGAAGAAAGGCACCAGCCCTGTTAGTAATCTACTCAGAAGAGAAATAAAGGGGTAATTCAAAATAACCTCAGCAACTTCGTACAGCACTTCTGATCTTTGTATAACAATAGCCTGTCTTTGTGCAGACAAGAATGTGACTTTAAGCTTCACGGGAAAAAGATCAGAAAACCGCTAAGTACCTGAATCTAGGACAAGGCAGACAGAATGACAGACAGACAGACTGAAAGGCCAAATATTCAGGAAAGAAAGTAGAGGGCATAGTCGGTGTAAGTTTTTCAAAAAAGATAATTACTTTTCAAAGTAAGTCTCCAGGAAGGAAATGCACACGGAACAAAATATCAGATATGAATATTCTTACAAGGAAGTACGAAGTAGCTTAAATTATTTTCTTTGTTGTGTTCTGTGATATATAGAAGCTGAGCTCAATAACCTCTTGAAGGATACATACCCTACCCTACATCCAAACAAAGAAATGAAAATCAAGGCATGAGTACCTATAGGATAAGATGTATAAAAGAGTAAAATCACTTTAGAATTGACTTTCGTTTCAGCCATAGCCAAGTAATAGTACAATCAAAACTAGCTCTTTGGATCACAAAACTCAGAAAAAGTAAAATAACTAATGCAGTACTACTCATCAAAGCCAACTTCTCTGAAGACAGCTTTATCAAGGTACACTATGTAAGCATTTGTACTATAGCTCTGAGAAGTAAAGTACATAGGTATGTAGACGATGTGACAGGAATGGCTATTGGCTTTTATGAGTAAAGCTGTGAAAAAGCAACGTCTGCCTTACAGCTTTTGTACTTGTAAGGCCTAAAGATTATTCTGCTGTCAAAGCTAATATCTTTTTTACAGCTATCATAATCTGAGACTATAATTCCAAACATAATGTCAAAATGGCAAATATAATGGCAGAATTAGTCATTTACTTCATTTCTGTTTCCCAAGATACCAGCATAATTTTAGCAACCTGTTGCTATTACTGCTAAATGGATGTCCTTTGCTTTTACAGGTTCATAGGTGTATACAAGGCTAACAAGCACTAGTGCCCTTATAAGCCTAGTCGTGCAACCCAAATATGACCAGACATTTGATTTATATAGCGAAAAATTTACTGACCGCCTCTCTCTGTCAGAGACATAGCACCAGACCAGGGGTGATTTCCTGATTACCCATCCACTGGTCCAAGCTTGGCTTAAATAGGGATAGGGAAGAACTCTGCTTCACAAAAAATGGGGACCCTGTTCCAGAGAACTGGAATTCTCTGAGAAACATATCTGAATATATCTCATATCTCATATATGGATGGGAAATAGAAAATACATCTCTAGGATTTCACCGTGTCCCTGCTGTACAGGGGCATTGAGTGCTGATTTGTCTAAGCATGGGATAACTCTGGGCTAGGCTTATAAGGGCCTCAAGACCAATAGCCTAGTAACTTCCTATGATCCTATGATCCTATGTCTGTAACATGTCCTACTTATGTCACAAGCAAAATTGAAGTATTTTGATCTAGTACTTCTGATGCTGTTTGTTTTGTGGATGTTCAAAAGGTGCATCAAAACAGGGTCTAGGGATGCCTTGTACACCAGGCAAAGATCACCTCTTGAAAGTCTTTATGATGCAGAGTAAAGAAGCAGGACTTTAAGACAATCAGCACTGGACATTATGTTTACTTCCTGCATTCTTTTTGTAAGGAACCGTTGTGAGCATTCCAGTTCCTGCATATTTCTAGTCAGGTACTTACCAAAGGAGGTATTATATTCTTTGGTGGGTCTGATGAGGACCGAGTATAGTGATATGATGAACTCTCTGGACCAAGATGCCATGGCCTTGCTTATAAGTTGAGCATCACAGAAGGATTTTCTTACTGCCTTGGACACAATTGCAACGGCTAGGTTATTATCTGTATGTGTTTCCAGATCCTTCACTAGCGAATCAACTTTTAGGGATGTTTTATTGATGACTCAGTTACCTGAGGTACCTGACTTACCAAAATATACTATAATGTATTTCTTGGCAATGAGCTTTAAGTCATGACTTTTGGCACCAAGTATTTGTCTGTATTAGAACATCCTGAAGGGTGTTCTCTTCTTGGGGGATTCAATGACTGCTCCCAGTTTGCAATCATCTGCAAACTTGGTCAGCCAGAGGCCTTTGACTTTGGCTTTGACATCTGGGAAGTAGATGCCAAAGAGGAGTGGGCCCAGCACAGAGCCCTGAGGGACTCCACTGATGACTGGCCTCTTTGTAGAGGTGGCCTCACTGATCTAACCTCTTGGGTCCTATCAGTAAGCCAGCTAGCTACCCAGCATATTATAAAGGGGCGTGTGTTTAGTTCTGTAAGCTTGATGATAGTGCTCAAGTGAGGCATTGCATCAAATGCTTTAGCCAGATCTAGGTAGGCAGTATGCACCACTTTCCCCTCATCCATTGCCTTAGTGACCTTTTCAAAGATGCCCACCAGGTTCAGTAAGCATGACTTTCCTTTGACCAAGACAAACTGGGACAGATCCAGTTCCTGAAGGTCTCCGATGTCCTTGATGATAATTTCCATGATAATTCTTTCCATGGCTTTGCAAATAAAACTAGTCAGACAAATGGATCTGTAGTTTCCAGGATCTTTTGAAGGTCAACCTTTATGAAGGGGGATGATAGTCACAGTCCTCCATTCTCCTGGCATAAAGCCTGTTTTAAGACTATAGTTAAATAGTGACTCCAGGGGTCCTGATAAGTCATGTTTTAAAACTGTCCAGGAGGCAACCCAGGATGATATCAAGGACCATTGAGACTGTGGTGTGGTTTTACTGAGAATAACCAGTACATGCTCCCTAATTATATTTGGACAGGTTACTTCTGAGGATATTTTTGGTGGGATGGTTGGGGGTGGGGGGGTAAAGTTGGAAATGAATTTGTCCGCTAACAGGTTGGCTATATCGTCAGGCTAGGTGAATGTGGCACCATTAATCATCAGTTCAGCTCACTGCTGTGTGCTGCCCTTGAGATTTCTAACATAGCTGAAGAAAGCTTTATAGGTATCTTTCATCTCACAGGCTATCTTAACCTCAAAGTTGGTTTTATTTGACCTAATTAAACCTCTAGGTTGCCTATTTAATTTGATGAGATAATTTTTATCAGCATAGATGCAGCTGTACCCTGTAGGAACAAACACAGAGCAAACCACAGAAACAAACACCCTTGATGGAAACGTTTTACAAGAAAGGTTAGAGAATTTGGACCAAATGAAAAAGGGGGTAATTACGATAATGATAGAGCTTTCATACTAGAAATAAACACATGACTCTGGAGCTTAATAAAATCCACTAAAATTATGACTGAGGCAAAAACAACCATCCAAGCCAAAGGCAATCACAAATCCTTTTTCAGTTATGTTCATAAACTCAGAAGAACAGTGCATTGAGCTGATTGTGAATGACATTACATACACTGAGGCTGAAAATATGGCTAACCTACTGCCTGATAAATTCAGCTCAAACTTTATCCTTCTCTCCCCTTTGTCTATCCTACAAGATATACCTGAAACCGATTCGCCTCCAGCTATCACAGAAGACTTTGTCCTGAAAGCACTATCAAAAACTAAAAATACTGCATCGATGGGTGCTGACAATATCCCTGGTTGCATCTTAAATAGCATGAAACATGATTTAGCCACCCCCCACCCCATAACAATGTTCAAGCTTAACCACCATACATGTTTTGTACCAAGAGAATGTTAAACAGCTATCATCATTCCCCTGCATAAGGGAGGCCTTCCACATAGACAGTCAGTTACAGATCCATAAGTCAGACCAGCTTCGTAAGCAAAGCCATGGAAAGACTTATCATGGAACAAATCAATAAGGACATAGGAAACCACCAAACACTGGACCCATCTCAGTTTGGATTCATCGAGGTCAGATCATGCTTAACCAACTCTGTGGATTCTTTGAAATGTTACCAAAGCAATAGGTGAAGGTAAAATAGTACACACCACATACCTCGACCTGGCAAAGGCTCTTGATATGATCCTCCACTTGGGCATAGCAGATAAGCTAAATAAACTGGAAATAAACCCCTACATCACCAGCTGGATTTCTAAATGTCTCGCAGATAGAAAGCAAGAGATGCAAATACAGGAAACTACTTCCACAAAGAGAACAGTCAGCAGTGGAGTCCACCAGGGTTTGATGCAGGGACCTCTTCCTGTTTGGCATCTAATTCTCTGAAGTAAAAGCCAATACCAAAGGGTCTTGGCTCACTAAGTTTGCAGATGTCTGCAGGCTAGGAGCACTTACTTGAACCTCAAAACAAATAACTGGTGCTAGAATCATGGATTGAAACTAAATGCCAAAAAATGCATTACTATGTCCTTTGGGAAGTTGTCTACTGTGAGGAACTACCATAGAAAGTCCCTTGAGATTTGACCTAGCTGTTCAGAATTTGGAACACATGCAAACAGAGACCTAAGAAAGTCATTCTACATTGCACAACTTATAAACAAAGAGACTGTGACTAGATCGACTGATGTCTTTCTCCCTTTTTATTCAGCCCTCATTAGGCCAATCATCGAGTATAATGCCCCCTTTGCCAAGTACCTGTGCAAACATATGCAGCAACTGGAATGCCCACAGACATATTGTATTAAAAGGATACAAGACATGCCCTACATGGACCAACTCAAAGCCTCGTTACTATACTCAATATGCTAAAAAACTCTTAAGAGATGCCGTGTCTAGCATACAAGGTATCCTCCAACCAAATATTGATGGACCTATTGCACATCAGCAAATTAAATGTCATCAGAAATACTCATACCAGGGATATACACCTTTTCTACAACATAAACAGAACAGTTGGGAGGGACAGGTTTATCCCACAGAGGATAGCACTGCTCTGGAACAGACACCCCATCCATTTAAAACAAAGCATATCCCTGTCCATTCTTCAAGCGCTACTTCATCTATGGATGGGTAATACAAAATTTAGCTCAAGACTGCCCCGTGTACTACTAATGGACAGAGGTAGCTCCTAAATGTATCCCACCTATGGGTTCCCTCAAATTATCTGTGTTATGATTCCATTTATTCTCACTAGAGGTAATACATAATTATCAACCAGGGGATGGGTAAGGCCAGTCTAACACTAAATGGAACAGACCAAAAGGGAAAATGATAAGGCCTAAAATGCTTACCTATGAACCTATGAATAACTCCCCTGAATAAGCACAGCCTCTTCAGTTATTATTAGATGCTAACCAATGTATGTTGTCAGTCTACAGATGGAGCCCCCAAAGTAAAGCACAACTATGTTACACAGTAAATACTGCTTTTCACCCTACCTCTCTTTATGCAACTCTTGGAGAGGTGTGGAAAGCCCTGAACTGTGAGTAACAAGCTTCTTATTAAAAAGGAAAGAAAAAAAATTGTATTTTTTTCCAAACCCTCCCACCCCCTTCCTGTTGTGGTTTTATAAGGCTGTGTCTATGCCCTCCATCCCTTATGGTAATCTGATTTCCAAAGTCCCCCTCCACCCCTCTTTCATTGCTATTACTACTGTATAAGCTATTTAATTACTATTTCTGCCCATTGTTTTCCATAGATCCATGATTCTGAGTGCCCACCCAGCATATTGCTCTTGAGTAAACCTCCTTTACTACACATTGTAGCCTACTTATTTTCCCAGAGCTCAGCAAAGCTTGACCTCCTAGCCTGTGTTCTGGAAGCATCTTACTTGTATCCCATGCCATCCTGGCAGAGTTAAGAATTTTGATTGTTAAACTGCACTTGCTTAAGTTATTTTTAATGAGCACTACTGCTTCCTGCTTTTATTTTGTACATTTCATTGTATTTTTGTAAAAAAAAAAATGTTCTTCTCATTGTTACTGCTGTGAAACTAAGTTAAAATCACCTTCAGAAAGGGATTTTCAGCAATTTGTTTAATTGGTTTGTTGTAGCATTCAAATTGTGGGTCTCTTCTAATGGGTTTTTACATTAGGAGGATTCTGTGATTTATTCATCTTGAGGCAGGAATGTTTGGCTGGTCTGTCTGAGATGGGAAACACACAGAAGAGTTCATAGTATACTCATTTTGTTAGCCAAAGGGCTCATTAGTTAGTTTTCTGTTTTTGCTGTTCTGCTATGAATTTGTAGTGTTTGCACAGAGCTGCTAACTGCACAGCAGCAGCAGTTAGCAGTGCCCTGTAGAGTAGCAAACACATAGGAAGCAAATTTTCCCAATAGAATGGTCCATAAAATTGTACCCTGTAAAGCAGTCAATACAGAGCTAATACCTACTCTGCAATACCGAAATGCTTAGTGCTTACCTACGGATTTAGTAGAATTCAGTATTAGGCAACCATTACAGTTAGGAAAGCACCCCTGTTAGTCTGCACCAACAAAACACCCTTAATAGCCTTCTAACCACAATACACCACCCCCTTGTAGCTCACCAGTCAAAGGACTGGACAGCATGGATTTGCAATTTCCTAACGTCTCTGTAGCCAGCTTGGTGGATATGGGCATCTTGAAACAATTTAGTAATTGTCTCATGTTTACATACAAACTCTTGCGAGAGGTGTGCTTACACAATGAAAATGAAGGCTAAACTATGGCATACAAGTGCACATCAGGCTGTTAAAATCACACACACAACACCCATCTCACATAGCACAAAACACACATGGATAATGTATGCTAAGGCACTTAAGAGCAATCTTCCTAACCAACAAATATCGCAAACATCACCTGATGGCAAAACTATGCCTCAGCAAGTCCAAAGGCTCTCAGAAAAAACAGCACTTAACAACACAAAGACACTCATACTCAATGAAGCCCCAAACGCTAAGCCCCTAAGGCAAGCAAATATGCTTCTCAGGACACTTGTTATAAGGGGCTTCATTGTAAGACATAACTCACACCCCTCTAACCAAGCTGAGCAAAGAGAAGATAATGGTTAGTTGTTCATCTGGAGCCAGGATCCAACAAATCAGGCATGCACTCAAGTCATTACACCAGAGGTACCTCACTTTTAATTTCTCTAAGTCTTTTGGGTTTCTAATACCATTACAGGAATAGACCCCATTCCTAAGTCAAAGTATGATTAAAGCAGGGAAGTTATCTTAGATTTATTCTCCTCATGTTTCAAAACTTTCACAATGTTTGGTGTTGTGAACTCAACAGATATGTATGCAGTCCCACGACTGCAGATCTATACATGTAATCAGTTTTAAGGAGCCAGATACCTCCTTTGCAAGGGGAAATATATAATCTTGGTATGCAGTAATTTTTATAAATCATTTGATTTATAAATGATTTATAAATCATTTGATGAGCATGAACCATTCTTCTTCTTGTTTTGTCTAATCTATCCAACACCTTTTGGGGCCAGTCAGTCACTCCAAAACTGTAAGTTAGGACAGGAAGAGCAAATTAGTTTACAGCTTGAACTTTGTTACTAAATGTCAATGCTGTTCTCAGGACTAATTTTTGTCTTCTAAAATATTCCTTACTGAGTTTTATTTGCATTTGTTTATGTTTTATTGCTGATCCTTCATCATTTCCAAATTATTTATACACTCCCTCTTGCTCAAGCTCTTTTATATCACATTCTTTTCCCAAACTGATGTTTTCTTGGTGCTGCAGCTTTCCTGCTTTAAAGGTTACTTTTGCACATTTATCAAGACCAGATGACATTCTTATATCATCTGAAAAAGTTTTGACTACCTGCAGTTGTGCTTTCAGTTCCTCATCTAATGAGCTATACAGTTTTAAATCATCTACAAAAAGAAGATGAGAAGTCTTTACACTTTGTTGCTTTTTGGGAGCCAAATTATAGCCATGACCTAATTGGTTAAGCAGACAGCTTAATGGGTTAAGGGCAAGGCAAAAGAGCAGTGGTGACAGAGAGTCACTATGGAATATCCCCCTTTGGATTTTTATCCCTGGAAAAATAATTTATCCTTTACCGTGGCTTAACTGCAGAGTGGCTTGCCAATGTTTCATGGTCACTATCCATGCCATACTTAGATTCTTCCCCTTTTTACAGTTCTCCACTATGACTTTATTTAACAACAAATGATTCTTTGTTTTATATGACTTTCTCTTATTACCCTTTTCTTCTATTGCCATAATTCAGTTTTCTTCTAAATGACTATAAACTCTGTCGGCATCCATTCCAGTGTATAGTTTATGCATCAACGGAAGGCAAGTTTTAGGTCTATAGTTTTTAGGGTAGCTTGCAGGTTCACTCTTAAGTAGGAGCATTGTTTTTCCTGTTGTTTCCCAGGCTGGTGTCTGTTTGGGGTGCGCATATAAATAATTCTTATTCATGGCTAAATTGTCTTGCAAAGGTGTTAATACTTTTAGCCAGAAGTTAGGTACTGCATCTGGGCCTGGGGTTTTCCAATTAAAGGCTTGTCTTAACTTCATTTCAGTCTCTCTGGCCATTACTTTATCCCATTTCATATCCTGTACATTTGAATTTCTTATTCTTTCTTTTACTTCTTTTATCCATTTATCAACTTTGTTATGTTCCACAGGATATTCATAGATATTTCTCCAAAATGTGCATATTTCTTCTTTTTTTTGGTGGTCTTTCAATTCCTTTTACCTTGTTTCCCAATTCTCTATAAAACTTTTTTGGGTCGTCAATAAATTGCTTATTTTGTACTTTTTCTTTATATTTATCTGTGTATTTTCTAAGTTTTTCTGCCTGTGCTGATATTTTTATTTTATTATTTGTGATAGTGCACAATAAATCCTGATCTGTTATAATACAGTACATCGCTTTTATCATGTCTGAGTATTTTTGTTGATCTGTTCCCGCTTCTATACTCTTCTAAGAGTGACACTTCTTGTCTTAATTACTTTATAGTTTTCTCTATTCGATACTTCCATGATGGCATTCGATTTCTCCCCATCCTTTCCCTTACAAACCTGTGTTCCTGTGGTAGGACTTTATCTGTTATTAATTTGGTTGCACAGTAATGTATCCTATTTACTTCTGTTATGTTGCATGAATCTCTATGTACAGTCCTAATTAACATGTTCATTTGTTTTATTAAACTTCTAACATTTGGGGTTTTATTAACCTTCTGCAGTTTATTTCTTTCATTGATCTTAATATGTCTATCTATCTCTATTAAATCAAGCAACTCTTCTCTTAGATCATTTTTTTCTAAACTGAGGGCACATTCTTTGTTCATCATTTCCTGCAGGCATTCATCTTCCTATGCCATGTTCCCTTCAGTTTTGTCCTGTGCCATCAGTTGCTCTTTTGTATGGGAACTCCCTGACCTCTCTCTCTCTCCATGACATTGACTGTGTCAGGTTTACTGTTTTTCCCTTGCTGTATAGCTCCATCTGAACACTTGCACTGGTTTCCTATGGGAGGCTCCAAACTATCTTCATATGTCAGCTGATTAGATGCTTCCCACTCCACTGCTTTCTCCTTAATTTGGGTGTCCATTGCACTATCCTGCTGTGTTATTATCTGAGTTAAATTTCCTACACTAAATCCTTCACTTTGCAAGTAATCCACAACCTCAGTTTCTATCCTCTTTTCCTCTCTGTTTTCTTATTTTTTTGTATTGTAAAATTTTCCATATCCAGATGTCTTTGCCTATATTTCTCTTCCAATATCTTTGGTGATGCTCTTTTTGCATTGATTATTTTTCTTATTTGCATAAATATTCCACCATGTTAAAGCTCTTTTTCTTTCCCATGTCCACATTTCTTCTTCAGATGTCTCCTGCTCCTCTTGTTTCTCCTTACTTTGGGGACTAGTTGTTCCATCCTGCTGTGATATAACCTGTGTTAGACGTTCTACACTGAATCCTTCAGTTTGCAAATATTCCAAAACTTCAGCATCTATTTTTTAACTTCTACTTGACTAATTTTCTGTTCTACATTCCCGCTTTGTGATCTTATATTTTTATTGTGAAATTTTCCATATCTGGATGCCTCTGCCTATATTTCTCTTAGAATATCTTTGGGGCTGCATTTTCTGTGTTGATTAATTTGGCTTTCCCCTTTGCATAAATACTGCACCATAGCAGACCACTCTTTCTTTCCCATGTCCATATTTATTTTTTATACTCTTCAAACATCTCTAAATTTTGTTCTTTAAATTTTTGCACTTACTCAGTCACTTCATTTTCCAAACGGCACAGGGTTTCTTGGTCTATATACTGTTTTTCATGGATCTGTTGTATTAATGAACACAAATTTTTATTTGAAGCTTCTGACAGTTTTTCTTGTGGAAATATTTTTCTTTCCTCTAATTTCTCTCTTAATCCTTTTGTATATCTTTTGCCTGGAAATTCTGGGCTTCTTGCATAACAGTAACAATACTTTTTTTTTATCCTGGAACTTGTGCACCCAGCTATCTTATTTATTTTTTAACCTACTTCTGTCCATGATACATGCTATATAAAATACATTCTATATATCAGTGTCATCTTGGTGAGATTTTGTGAAAAACAAGGTCCACCTTCTGAAGGTACTCACCAAGACTTGGGGATGACTTCATTTGTCTACTTTAACTCTAGTCAAGTCATGTCACAATCAGTACTTCCAGGCTGCCCATGAAAAGGGACAGTTGTACACATCAGGTTTCTCTTTGGCATCTACTTCTTGCAGGTTCCAAACTGTTAACAAATGTTACACATTTGTCTTCTGAAATCCTGCATCCTTCACATAGCAGCTAATTAGTGTTTTACCGTAAGCTGTTTAACTAAGAATCCCAGCAGGTTGAAGTTTAATGAGCTGCAAGATGTATTTTCAGTACATGTGAGATTCAAGGGAAGAGAAGTTTACTGTTGCTCATGCTAAGTCTTCGTTCAATGTAAAATCATTTGTTTTGTTTAGCAAATGACTATCATTGTTTCAGCTGTAAAAGTTAAAAAAAGTTTTGAAATAAATACAAATCTCTGTATCTCCGTAAAAGTAAAGAAGAAAAAAGTATGCAACTGACAGGTTTGGACAGTGTTGAAATAGTCAACTAATGAGGCATTGGTATGGCTGCAGGAAGGTGGGGGCTGGTCCACTACCCTGACTAGGGCCCCATTTGACCATGATCCAGCTCTAGTAGTGACAATTACAATCAGCCAAGCATGCTGGACATTACACTTATAGCTTTATTATTCTTCATACAATGCATATTAAGGCACATCTTATTACCATATCAGGGTCCCAAGTGAGTAGTACCTATATCTAAAAAGTGTCTTTTCATTTGTGGTCTTTGACCATAATGATTTTTGGCCTTAATCTTGAATTTTGCAGTAACATGATGATTGTTGTCAACAGCTTTAAAAAGCTTTTAAATATTGTGTGCTGTAACACATTGGGACAACTAAAACTCTCCACATATTACAGCAAATTACAGCTGGGTCGTCAATAATTGTGTTCTAAATATAGATTCAAGAAATACACCTCTCAAGCTTTGCTCCTTAAGTAAATTTCTTGAATCTATTTCTCAAACACATAAAACGAACTGAAGATATTTTAATTAACTATTGTGTAACTATGTATTATGTTTTTTTTTATTATCGAAGTAACATTTCTGACCCAACCAACTCATCTGCTAAAAAAAATTAAAATGCAAGCCCTCTTTTTCTTTTATTATGTCTTCCCTGTTACAACATCATATGTGTCTAGTAATAAATGGTCTTTATCACAAGCATAACTATAAACTGTTATCCCACACTTATCTGTATCTATTGTGGATTACTATCAACTAATGTCTCCCACTAAAATAAGTGTAGGACATTGTAGGAGATCTGGGTATGTCACAGGATTAGTATACAGAAAAATGCCCTGGCATGCTTCTACACCCCATAAAACTTATCTAGTTTAATTGGGGCTGGTGGTTTGGAATCCACCTCCATCTTCAACTTCAACTTTATGTAAAACATCAAGTACAAACAGCATACAAAATGTACTGATCATAAACATAAAACATTAAAATATCATGATGGATAAAATAAAGAAAACAAACTAGAATACAGATAAAAGAGCACATGCAAATATTAAGCATATGTTATTTGTAATACTAAATATGCAATAATAAATATTCAGTGCAAACAAAGATAAATAAATGCAAGTTCAAATAAAGAAGATTTTAAAGAGTGTTTGAAGCCTCTTGATGTCAGAAACACTTTCAACCCACCAGGTACCAATTTCCACAGCTAGGTATCCTGCTTAAACTCCAGAAGACTCAAAATGCTTTGCCATAAATTTCAGAAGCCCTTGGAAGGCACAGTGCAAAGGCCTAGCTGGTTAATATTGAATCAAGAGGCTCTGCAGGACTTCCAAGATGGCTGCACATTGAGTAATAGCTTGTTTCTAGTTCTCCCAGTGTGAAAACAGAAACTCAGCGGAGAAGGCCAGTAGACTTGTGTTTATGGGTAAATTTCAGTAACTGGCTAGTAAGTGCACTGCCTGGATGCCAGAATAAAGAAATACAGAAGGCCTGGACAAAATCAGCTACAAAACAGTGAAGAAGAAACACCTACTGGGGAAAGTTCTGCAGCTATTCAGCAAAAAGCAATTCAACCTTCAGACGTGACTTCCAGTAACATACAGGAAGACATAAGACAACTGCATACAGACCTCTAGTTAAAATAAGCAAAACACTGATGGAGTATATCAACACAAACAACAAAATACTGGAAAAAATGGAAGAAGCTTTAAACAGATATTCAGATTTCATGATAAAGCTGAAAAAATAAGAGGTCAAAATGACAAAAAGGCAGGCTGAATATGAAACTGCTCAGGAAGACATGTTTCAAAAATAATAGAATTAGAGGACATAGCACATATGAAAACCTGAGATTTTCAGCTATACCAGAGAAACTGGAAGGTACAGATTGCATTAATTTTATGAAAGCACAAATAAGCAACTGGACTGGTAAGCGGGAGTTAGTTGAAAAGGCACATCATGTGTATGCTCCAAACCTAGCTATAGGAAAGCAACCTGGACCTTTAATAGTAAAGATGCAATCCTACCAGCAGAAGGAGTTGATTCTGACAAAACTGTGGCAGGACAAAATACTAAAAGTGGGGACAGCAGTGTGTTTGTAAAGAAGGATTACTCATGGTGCACCAGACAAAAGAGGAGTAAATTCACTCCACTATTCAGGGCATGTTGAGATGCAGGTGTGAGATTCAAACTGCTGTATCCTACTATCTTTAAGATATTCTTCCCTGGAGGTACAAAATCAAATTTTTTAATGAAGTGCATTTTATTGAGGAAATACAAAAGTTTGTCCAACAAAATGTAAACTGTGAACAGAAGGAAATTCTTCTTCTTGTTCTTCTGGTAATAAAGACCACAGAGAGACTGTACCAGGAAAATGTTGGATAGAAGCAAGGGAGCATGAGAGTTGACTAGAAGAATCGAGAGTACATTGGAAATGACCGAAACAGGATTTGGGTGCTGGAGAAGACCAGGGATAAAGCCAGTAACTTACTGTGGGATTACAATACAATAATTATATTTGTGAAATATGACAGAAAAAGAAAATATGGAAACATTGGTCTTTTTCAAAATTTGTTGGACTTGTGGGGGACTCTAAAGTACATGCCCTACTTCATGTCATTAATGTTCAGAAAATGCTTTGGGGGGGGAAGAGGTGGGAGAAAGCTAACTGTAAGTACACACTTTCTTTTCTTAATGGTGCTGTGTTTGTGGTATATGGTTTTCTGTTCATGCTATTTTTTAAGTTTAATGGGGCTTGTAGATGGGTGGTATTGTTTTTTTTCTTTTTCTCCCCTCTTCTCTCTTTCTTCATGTGCAGTCTTGAGAGGTATGGCAATGCAATGTAAAAAAGAAAAAGGAAAGAAAAGGAGAGCTTGAATCGAAGGGCATGGCGGAGTTGAAGTTAATGTGCTTTTTTTCACTCTTGCATGGGTAAGGACCTTAGATTGATTAGTTTTAAGAGAGAGTAAGTAAGTGAAAGAGAATATTGAATATTATGAGGCTTTTTTCTAGCAAATGCATGTTCATTTAGTAGTAATTCTACAGCTGGTGTTCATGTTTCCATGAAAACAATCTGATAAAGAGAAACTGGCTGCCTGGTTCTCATGTCTCCATGGAGCCAATCTGATAAAGAGAAACTGGAGACAGTCTGGTGGAAGACGACTTGCTGAGGAAAAAAAAAAAAAAACAGAAATTGGCTAGGACATAATATTTTCTGAAAGCAATCAGGGGTTTTCCAAGCTGGGAGAACTTTAAAGATAAGATAAAACCAATTAGACTTGAAGTAAAGTTTTCTCAGTATTTTTTTAAATGCAGTGGGGATACTAATATTAACAGGTGCTTTTGTATTTTCTTTTTCTCCCTTCTTCTCTATTTTTCTTTGTTCAGTTTTAAGAAATATAGGCACTACAATGTAAAAAAAAAAAAGAAAAGCGAAGAGAGGAGGGGGAGGAAAGGTCTGGTTAACAGAGTATGACAAATGTAAAATCAGTGTGCTTTTTCCCATGCTTGCATAGAGAAATGACTGGGTTAAGCCCTAGGCATTATCTAGTAACAAGTTTATTACAAAGCATGTAAATGAAAAAGAATATTTAATATTATCAGGCTGTTTCTGGTAAACGAGGATCCTTAGCAGTTTTGTGTCTGGTTTGGATGTCACTTGAAGACAATTTGATAAAGAGAAATGGCTTGGAGAAAGTGTTTACTGAAAGCATTCAAGTGTTTTCTCAGCTGGGAGAGCTATAAAGATAGACAAAATCAAACAGCACTTATTAACAGCACAGGCTGTACCATGCATCTTAGCATGACTAACCTTTCTTTTTCATTAATTCTAGCCTGTCTATGTGGCTATCAACTTAGAGCTTTTGTTCTTATTAAGAAGCAAAACATCAATATTTGAAGATGTACATAGTTGTGTGTGCTGTTATTAAGTTGATAGGTTTGGGGGGGGTTCGTTTGGTCTGTTTGAGGGCTTTCAAAAAACAAAATGTTATGCAAGATGTGGCATAGGCTCAAATGGATATGACAATAAACAACTGTATAAAAAAAACAACCTCCCAAACAGTATATATATATATATATAAAATAAAAGTTGAAACTAGACCTTTAACAAAAAAGCAGTTATACATAAAAGGTGGTAATAATAATATAATATATAAGAAAACAATGCTTTTTGTAATGTCTTTCAATCTGAATGGTCTTACGGATTGATATGAAAAAGAAAGAGTAGTGAAATGAACTATAAAGAACTGAATATGTGAATTTGATAAAGAAATGTTTTCAGGATGGTTATTCCATGGAATATCTTGGGTAAAGGAAAAGAGAAGTACTTATACTAATTGCAAGAGGAGCTGCAATAGTGACAGAAGAAGAAAAAAGATAATAGAAGATATATATAATACTAAGGGGCTAGTGTCAAGAGAGGAGGATTACACTGGCATGCATTTACATTCCACTTAAAACTGCTATAATGGAGCTTAAAAATTCTTGGAGAAATAATTAGCTTTCAGCAAGGAATATTACTTATAGGTGGAGACTGGAATTTGGTTTGCAACAGTGAAGATGTGTCTGGGGGCCTACAAGGGAAAATATAACAAAGGAGGGTAGATTTTTGAAGAAATTTATGAAAATGTCTGGCATGGACGATATGCATTCAGTACTAGGAGTTCAGAGTGAATTTACATATTATTCTTCTAGATACAAAAACTGGGCTAGGCTAGATAGAATTTATGTATCCCAGGAATATGTGCATTTAATTGAAGGTCTTGAAATGCACCCAATAACTATTTCAGATCATTTGCCAATAATAACTAAAAAAAATTGGAATAGACTCCCCATACATGTCAAACAGATCACCTCACAGACCCTCTTCAAGCACAACCTTGACAAGTGGATGGGTAACCACAAATTTGTCCCAGGGGTTCCAACTGTGTCTTTCATTGACAGGGGTGACAGGTGCTGACTGAGGTTTCTTTTTTGGGGATAAACTCTTGGCTAGGCTTGTAAGAGCCCCAGGGCCATTAGCCTAGTAATCTCCTATGATCCTATGAAGGAAATTAAATAAAAATGAGACACTGCTGCTTTCCCATCTATCAGTTGAAAAGAGAGGAATTTAAGGAATGTATTTTTGAATTATGTCAGGAGCTACTAGAGAAGACAGGAATTTCTACTGAAAATATAGCTAGGGAGTGGGATAAAATTAAAGTGGAGTTTAAAACTAGGGTGGAAATAAAGGAAAGGGAGATATGGTTAAGAAGTAACAAGAATTATTTAGAAGGACTGAGAAATGTTAAAAGTATTGCAAAATAGGGGGAATCTCTCAGAACAAGAAAAAGAGCAACTGCAGAATGCTAAACAGAAAATAAGGGATTACCTTGATAATATGCACGAGTTTAGAAAGATTGCTCTTAAGCAACTGTTTTTGATAATTCTAGAGTACATAAACCTTTAGCACAATGACGAAGGCAAAAGAAAGTGGAAAGGGCTGTCACTAAGCTTAGGTAGCCTGTAACAAGGAAGATAACAAGAGATCCTGTGGAAGTATTAGAAATATTTCAGAAATTTTATGAAAGTTTGTATAAAGCAGAGAAATATGGAAATCAAGAAAAGGTACAAATGGAAATGTTTATGGAAGAATTAAATACCCCAAGGTTAGAGGTAGATGAGGCTCAGTTACTAACAGTTAGGATAGGAAAAGATGAGATAAAAAAGGCTATGTATAACCAATCTACAGGAAAGTCCCCAGTAATATATAACATTCCTGTGGAAGTTTGGAAGCTAGGAGGGAAAAAAAAAACTGATAAAGATCTGGAAGGTTTTAACAGTATTTTAAGGGGAGGAGAAGTACCAGCATCCTGGAAGAAAGCTGTGGTAATCATAATATTTAAAGAGGGTAAAGATTCATCAGATCCAGCTTCATACAGCCCATGTCAATACTAAACCATGATTATAAAGTATTTATGTCTACAATGGCTAAAGAAATGGCAAAACTGATACCAAAATTGCCAGATATGGATCAGTGTGGTTTTTTGAGGGAAGGCAAACATTTGACAATATTAACGGAACGTTGATGACCAGAGGAAAGCAAAATGTATGAAAATACCACTGTTGATGGGTCTTGATGCAGAGAAAGCAATTGACAGAGTAGATTGGGACTTCATGAGCAGGGCAATGGAATCATTTGCTTTCCCTGATATTATTATAAGGTTGATTAGGAGTATATATGAGAGATCAAAGGAAAAAATTAAAGAGGATGGGGTCCTCTCTGATAACTTATGCTTGAGTAGAGGAACCAGGCAGGGTTGTCCACTTTCCCCTTTGTTGTCTGCATTATATTTAGAACCATTGGCAAAGAAAATAAGGGATTCAGAAATTCAAGGATATAACTGGTATGCTAGTTAGGAAAAGCTGTCTCTATTTGCAGATGATATTATTTTATATATGACAAAACCAGAAAGAGACATTACAGTGTTGTGGAATATTTTAAGACAGTTCCAAATTTCCTCAGGACACAAAAGTAATGAAGTTAAAACAAAGGCAACAGCGATAAATTATGTACCCACAGACAAATTTGTCCAACAATATCCATATTTATGAGAACATGATAGACATGAAGTATTTAGGAGTATGGATTAGAATGACTCTGTTGTGGCAGCTAAGGATATGTGGGAATAGACTAAACAGAAGATAATACAATAACTGAGAAACTGAAAGCTTTGTTATATGGATATGAATGCTAAGATACAAGCAATTAAACTGTTTTAGACCCTTTAGTTTTATACACAGGTCAGGCATATTTCTATCAACCAGAGGAGAAGCTGTGGATAGCAATAAAAAATAGTTGAATGATTTTATCTGGGAAGAGGAGACAGTAAGGGTCAAGTGGGATAAGCTGATTTTTCCAATAGAACAAGACGGACTAGGATTACCCAATCTGAGGGGGTATTTTAGAGCAACAAAGTTAAGGTAAGGCTCTTATACATAGTACAACTAGAAAACTATAATTCAAAGTGAAAAGGAATGATAATGATGATACAGGAGGAATCTCAAGAAATAAGGAGAGATTGGGATTTTGGATGCAGACTCTTAAGGAGAACAACAAAAATCGTATAGATTATTATATTCATAAAATAGCAGGGAGTAATCTAAGAACTAAACCAGCATGAGAATGGAAAAAAGAGATTCTGCCAATAGGGATGACTGTGGTTAGGGATACACATAATAGGCAAGAGGGGGCTGAAATTTATTGGAGAAAACTGGCAAAGGAACCAAGGTATTGGGAGCAAATACATAAAAAGAGAAAGGTTACAGAACAGGAAGAGGCCAAGAAATTATTTGGATTGTAGGTTAGAGACTGCTTTCCCTATCAAGGATTGATAGAGTATAGGCAAAGAGAAATAAATAGGGGGCTTTTAAATGAAAGACCAGTGCTGGTAGAGTTTTTAATAGAATCTAAAACAGAAGCTGATGTTAAAAAAGGAATAATTAGTAGAGCAAATTAAATATTGTATGATAACTATAAGAATCAATCAGGGAAACATAGACAGGATTGGAAAGAGAGATAAGATAAGGAATTCACAAACAGACAATGGAGGGATATATGTGCATCTCAAAAACATGCAACAAAGTCTAGAAGATTTAGGATCTTTGCCTGGAAGTGTTTATATAGGTATTTCTATACCCCAAGTAGACGCCATATAATTTTTCATCAGGTGGATAGCAAATGTTGCTAGTGTGACAGGCAAGAAAGAGGTAGCTGGAAACATATTTTTTGGGTGTTAAAGAGCTGCCAGACTTTAGGGATTCCCTGCAGACTGCTCTGTCAGAGTTGCTGGGTTGGCAGATTGGATTGACTGGGAAGATGATTTTTTTTTTTTTTTTTTTGGTGTCTGTGATGTATAATGTTTGCAACTAAAGTGGTGTCAATGTTTGTTTTTCATTTATAAAAATGTAAGATTGCCTATGTCATACATGATAATTTAATAAAGACATTTATTGGGAAAAAAAGAGGTTTTGTGGGTGGGAGGGACCCAAGCCATATAAGGCTAAGTACACCATAACAAGAATATTAGAAATGATACTTTGTCTGATAGGAAACTAGTATAGTTTCTGCTGAACTGGTGTAATATGATGGACTTTAGGAACCATCCGAGTAGCTACTTTGCAAAGTTTTGAATAAGCTGCATACAATCAAGTTATGCATGTGGAAGTCCCAGGTAGGTAGCATTGCATCAGTCAAGACTGTAGCAGACTAGGGCATGTACTGCCACAGGGAGATCCAAAAATAGACTAATATGTTTAATAACAAAGATGTTCTAAACATTGGAACAGCCAGATTTGATAACAGCTGAAATTTGGTCCCTTAATGTTAGCTTGTTATTAATTTGTAACTTGTTGCCATTTTAGTTGATATTAGGGATTAGGAGGAAAATGCTGGCATTAAGGAGACCTTAACAGTGGCACGTGTTACCATAGCCATATCTTGTAAGTGCTGAGCTTGAGTCAACTACTGACCATGCAAAGGTGGATGCAATCCAAGGTTTTAGCTAACAGGTTAACTACAGATAATTAATCCTGATGGCATACCTCTCACCTGCTCCTGATTTTGCAGAACAACCCTGATTTTTGTTTCATATTTTTGCCCTGTCCCTCTTTTTAGGATTTTCAGACAAATCACTGAAGATTACAGTATGACAATAAAGAAGACATTAGAGTTTCATGCTTCTTCTTCTTCTTCTTCTTCAGAAAAAAATGTGTTATTCTATTAACTTCATGAGTGAATTAGAGTAATATTTAAAAACTGTCACTGATTTTGGGCATTTGCTCTCATAATTTTTTGGTTTTGTCCCTTATTATTGTTTTGGCTTTGTATCTCATCCTTGAGCAAAGAAATTGGGAGTTATGTTTCAAGGAACACAACTCAACGCCACATGTCATAAGCACAGTAGTGATACTGCAGTCCTCTTTTTTTTAAATGTTATCTCCTAGTGGCAGTAAGTACACATTGAACAGAAGACAGCTTTGTAAGGAGTCTTGCAAAACACTGCAGCCAAGATGCTGAATAATTAATACCAGAAAGCACATTATGGGTTCATCTGGAGGGTTAAGAGGTAAACCACTCCAGAACTACACTGTCAATGCCACAATAGTGCTCCAAATGGTTAAGCATGATAACATAGCCCTACAAATCAAATTCCAATAAAACATTTATTAGGATCAGGGCAAAGACAGTGATCCCTCACCATAAGGAGATTGTTAAAGACCTTAGTGAGGGTAGTCTCAGTCCTTTGTCTAGTATGAGGACTAAAATTAAATGGAATGGGATGATGGTGACTTTATCACTCAAATATGATTTTAGATAAGACTTACTGTGTTCTGAAAAGCCTTACCAACACATGGAGGCTCCCAATGGAATGATCAATATCGTGACTGGAGTTATCAAGGTCTCCTTCAGTTGAGATGAAAAAATTCCATCATCAACAGTGGTAAGAATGATCTCATAAAGAACTGGGCACAAAGTCTCCAATCAAGTTAAGGCAGACTAGTTAGAACATGGGTCCAGTGAGAAAGTAGTAGTAGTATACAAACTGGAAACAATGGAGATAAAATTACCATAATTAGGAAATAGAAACTCACATCAACCAACAGGCAAGCTCAACTCTGGACGACAACTTCTCTAAGCTTGGTAAGTGTTCTGTGGGCTCTCCAGTCTAATGAGACCAAGGCAATGCGGGACCAAGAGGCTAAATTACACTCTTTAGTAAATAGTTACTTCTGTATGGCAAGACATTCTGGACTGCACAGATTGTCCACTACAGGGAACAATGCAGCCTTTCAGTTCACTACCACAGAGATCTTTTGGGACAAATACTCAAGAACTTCTTTCCAGTGATCAACTCTTGGTTATCAGCAAAATGGTGATCTATGACAAACATGTCCTCAGCTAGCCCAGAGTGTCACCAATTGTACTCAGTTCTTTGGGCAGATCGTATAAGTTCAAGGAGCTCAGAGTCAAACCAAGGCTCATGTGGAACAAGGTAAACCTGCTGTGGTTAGCTTAAAACCAGTACGTCAAGCAAGGAGTTCAGGGTCTGACTGTAAGCCCCACTCTGCTAATCCAGACTAGCATTAGTAAAACCCTGGAGCAGGGCAAGGAGCACAGGATTAATAATGTCCAGGGAAATCAGAAAACTTCTCTTGTACTGCACTATCAAGGGTATCACACAATGTTGGCTGAACAAGAACTGCATTTATTTATTTTATCTAAGTATGTTTACCAGGCTATGGCACTGAGCAACACTGACCAATTTCAGGCCCAGCCTCAGTAAATGATTGAAGGATCAGACCAACTTACAAATCTGACCACCAGATCACTGATTGATACACCAAGCTGGAAGAACAAGACTACTGTACATCAAAAAGTAAGATTTCAAATCACTTGAGTCAAACTGAATCCCTTCATAATGCAAAGGAATAGTTTTACAAGAGCCACTAAGCTCTCACCTTTCTGATGTTAAATTCCCTGAGGATAGGACTCCCGTGAATGTAAACACTGAGAAAATTAAAAAAAATCAGCAAATTCATGTGGGAGCATCCTTCTACTGCTATACTTTCTCCTGGGCCCATTAGATACCCAAAAGAGTTCAAACATCCAATTTAAAAAAACTTTGTTAAATTAACACTTGCTACACAGGCAAACCATATTAAGAAATTCACATTTACAAACATCATAAATCACTTATATTGTTCTATACAATATAAACTAATGAACATTATGTAACTTGTTCAGTTCCTTCCTTCTCTTATACCTCATGCCTCCTCCAAAACATTTCTCTGGATATATTGTTCCCATAATTTCAATATTTTTCTCTGTAATTTTCTCTTAACCATTTCTAAATATTCCATTTCCTGTTCTTTTATCTCTGTTACAACATTCATTACTTCAAGTATGGTTGGTTTAGACTTTGATTTCCATTTTCAAGTAATTGCTTTTTTGGCAGCCTTCAGAATAAACCTTAGCAAGGCCTTACTAAATCTAGGCAATTCAGATCTTGTATTCCAGCTAAAAATACTAATTTCCTATGTTAAACTCATTTGCACACTCAATATTCTTGAAAGAATATTCAGTGTGGAATTTTTAAATTCTATCATCTCACTACACTCCAAACTATATCCTCCCATGTACTTCTTTCTTTCCTATTATACCTCCAACATTTACCATCTACCTGAGGAAAATTTATTTGGAGTCTGATTTGGGTATAAAAGTACCTATGCAAACACAGCCAGGCAAAAAATCTTAAATCTTCTAAATTTTGTTGCATACTTGGGAGCCATACATATGTCACCCCATTGTTTTTTTTGTGAATGGCTTATCTAATCTCTCTTCCCAATCTTCTCCAACCTTCTCTAAATGATTCTTATAGTTATTGTGCAATATTTATACACCCTACTAATTATCCCCTTTTTAATGACAGCTTCTTTTCTAGATTCAATTAAAAACTCAACCAGTGCAGGTCTTTCATTTAGCATTCCCCTATACCTTTCTCTTTGCCTTATATTCAGGTATCATTCCCTGATAAGAAAGGTAATCTCTAGCCTGCAGTCCAAATGTTTTCTTGGCCTATTCCTATTTTATAACATTTCCCTCTCTAATTATTTGTTTCTATTACCTTGGTTCCTGTGTCAGCTTCACCCAGTACATTTACCCCCCCCCCCCCCGTCTGTTCTCTGTACCCCTAACTGCAATCATCCCAGTCAGCAGAATCTCTTTTACACAATTCCCATGCTGGCTTAGTTCTTAGAATGCTTTCTGCTATTTTGTGGACATAATATTCTGTATGACTGTTGTTATTCTCTTTAAGGATCTGTGCCCAAAATCACACTCTTTCTTTATTTCTTGAATTACCCCCTGCTTCATCATCCTCCCTTTCCACTTTGAATTGTAGCTTTCTGCTTGTGTTACATATCACAGCCTTAACTCTGTAGCTCTAAAATATCCATTCAAATCAGGTAATCCTAACCCTCCCTGTTCTATTGGGAGGATCAAATTATTCCACTTGATTTTTGCCCTCTTCTTCTCCCAGATAAAATCTTTCAACTCTATTAATTACTATCCACAACTTCCCCTCTGGTTGATAAAAATATGACCAACTTGTATATAAAATTAAAGGGACTAAAACATTTTACTGCTTGTATCTTGCTCTCTATACCCATAGGCAAGAACATCCAGTTTCTCAATTTTCATACTATCTTTTGTTATGTCTCTCCCCACATATCCTTATCTGCCACAGCACAATCATTTTTAAGCTATACTCCTAAATACTTCATTTTGTAATGTCCCAATAAATATGGATATTGCTGAACCAATACGTGCCTGGGTACATAGTTTACAGCTATAACCTTTGTTTTATCTTCATTAATTTTGTATCCCCCCAAAAAATCAGAACTGTCTCAGAATGTTCCACAACACTGAGATGTCCTTTTCTGCTTCCATCAGTTACAAAATAATATAAACTGCAAATAAAGTCAACTTTTCTTGAATCCTATACCAATTATATCCTTGAATTACTGAGTCCCTTGTTTTTTTTGCCAGTGGTTCTAAATATAATGACAATAAAAAAAGGAGAAAAAGTACACCCCTTTCTGGTTCTTCTGTTAGACACAACTTATCAAGGAGAAGTCCTCCCACTTTGATTTTTGCCTGAGATCCTGAATATATCCTCCTAATTAACTTTATTATTGTATCAGGGAATGCAAATGTTTCCATTGCCCTACTCATAAAATCTCAGCTTACTCTGTCAAATGCTTTATCTGCATCAATACCCACCAACAATAGTGGTATTTTCTTATGTTCTACTTCCCTCTGGATCATCATTGTTTTATTAATGTTGTCAAATGTTTGTCTCTCCTCCACAAAACCTCTTTGATCAGCATGTATCAATTTTGACCACACCTTTGCCATTCTTTTAGTTATTATAGACATATGCACTTCATAATCATGGTTTGAAATTGAAATGGGCCTATATGAAGCTGGATCTGATAGGTCTTTATTGTCTCTAGGTATTACAGTCACCCCTGATTTTTTTTCTAAGAAGTTGGTGGTTCCCCTCTTTTTAAAATACTGTTAAACAAACCCTTCTAGATCTTTATCACTTTCTTCCCCCTTAACTTCCAAATTTCCTAGGAATACCATCTATTCCTAGACATTTTTTTCCCATGGATTGGCTATACATCACCATTTTTATCTAATCTCCTTCTGTTTTAACTGTTAATTGTTGAGCCTCATCTACCTCTAACCTTGGCATATTTAAGTCTTCCATAAATATTTCCATTTGTGCATTTTCTTGATTTCCCCACTTTTCTGCTTTACATAACTTTTCATAAAATTTCTGAAATATCTCTAATACCTCTATAGGTTTTCTGGTTATTTTTTTTTGTTGTACGCTCCCTAAGTTTGGTAATAACCCTTTCTACTTTCTGTTTCCTAAGTCATTGTGCCAAAGGTTTTTGTGCTTTGGAGTTATTATCAAAGCCAGCTGCTTAGCCGCAATCTTTATAACTCAACCATATTATCCAGGTACTGCCTTATTTTCTCATTAGCACTCTGCAATTGCGCCTCTTCTTGTTATGTGAGATTACCCTTATTTTGTAACATTTCAACCTTTGTCAACCCCTTTAAACAATTCTTGTTACTTCTTAACCATATCTCTTTTTCAATATTTCTATCCTATTTTTAAACTCCACTCTGATTTTATCCTTCTCACAAGCTATAACTTCTGGAGTACTTTCCATCTTCCCTAATAATGCCCAAATAATTTGCAGTACCCATTCCTTATATTCCTCTTTTTAATGGGTAGGTGGGGCAGCATCAGTTTCTCATCTTTACTTCATTAACCTGCATTTTTATCTTAGCAATTATTGGTATCTTCTTTCGGCTTTTCTCGGTACTGATCTGAAATAATTTCAGATGTACATCACAGTTCTCAATTAAATGCACATGTTCCGGTGAAATATAATTTCTGAGTATTTTAGCCCATTTATTGTACCTTGGGGATAATATGTACATTCTCTTAGAGGTGCTACTACTGAATTTACTTCATACATACCAAAGATTTTCATAAAGTTCTTCAGAACTCTACTCACTTCTGTTAAATGTTCCATTCTATTCCAGATATATCCTCATTGTTGCAAATCAAATTTCAGTCCCCACCTATAAGTAATATTCCCTGCTGAAAGCTGATTATTTTTCACAAAAGGTTTTAAACTCCATAACATCAGGTTTAAGTGGAATATAAACAAATGACAGTATAATCCTTATCCCTTGCTGGAAGACTCTTACTACCACAAATCTGCCACTATTACCCTTTTCCCTCTTCTATCTATTGGAGCTCCTCTAGCAATTATTATAAGTATCCTTCTTTTCCTTTATCTCTGATATTTTGCTGAATATATATCCAGAAATCCTTTATTTATCAACTTCACATGCTCATTTCTTTCCAAAAATGTCTCCTGTAGCATTGCTATTTGCACTCTGTATTTCTTAATATAATTAAATGTTGTTTCTTTTTTGTTTTTACCTTTGAGACCATTCACATTGCAAGATAATATGGAAATTATCACCATTATGATAAAAAGCCATTATTCCCACTTGTGATATATGACAGCTTTTTTAAATGTCTGTTTCCAGCTTTTTGAAGGTGCAGTGGTGCAGCCGTAGAATTGTCTCCTCACAGCAAGAGGTTCTCTGGTTCGATTCTCGGCCGGAGTGCCTTCTGTGCTGAGTCTGCACGTCCTCCCTGCATTTGTGTGGGTTTTCTATGGGTACTCTGGTTTCCTCCCACGTTACAAAGACATGCTTCTGGAACGTTTCTCCCTGGGCCTCCACTGAAAATTGGCTTTGTTTCAAGTCGGACTTTCCCAGTAAACAAATGTAAAATAAAATAAATAAATATATTTTGTGATACATGCACCCAGTAATGAATATTTGACAGGTTAATCCTTCATATGTTTTTTCTTATCATCAACGTTGGAGCTTATATCACATTTTATAACATTTTTTGTTTTAATGAAAAGCCCCAAACAAAACAACTAACACACCCTTAGAACACCCCCAGAACATGTTAATTTAACACAAACACACAAAACCATGAAGTTTAACCCTCCTAATAGGAACAATTGTCTAAAACAGACAGCTGCAACACAGACCTTAATTAACCTAAAACTCAAGTTATCTATGCTAACACAAATGTTACTGCCTGTGCTTTTGCTTATGCTAATTGGCGTCTGTTCTTTTTTTATCTTTATTCCCCTTCTAGATATGAAAAACAACTTACAAGCTTTCAGAAAACGTTAACTTTCTGGCTTGAAAAAAACAATGTTCTGGCTTTTTATTGCCCTATTATCAGCTTGTCTCCACGGAAACATAAGAGAAAAAATGTAGCCCCTCAGCTGCAGGTTTCTAAAGACAAACTGAAACATTTGTTGCTAAAGGAAACCTTTTCATTATATTCAATGCTGTTTTAGTTGTTTCCACTTGAAACTTGTTTTTAGATTAAGCCAAGGGTCTTATTCCAGATATTCATCTATGCAAAAGTAAGAGAAAACATATGAGCTCTACACGTATTATGATCTTTCTACTTTTTCACCCCATCTCCCAACTCAAATATAGCCTAGTAACTTAAACATGCTTTTGTCTAGCCTTTTTTTCTTTTTTTGCATTGTAATGTCTACATTTCATAATATTATAAAAGAAGAAATAAAGAGAGAAAAAAGGTATCTGTGTACTTCGATATCTTTATCACATACAAGAACAACTAAAAATGATTTACTAAACATGCTAGTTATGTCGTAATACATTTCACACAAATGCCGTTAAGAACAAAAATTGTTTTACTTACAGTTATCTTTTTCCTTCCACTTTCTCTTCCCACAGTGTCCTCTAAACATTAATGACAGAAGTGAGGCAAATGCCTTTCAGTTCCCTACAAGTCTAACAAAGTCAATAAAAGTCCACTCTTTCTACCTTTTTCTTATACAGCTGTATTTCACAAATGCAATTGATGCTTTGCAGTCTCACAGTTATTCACTAATTTCCATGTTGCTGGTCTTATTCCTGGATCATCTCCATCTTTCAACTCTAAATTATGGTTCAATTCCATGGTAATTCTGATTCTTCTAGTCAACTCTTGTGATTTTCACTGTCTCTCAAGCATTTTCCTTTGGAAAAGTGGAAAAGGTTTCACTGGAAAAGTCTCTCCGTGTGCTTTATTAACAGAAGAATGAGAATCAGAGTTCCCTTCTACTTGATGGCTCACTTTTTGTTGGACAAATGTTTGTATTTCCTCCTTAGCCTGTTCCTCAAGGGAAGAAGCATTCTGAAGACATCTGCATACAGCAGCTTGAATCTCAACCTGCCTCTCGGTATTCCCTGATTGTTGGAATAAATGTTTCTCTTCTGCATGATGTACAGTGAATAATCATTTCCCACAAACACTCTACTGTCTCCAGCTTTTAATACTTCACCCTTTTGTTACAGTTTTGTTAGGATCAACTCTCTGTACTGGTAGGTTTGGATCTTTACTAATATAGGCCTTGGGTTCTTTCTCATGGCCAGGTTTGGAGCAAAAGCACTGTGTACCCTTTTAATTAACCATTTCTGCTGTGAATTACCAGTGTAGTTGCTTATTTGTGCATTCATAAAATTAATACCACCTGTTCCCTATAGTTTTTGTGGTACAGCAGAAAAATCTCAAGATTTTTCCTACGTGTTCTGTCCTCTAATGCTAGCATTTTTTTAAACATCTCTTCTTGAACGGTGTCATTACTTTGACCTCTAATTTTTGCAGTTTTATCAGCTCATCTGCATATCATTTTAAAGCTTCTTCTATTTTTTCCAGCCTTATATTATCTGAATTGATATACTCCTTCATTGTTTCATTTATCTTTATCAGCTCTGAGCACATTTGACTTATTTTTTCCTCTATATTATTGGAATCTATGTCTAGCTCTAAAGCTGGAGCTTGAACTGCTTTTTGCTGAACAGACAGTGTTTTCTTTTCAACTTTTCTAGTTGATTTTCTTTCAGTCTCTCTTAATTTCTTTTTTTTTTTTTTGCTAGCATCCAGGCAGTGTATTTAGTAGCCAGTTACTGAATATACTAAAAGTGATAGAGTTCCTTGCCTTTCAGTTTCTTTTTTCACACAAGGATAGCCAAAGTTAAGCTGTTAATCAGTGTGCAGCCATCTTGGAAAGTCCAAAAGAGTTCATACATGCAAGTTTGATATTTTTTTAGTTCAATAGTTAAGTGGTAGATAACAGCAACTCCACCCCATGTGGCCTCAGGGCTTGAATCATAGAAAATCCGGGGGGGGGGCACCATAGCCACAATGACAGCACTAAAGCTGCCATCAAGCCAGGTTAAAAAGGCAAACACTATGTCGGAACTTTGCAGCAAGTCTGATATGATATTAGTCTTGCTGTGGACCAAACATGCATTAGGACTGAGCAACCGGCCTAAAAGCCCAGGATAGTAAGTCTCACCTAACTAACCCTGTCTGACTGAAGGATCATCAAGAAAGCTTGGCAGAAGCTTAGGTGCATGATGTTTTACCAAGTGGTGGCTCCTGCAAAGAAATGGTATGAGACAAGAGGCAGGTTGATGGAGTTCCCAACATGGGTGGCATATATACTCAGCCTAATGTTTTTTAAGCATGTTCATTCTGTGACATAAACAAGCCACTATTGTAAGCTTCTTTGACAGACAAAATGGATGGAGGGCTAATAACTGGTCCTTCCCACAATCAGAGAACTCTACTTCAATAAATAAAATGGTAAGCACATGTAACAGTGATATGTCAAATTCAGGAATATAATTGTAGTAAATAAATACCAAAGAACAAACATATAAGTAAGTGCAAATGAAATCAAAGTAAAACTGTAAAATGAATTAATTGCTTTGAATACGAATACAAATAGACCAGTAGTGGTAAAAATCCTAAGCCAATAATAAAACCAAGATACTAATAAGTGAGCAAAGATGATGGACAATAACCAGTCTGCCTAAAATACAACATAGATTATTACAAAATTTGAATAGCAAAGCTGCAGAAAAATAGGGTAAGAAATATGAATTAAACTATATTATTAACAGAGTGGAAGAAATATGCACATAGAAGTCTACTTTAGAAGAAAGAATAGGATTAGATAAAACTAGGAATTAATGGGTGGAAGAAAATGTTCACTGCAAAAAGTAATACGGTTAGCAAGCAGTAATCCCACAAATAGATATTAAATAGTCTTGATCATACAGAATGAAACCAAAGCAAAAATTAGTTGTAAAAATAAGTTATATTGTTAAAGAATATAAAATGCAAATAAGGTGATAGACATGAAAAGTGATACTGTCTAGAAAAATCATACAACTATGAATCAAGTCAATCCACTGAAGGCAAGTGATATTGTATAGAAACACAACACTGAATCAGGTCAGTCTAATAATGGCAAATAAACATCTAGGGCAAACTATCGAATGCCCTATGTGGCCACCTGAAAGGAGGAATAACAAAAGTCAGTTACCGACCACATCATAGCAGTCGGATCAATCATTCATAAGTGTGGTATTCCAACAGCAGACAAATGCATGTGATCCAATGTAAATACACTAAGTTTCAGCTAATAATTTATGAAACATGATAGCTGGAATCCAACACATCTTCAGCAACAATAAGCTGAGCACAACCAGGATGAAAATCAGAAACAGTCAAACAAAATCAGCTACTAAAAATCAGTAGTTCAGTATTAAGTACTCACAAATAAGATAACGGGGAGCCAAAAAGTATAAAATTTATAAAAATAGTGAAATAAAATATTTCCAGAAGGACAACAACAACAACAGTTCTAGAGACAGGCTTGTTATAATATCTTCAATAGTATGTGGTACTCTTACTGCTCCAGGCCGCGGTGGTGCAGCAGTTAGCATTGTCGCCTCACAGCAAGAGGTTCTTTGGGTCAATTATTGGCTGGAGCACCTTCTGTGCAGAGTCTGCATTTCCTCCCTGCAGTCGAGTGAGTTTTAAAGACATGCAGGTAGGTAGGTGCATGTGTGTGTATGGGTGCGCCTTATATGAATGTTGTGCGCAGGGCTGGCAGCTCCACACCTTAAAAACACCACTGCCAATCAATGTGCGTACCGGTGATCCGCCGTGACAACCCCTAACTGGGAAAAGGCAAAAGACATTGCTTTGATATTCTTACTGCTTTACACTCAAAAGTTTCGGATACTTTCCACACCTAATTTTATGGGAAGAGTCTCACTTGTACTGCCACTTAAAATGTACCATAATTAAACTGATGTTGCATGAAATGAAACATCTTGATGGGCAGGGACCAGAATACTGAGAATCTTCATCCCTGGAGTCTGTATCTAGGCTTGTGAAGGAGCCAGTCAAATAAGATCAGTCCAAAGACTAAGCCTCATTATCCCCATTTAGTCTGCCAGTTAGTGTAGGGAATTAATCCTATGACTTGGTGACAAGCTGCTTCTTGTGCTCCATGGTTTAACTGGTTTGAGTCATAAGCTTCCAGCTGCCTACTGTGTAACTGAGCAAGTCAATGAACAACAGCTCTCTATGGTCATTCCTTGTGTCCTGTGGGCTTACCTGGCTAACAAATAAAAAATGGAATGTGATAAAGGAGGAAAAGGACACTGTTTTCTCATTTTAACAGAAGATCTCTTAGACATGGAAGGCTTAGGAAATCCTGAAGCTCATGTTGCCTACAACATAAGATGGAAATACTCTTCAAAAAAAGCTTATAATTAAATACTGCAGTAACCTCCGATGTTAGGATATTGGTGTCTTCTCCCTAACAGAAACATTCACTGTAGGATCAGGTATCCGCCTCGCCAATGTCTAGTCTCCAGATACCTGTACAGTAATGGATGTGCCATCTACTAAAACAGGAGTGAAAGGAGATCCAGTAACAAGGAAGTCTTGAGTCCAAAGTAACATATGTGACAACAGACTTCAGAGGTGGGAGATGTTCAGATTTGAAATGACATAGATTCAGGTGCCATCTTAACTATATTACTGATAGTGAAGCAGATTCACCCAATGTTTCTTCTTCTCCTGAAACTCAATCTCAAGACAGAACGGAACAATGAAGGACACAAGACTTCAAATGGCTAATCTCCTGCAAACTGGGCAAGCGAATTTGAAATACAGCTGCCAAAAGAACAGAGATCTCACCTGAAATGTCAGGTCTATGCCACTTAGTCAGTGACAACTGACCTTGGGAAATACCTGAACAAGTATTTAGGGGTTTAACTTTTAGCATGAAATCAAAAGGGTTTACTATCATAAACTTAACACACAGACAGTCAAGTCCACCTGTGTAATTTCCACGTTATGAAAGTTGGAAGGTGGAAAGCTGGCATTACTCATTGTCCAAATTTGACTCCCTTTCTGGACCAGTTAGTGCTTTTTCATGGATCCAGAGCATTAGGGAGCTTCGGGGTTCAGGGTTTGTGTTGAATATGCAGTATTCAGTATGTCAACTTTCATAGAAAGGTTGTGAGTATCGGTTGACTCAACCACCTGTGTGTCGAGTTTATGATAGTAAACCCATCTATAGAAGACTCCCCTTAATTAATTTTTCTGTTTAAAGAACTGAATGTAATGCCTCTATTTTTTCTGTATCTTACTACCAGAGTCAATAGATGAAGAGGAGAAAGAATCTGAGTTAAAGAAATCAATCAGCTACATTTTAAAATGCCCGAACGTTCTTAGCTCCCTTCTAAAAGCTAGCACAGCTTTCACAATTAGCAGAAGAAACCAACACTTCAAATGGAAATCTTTGTGGGACATCCAAGACCTGCAAAAACACTAAGTCTTTTATGGGATGTCATTTACAGAAATAATACACAAAGTTGCACAAAATAATGCAGGCTGACCTCTAATGTAACCATTCTAGATAAATCCCTGCACCAACTCAGGGTGAACTAGTCCCTCTCTCCTTCTACCACCAGCATACTTTAACTATAGTCAGAGAGAAGGAATCAGTAAAATCTATTTTCTAGATACTAAAGATCAAATATATTTTTGCTTAGACTATATTATTTAGTCATATCTCTTCCAAAGAGTGTACTCAGTGGGTTTAATGTCATCTCTGTGAACGCAACTTGTGAATACTTATCTATTGACAATGTTATTTTTCAACTTATTATAGCTGTCTAAATGTTTACACTATGTATGTACAGATTCAGACTGTATGAGGTGAAGCTGAATTTTTTTACTTAGTTAATATGCCACTCTTCTGTATTACACTTTGTAATAACTTTATTTAACTATAACCATATAATGTAAATGTAGAGCTTTTCTCCCCAGGCCTCTGCTGAAAATGGGATATTTATTATCCCAGTCAGACTTTCCCAGTAAAAAAATGGCAAATACATAAATAAATAAATAAAATATAGAGTTGAATAAATTCAACACTTCCAAAATTCAAGGACTAGGAAGTGTTTGAAAAACTCTTGAAGTTATAATTTCAGATTTTCATGTCATGTGGCACAAACAACTAAGTAAGATATCTGACTGTTTTGACTTTACCAACAGGCTTCACCTAATAACCACTGCATGAGACTTCAGCTGCACACCCCTTGGGACACCTCACTGGTACATGATCAAGCCACAAACTGACATCTGTCTGTCTAATTCCCATTTAGATTATGAATCTCCTACGCCAATGGTTCTTCTGATGAACAAACTGTACTGCACTGTCCTTCCTCGGACTTCATGCTATTACACATGCAACATTCTGTACAAACAGGCAGCATTTCTAGATATCTTCTTCACAAGGGTGGTAGCATCAAAAACAGTGAAATAACTCATGAAGGAAGAAGTTTTTATGCTGGCTGGAAGAATAAAGAAATAACTGATAGGATCTTACCCAGGCGGTCGGAAAAAGGGCAGATTAGGCAGGCCAAGTGATCCTTGTCTGTCAGGGGACCAGGGTTTCTGACGATGGAAACCAAAGCCATTAGTATTTGCATCTCATTCTGTGATACCCCAGGCAACAATACCAGCAACCTGGGCACATTCCAGAACCTATATTTTAAAGCCATAGGATAAAGCCCTCCTTCTGCACCAGCAAGCTGGTTTTGGAGAGCTGCTTCCAAACAGCACAGCAGCTGCTGTCAACAGTTTGTCTCCATTGCTACATCTACCAAGATCAAGCCCCATTCCTGACACAGATACCGGATTAACTTTTTCACTGATAAGCAGCATTAGCTTCAAGGCTTCAGTACAAAGAGATCATCTTGAAACTGCATCAGCAATACTGTCTATGTGAGACCAGGCAGGTAGAAGACAAGGGGATAAACCAAGGGAAATGATGTATAGTGTAAGAAAGTATGAACAGTCAGAGTGGTTCATTAGCAAACCCCTGAAGATCTTCCCAAGACCAGTAATACTGAAGAGGATGAAATCATTAAGAACACTGAGAAATGATAATAAAATTGTCTACTCAATGCTAGCTTTCTCTTCTTTCTAGCCTCAGTTTACAAAAATGCATTTTTACAGCTTCCGTCACCATCTACACTAGCCAGACTGAATCATTTATGTTATAAACATAGTGTGTATCATATGTTATAAACATGTGCTAAATCACAAATGTTATAAACATGGTCAGTTTAAGTCTGGAGACCAGACAAAGAAAATAAACTTCACAGGTAACTTCTGAGGAATTAGCCTCTCAGAAGCATAATATTCATAGTAAAATATTTCTCTTATAAGGTTAATATCTGTAACAAGAAATGCCAGTCGTTATGCTACTCATATGCAGGAAACAGCTAGGTTATAGTGGATCAGGGATTGCTACCTTTGTCAATAAACTGCGAATGCTACCATATTACATAATATTCTGGTCTAGCTTTCCAGTAACATGCTAGTTGCATCTGCACAGAAATAAACTAAACAGAAATGAAAAACAACAGTCCTTTACATATTGTGAAGTTACACAGCTTAGTAGGGATATCTCATGAGTATTTATGGGTATGTCCACAGTACTGAACAATTAGATTTTGAGTATTCTTGGGTAAAATGAAGCAATTTAAATTTTCATTTCCCAGCAGCTGTTCAAAGAGGAAATTCCATAAATGATTACAAAATGCCTAGTTAAATCTTACTGCATGATGTGAGTTTCTAAGATGAATTAGCTACGAATCAGGTCAAGATTTCTATCTTAGAATTTAACCCCAGATCCTGGAATTCTATCTCATGTTCAATGTCTGTGTACAGGCTGCATGTTCTCCTTGCACGTGCATGGGATTTCCCCTGGTACTCTGGTATCTTCCCAATTTCCAAAAACCATGCTGATTGGCTATGTGAAACTGGCCATCTTGATAAATTACATTTATCCTTGCTGTTGCCATGCCATAGCTAAAACAGATTTGAAAAGATACGCTCACTTACCTCATTAACATATAAATAAAAATGGAAGCTTGTCTTAATTAAAACATTGGGTGAGAAGGTCACTGAAAAACCAATCAGTAAAAACAAAATGAAAACTCCAGCAAAGCTAGAACTTCCACTAAGTGACCTTCCAAACCTCTTGTATCAGAGGAACAAGGAATATATGGAAATGATCCTTATGAACATCAGGTGTTTCAGCTAACTGGTAATTCTGAATGCCCATGACTTGTTTCGTCATTTTAATGGACAATTTCAGGTCAATAAAGCCAAACCCCACTAGCTGTGGATATGCATATTTCGGCCTTCTATGACCTCATCAGCACAGCACAAGCAGAGTGTTTGACTATGCATTAGAAACACAGGGCTGTTATACCCAACTGATTATCACTAGGATCACTGCAAAAATATCCCAAACAACAAACTAAAACAATGAGTGAGAAGGTCACTGAAAAAACAATCAGTAAAAACAAAATGATAACTCCAGCAAAGCTAGAACTTCCACTGAGTGACCTGCCAAACTTCTTTTATCAGAGACAAATGGGATATATGCAAATGATTCTTATGAACATCAGGTGTTTCAGCTAATTGGCGATTCCGAATGCGGGTGACTTGTTTCGTCATTTTAATGGACAATTTCAGGCCAATAAAGCCAAACCCCACTAGCTGTGGATATGCATATTTCAGCCTTGTTATGTCCTCGGCAGCACAGCACAAGCAGAGTGTTTGACTAAGCATTAGAAACTCAGGGCTGTTATACCCAACTGATTATCACTAGGGTCACTGCAAAAATATCCCAAACAGCAAACTAAAACAATGAGTGAGAGGGTCACTGAAAAAACAATCAGTAAAAACAAAATGAAAACTCCAGCAAAGCTAGAACTTCCACTGACTGACCTCCCAAACCTCTTGTATCAGAGGCATATGGGATATATGCAAATGATCCTTAGTCAAACACTCTGCTTGTGCTGTGCTGACGAGGTCATAACAAGGCCGAAATATGCATATCCACAACTAGTGGGGTTTGGCTTTATTGGCCTGAAATTGTCCATTAAAACGATGAAACAAGTCATGGGCATTCAGAATCACCAATTAGCTGAAACACCTGATGTTCATAAGGATCATCATTTGCATATATCCCATGTGCCTCTGATACAAGAGGTTTGGGAGGTCACTCAGTTTAAGTTCTAGCTTTGCTGGAGTTTTCATTTTGTTTTTACTGATTGTTTTTTTTTAATTACCTTCTCACTCATTGTTTTAGTTTGTAGTTTGGGATATTTTTGTAGTGACCCTAGTGATAATCAGTTGGGTGTAACAGCCCTGTGTTTCTAATGCTTAGTCAAGCACTCTGCTTGTGCTGTGCTGACAAGGTCATAACAAGGCCGAAATATGCATATCCACAGCTAGTGGGGTTTGACTTTATTGGCCTGAAATTGTCCATTAAAACGTCGAAACAAGTCATGTGCATTCAGAGAGGTCAATTAGCTGAAACACCTGATGTTCATAAGGATCATTTGCATATATCCCATGTGCCTCTGATACAAGAGGTTTGGGAGGTCACTCAGTGGAAGCTTGTCTTAATTAAAACCAGGTAATGGACCATTTTTAAACAAAAATCTCGAACAGACCATTCAAAGTCACATCATGGAGATGGGAGTAGGGGATAACAATACAAAATAAAAAGGTGATTGGCCCTCTTGATAGCCTTCTGTTGAGCAAGTAAACACTGAAGTCAAACAATCCTTGCTATTTCTACCAAATGACAGAATATTTGTATTAGCTTTCTGAACTGTTGGTCATAAGAGAACACCTGCAACAAACAGGGCTGGTTTTAATAGTATTCCATTTACCAGAAGAATTGTTGTCTATTTTAGGGTTCCCCTCAAAAGAATAACAAAAAATGAATCTTCAGCATGACTGCAGTGCATTAAAGATCCCTCCTCCAAACAGTGAAATTATAAGGCCCCTTTCCTGGTTTACCTTCCCATACAACAAATAATATTAAATACAATGAACAATGTGTCTGGGTGTGGGTATGTGTGTGTACAAATATAGACCGAAAATAGGGAGGAAATGAGACTGTCAATTTGTTTCATCTGCAGTCATTTTATTAGAAATATTACAGTGATGTGTGAAACATCACTTTCAGCATATTTAGTTACTATGTTTGTGATAATGCTTGAGAACTAAACCATTTCTGTCAAAAGACTGTACAGGTTACAAAACATGTTTTTCTAAAGATGTTGGTGCTTACAAAAGTGAATGTTACCTGTACTGAGACTGGGTGGTGGTGGGTTAAGGAAACTGGTCCATTTCTCCACTGCTGAGCATCCTGCAGTTAATATATTTGGAGATGTGGGGTGCGGGAATGAAATGGGGCTTGTCCATTGCAAAAATACTTTGATTTTCTAGTTAGGAGGGTTTAATAATTGGGAGTTTGACTGTGTGTAAGCATTTTATTAAATCTTCATGAAACAACACATTGGTGATACAATTTAAATTTTAAGAAGGTGCAGAGATGTCACTCCTTCGACTTCCAAGATGGCTGCACACTGATCAACAACTTAACTTCAGCTCTCCCAGTGTTAAAACAGAAACTGAGAAACAACAGCCAGTGATATTGTCAGCCTGTCTAAACTTCAGTTACTGGCTAGCAAGTACACTACCTGTATGCCAGCAAAGAAGAATTTTAGAGAACCTGAAAGAAAATCAACTAAAAAAGTTAAAGAAAAACAACTGTCTAAGAAGAATCCTGCAGCAGTTCAGGAAAAAGCAGTTCAAGTTCCAGCTCTGGTACAAGAGATAGCTTCCAATAATTTACAGGGGAAAAAATTAAACTGTGCTAAGAGTTTATTAAAATAAATGAAACACTGAAGAAGTATATCATCTCAAATAACAAAAGGCTGGAAAAATGGAAGAAGCTTTCAAAAGCTATTCAGAAGAACTGAAAAAAACCCGCAAAAGTCAGAGGTTAAAATGCAGAAAATGCAGGCCGATTATGAGACTGTTCAAAAAGAGCTGTTTCAAAAAAAATTGCAGACTTAGAAGACAGAGCACACACAGAAAACACAACATTTTCTGCTGTACCAGAGAAATTGGAAGGAACAGATTGCATTAATTTTACAAAAGCACAAATAAGTAACTAGACTGATATTCCACCACAGTATTTGTTAAGTGAAAAGGCATGTTGTGTGTATGCCAAAAAAATGCAGACAGTAGCGTGGGGAAAATAATTATTCACTGTACACCAGGCTTAAGACAAGCAAATTTATCCCAGCAACTAGAGAGTGTTGGTAAGCATGAGTGAGATTCAAGCTACTATATCCAGCTGTCTTTAGAATATTTTTCCTGGAGGATCAAAGTCATTTTTTTGATGCACAGCAAACTAAGGGGGGAATTCAAAAGGTTGTCTAACAAGGGGTGAGCCATCAAACAAAAGGGGACTCTGCTTCATTTTTTTCTGATGGTAAGGCTCACAGAGAGACTTTGCCAGTAAAACTTTTTCCAATGTTTTAAAGGAAAATGCTTGAGAGACAGAAAACCCACAAGAGTTGACTAGAAGAGTTGGGAGTACTTTCGACTTTGTAGATCAGAATGCAAGTGGTGTGCTGTATCTTTTAGAAGCATGTCAAGGCTGTACGTGCACGTATAAATTCCAGACACGTGCACTCCCTAGTGCCATTTTGTAAGAGCAGCCAGAGTGAGAGCATGCATGATCACAGTAGTTAGTTTGTATATGTTACTTAAGTTAGAGTCAGCAAACTTCTATCATGATGTGTTTGTATAAAATAAAGCTGCTTGAACAGAACCCACAAAGTGTGTGTGTCCAAAGTAAGAGAGTGGCACAGTGTCAGAACCGGGATCAAAAAGAATAGGATCCAGAGCCATGAGATGCAGAGATGACAGTGAAGGTAAAACTAAGAGAAATGAGCACAAACAGAGCTAGAAAAGAATCAAAGGTAATGAGAAGTAGCGTGAACTGTTAATTTGATACAAGAGACAAAACGGGGCATTACAAGGGCACAAACCACATTACTGAGCAAGCGGAAGGCGCAAAAAGTTTGTTGGCTAAAAAGAAATGTTTAAAATAGAGGCGTTTGATAAAACAATTAACAGTAAAGCAAAACAAACATGTTTAAAGCAAAATGGGTATGTTTAAAGATAAAACGAGTGTGTTTAAAGTAAAACGAGTGTGTTTAAAGCAAAATTGAGCATGTTTAGAGTAAAACGAGCACAACAAAAGTACACTGGGCATGAAATGGGCTTAAATGAGGAAAACGAATATAATAAAGGCAAAAAGGACATATTAAGCAGAAATAAAGCAAGGCGACTGCATGTGTTTTGGCAAAGTGCTATGCTTTAGCAAAACTATGACTTTGTATTGTATCAAGGGTATAACTAAAGTTATTCAAAGTATCTCAAAGTGTGTAAAAGTGCTCACAGTGTGTGCTTATTATTGTGCATGTATTTTATAGAGTTTATTGTGTGTGAAGTGTGACTATTTCATGAAATACAGTCAAAGTACAGCCATTTTGAAAACTTTCTTGTGCTGGGTGTGTCTGTTCGCAAACTGCTGCCATTACAGAGTGTTTCTTGCACTGTAAACAGTTACCTAGCAAGGTACCACCATTTTTGGACATTTCAGTATGCTGTATGCAGTTATTCACAAAGTAAAACTACTTGGAAATGTTACTGAGTTTGAGCAAGAGAGGTCCAGTTTATTCACATTGTGCAGTTATTTGATATGTTTCTTACATTGATAAGAGGTGATTTATTGCAAAACAATATTACAAGAGTGTTAAAGTTCCCGAGAAGTTTATTTCCAATTATTCAGAGGTACTACGAGTTTGTTCCTTAGCATTATTTTGAAAAGCCCAAAAGGTATAAATTCATAGCACAAAGGCATTGGGCAAAGTTACAAATACTGGCATAAGTTTCTAGCATATGTGCATGAGTGTATGTTTATGGTTATTTGCAAAACCCTTCACTGGTATGTGTTAATATAGCAGATGAATTTCGAAAGCCCCCACCACTTGTATTTGATCAGAATACTTCGTAGAATTGGAGAACAGTTGAACAAGAGTACAATATTTTATACAAGCAGCATATGCAGATAGAGATGCATGCACCAAGGCATTCATTTTAGTAAACCTAGCTGGGTTAGAGGTCATAGAAAGAGAGCATTCATCTGTGTATGCACCTGCAGTATATGAAGGAGAAGGAGAAAACCATCATATTGTTGTACAGGTTGAATCAAGAGAAGACCCAAAGTGTTTGAAGTGCAAGTTCAGAGAAATGTGTAACCCTGCAGACAAATATTACATTAGAGAGGCATTTGTTTTATACAAGATCAGAATCCAGGGGAAACATTTGCAGCTTATATAAGTTTAGTGACTTAAAAGATGAGCTGATAAAGGACAGGCTTGTTGTGTGGTAGTAACAGTGCTGCCATGATTTTACTTCGTGACAGCGATTTAACATTGACCAAAGCCATAGAGATTTGTAAAATCCATTAGGCGACAGAAAAACACACGAGTATGCTTACGAGCGACAAGAGCATGGTGTTAGTTGGCTACAGAGCAAATGTAGATAGTATGCAATATATGGCAAGCAAAAGTAGGCCCAATCACATGGCAGCTATGAGGTTTCCAGGGAAGACACGTAGTAAGTTCTAAGAGAGAAGCACGCTCCAGCTCATTGCAGTACAAGCTTGAATCAGCAAAACGCAAGTCAAGCTTTATTGTTAACTGTCGCAATTATGATGCAAATCATGAGTCTAAAAGAGAGAAGTGCTTAGCATTTGGTCAGCAATGCTACAAGTGTAAAAAATGGAACCACTTCCAAAAGTTTTGTAAATCAAGAAAGCTTCACACAGTTGCAATGAAAGATCAGGCATAGAAGCAAGTTGATCAAGTAGAGCCAAAGCAGACAGCTTTCTATATAGATGGTGTATCAGTGCTTGATGAAAGAGTTGATGCAGTGAATTTATTAACAAGAAGCAAAGTGTTTTGTACTGTCTGGAGTAATGGAAAATCCACAGAGCTTAAAGTAGACACTGGTTCATAGTGCAATGTTATATCAGCAGACACATTTGCTAAAGTGAGAACTAACGAACAACTCGATGTAGCCAGTAGTGCAAGGCCTGTTGATTATGGAGGTAAGGAAATCCAAACCAAAGGTTCAGTGATGGTTTCATGTTATTTGGCCAAGAACTGCTACAACTTGTTATTCTATGTAGTCCGAAGGCCAGTGCAATCTTTATTGGGTCTCAAAGATAGTTTAAGAATGAATCTACTATATTTTGCTAAAGAAGTACATCATGTAAGTGCATTTCTGAGTTCTAATTTATCTGAAGCCATTTTCTCAGAGTATGCTGATGTTTTCGATGACAAATTAGGCAAACTTCCAATTGTGTATTCCATGAAGTTAGACCTTGAGGTCACTCCAATAGTCAGACCAGCAAGAAGAGTTCCAATAGCTATGCAGGATAAAGTTGACTCAGTTGGATAAAATGGTGCAGCAAGGTGTGATTTGTCCAGTCACAGAACCAACTGAATGGGAGACGTCCATGGTAGCAGCTCACAAAAAAGGCTCAGATGAAATCAGAATATGTATTGACCCAAGAGCTCTTAACAAAGCATTAAACAGACCAAATCATCCAATGCACATAGTTGAAGATGTCGCAGCCTTAATACCGAATGCCACTATTTTCTCTGTCTTGGATGCAAACAGTTCATTTTGGCAAGTGATGCTTGATCGCAAATTTTCATTTCTAGCTACTTTTGGTACTCCATTTGGCAGATACAGATTCCTAAGGATGCAATTTGGAATAAATTCTGCAAGTGAAGTCTTTCAGTGTACAATGGAGCAAATTAGTTTGGGTTATCCTTGTGTCATAACAGTAGATAATTTACTGGTTGGAGGCAATGGTGAAGCAGAGCATGACAGAAACCTCAAGAAAGTTCTAGGTAGGGCACGTGAAGTAAACTTGAATTCAGTCCTCTAAAGTACAAATTCAGACTTCCAGACGTTACCTATGTAGGTCATTTGTTCACAAGTACAGGCTTGAGACCTGACCCGACCAAGCAAGCAGCTATTCTTGAGATGTTAGCACCAAATAATGTACAAGCTCTACAATGTTTTCTAGGCATGGTCAACTATTTAGGCAAGTTTATACCAGACTTCAGTGAGTTGACAGCATGTTTAAGAGAGCTAACATGCAAAAATGTTGCATGGTCATGGTTGGAACAGCAACAGAAGGCATTTGAAGACCTTAAGCTGAAATATGCCACCCCACCTACCTTAAGATACTATGATGTGAAAAAAACAGTTACTCTTACCTGTGATGCTTCAAAATTTGGTCTTGGTGCAGTTGTACTTCAAGAGGGCAGACCAGTACCTTATGCATCTAGAACACCAAACCACAATGAGATGCAGTATGCTAAGATTGAGAAGGAGATTTTGGTATTCCATGTTCTAAATTTCATGATTATATTTATGGTCAAGCTATTCAGATTGAAACTGACCACCAATTTCTAGTTACTATTCTAAAGAAGCCTATGCATTCCGCTCCAGCAAGATTACAAAGAATGATGTTAATATTGCAAAAGTACAATTCAAAATGGTCTACAGGAAATGCAAATTGCTTTATCTGGCTGATATCTTATCCAGATTGCCCAGACATACAACAGAACACCATGACGCAGAGAATTTTGACTTTGATGAGATGTCAGTGCATACATTTTCTACCACTAGACTTGATGAGTTGAGAGCTCATACTCAGACTGATCCAATTTTGCTATTGCCTTGGTGCATGCAGCTCAATCACTACATTAATGTTGGATGGCCATCAAAGCAATCTAGTGTACCACTTGAAGTGCAAACCTATTTTCCTTACAGAGATGAATTGTTAATGGAAGATGGCATTATTTTCAAAGGTCCTATTCCTGTACCAGAATCATCATCACCATCACAACACTGTTTTGGTGATGCAGACTTCAAATCTAAAAGTGAATCAGACACTGTTTCCATACCAGAATGTGTTCAAAAAATGTTCCAGACATTCCACAGGTCAAACATTTTTGCAGAGACAGTTCCAGTTGCTAAATCTAATTCCCAGTTTATGTAATACGATATGGACGAGTATCAAAGTCTAGTGTGAAATACACAGCAACTTGGACTTGATTGTATATGTGTATATATATATATATATATATATATATATATATATATATATGTGTGTGTGTGCATGTGTCTGTACATAGTAGACTCATAGTGTTGTATGATCTATTTCTCAAACAGGGAGGCTGTAGATCAGAATGCAAGTGAGGTATGCTGTATCTTTAAGAAGCCCGTCAAGGCTGTATGTGCACATATAAATTCCAGACATGTGCAATACCTAGTGCCATTTTGTAAGTGCAGCCAGAGTGAGAACATGCATGATCGCAGATGTTAGTTTGTATATAAGTTGCTTAAGTTAAAGTCAGTAAACTTCTACAGTGATGTGTTTGTATAAAATAAAGTTGCTTGAATACAACCCACGAAGACTCTTCTATTATGTCAAAGTAGGATAGCAACATACTTGAACCAGAACCTGGGACTGGGAGATGGTGAAGAACAGAAAGAAGACTAGCAACACTGAAATTACTGAATAAATGTGAGACTATAAAGCATCAGTGACATTTATGAAACATGGCTTTACAAGAAAAAGTGGCTGAAAAAATGGATTTTTTGTTGACTTTGTTAAACTTGTTGGGGGACTGACAGGCATGTGCCCCACTTCGTCATTAATGTTTGAAAGGACACTAAAAGGAAAACAAAGGAGGGGAAAAGTATCTGTAAGTAGAACAATTATTGTTCTTAAAAATATTTGTATAAAACATTTTACGATATGAACTGAATATCATATAGTAAAGTATTTTACTAACTGTAGTATGTGACAAAGATACTAAAGTAAATGTGTTTTTCTTTCTTTCTTTCAAGGCATTATAATGTAAAAAGAGAAGAAAGGCTGGAAAAAACACATTTACATCAATAAGCTTTAATATTAGGCTGTTGGGGTAGATGATGTGGTTAAAAGTGCGCTGATTATAATATATGTAGAATTAAAATGTTTTCTTTTACTTTTCCATTGGTGAATGTCTGGATTAATGACCATGGCTTAATCTAATGACAATTTTTTGTGAATGCAAGTCGATTTTAAAAAAACGAGACCACAATATAATAAACAGTTTTCTTTAAGCATATAAATGTTCAGAGCCATCTGAGAAATCTGGACCTGAGTACAGCTCTGCATTTTGATCTTATCTTTCCATGGAAACAAGCTGACTAAAGGTAATAAATCAAGAGGTCTGGACATTGTTTACTGAAAGAAACATAAAATTAAAAGGTACAAGGGCAAGCAGTTCAATAAAAAAATAAAGTCTGGAATTATTAGACACAAATAAGAGATAGCAGCTTTTCTGGTAACTAAATACTTTAATGCATTTACTAGAATAATGTATAGTTTCGTTTTATTTAAAGATAGCCAGTGCAATCTTTCTAAAGTCTAAAAACATACAAGTTGTTTTTTTCACATCTGGGAGGAGAATAACGATAACACAAGAACAGACAGAATTACTGTAAGTAGAAGCAAACTGTAACATACATCTTAGCATGGATAACCTTAATTTTAATTTGGGTTTTAGCTGTGTCTGCAACTGTCAGTTTGGGACAACTGTTCCAGTCAGGAGGGTTAAACTTCATTATATGAAGATATATGTAGGTTTGTGTGTTTGTTCTAATTTAATAGATTATATGGGTGTGTGTTTGCTTTTTTGTTTGAGGGTTGTCATTAAAATACAAATTCTTGCAAAAATGCCACATAGGTTCAAATGGAGATGACAAAAAACAACTGTATAAAGATCAACCTGGCAAACATTACTGGGTGCATGTTGCACAAAAGCTGTAAAGAGACATTTAAAAAAGCTGTCTTATATGATAGATGTGAATAATAACTTCTTATTATAATGGCTTCACTAAACATATTATTTTGGAATGTGAATGGACTCACATGCATAGACAAAAAGAGAAAAATACCAAATTGTATTATGAAATGCAGACTGAAAATAACAATGCTGCACTAGACACACTTGGAAAGAAATAAGCAAAAGAATTTGATAAAGAAAGGATTTCAGCAGGGATATTCAGCAGACTATCAGGGACAAAGGAAAAGGGGCGTACTTAAACTAATTGCAAGAGTAGCTCCAATAATGATAGAATAGGAAAAAAAGATTGCAATGGTAGACTTGAGGTACAAAGGGCCTACTGGCAAGGGAGGCAGATTATGTTGGCATGTATTTATATTTCACCAATAACTGCTATTATGGAGCTTAAGAAAATTTGGGGAGAAATAATCAGCTTTAAGCAGGGAATGTTATTTATACTGCAGGGTGGAGCTTAATTTGCAAGTGAGGAAGTATCTGGGGAACATAGAAGGAAAAAATATAACAAAGTGGGTAGATTTCTAAAGAAATTTATGAAAATATTTGATAAGGAAGGCATGAATTTAGAAGTAGGAACTCTGGGTGAATTTACATATTATTCACCAAGGTATAATAAACTGGGCTAGACTAGACAGAAATTACTGGGGTACAATAACTGGGCTAAACTAAACAGAAATTATATTTCACAGAAACGTGCATTTAATTGAAAGCTTCAACACACATCCAATAACTATTTCAGACCATGCTCTAATAAGAAGGAAGATAAAATACAGGGTAATGAAGTACAAATGAAACACTGTCACTTTTCCACTGACTGTTAAAAATAGAAAAAAAATTAAGGAATGGGTAGTGGAAATTATTCAAGCATTATTAGGGAAGATAGACATTGCTTCATAAGTTATAGCTAGTAAGTGGGATAAAACAAAACTGGAGTTTAAAAATTGGGTAGAAATAAATGAAAAAGAGATATGGTTAAGAAGTAACAAGAACTATTTAGAGGGGCTGACAAAGGTTAAAGTATTGCAGAATAATGGAGATCTCACAGAATAAGAAGAGGTGCAAATGCAGTGCTAAAAAAAATTAAGGGAGTATCTAGATAATATCCACAAGTTTAGAAAGATTGCTATTAAGCAACGGTTTTTGATAATAACTCCACAGCACAAAAACATTTAGCACAGAGGAAAATCACAGGATGCAAAAAACTACCTTACCAGCCTCAGCTGAGATCCCTCATAAAATCCTCCAAAGCTGGTTACGAAAATAAAATTGCCAAAGATTCCAAAGGCAACCACAAGGCATTCTATAGCTATGTCAAGAATCTAAATAGCAATGTTCAGACCTGCTCTGAGCTACAACAGAATGTCATTAAATATACTGATCCCAAGGATATTACCAATATCCTGGCAGATCAATTTAGTGCAAAATTCACCCCCCTCTCACCCCCTAAAGGGCCCATCTCAATACCTAAAGATTGCCAAATTCCGATAATAACAGCCACACAGGTAAAAAAACGCACTCTGCAAAGCTAAGAATACGGCATCCATGGGACCAGACGACATCCCAGGCTGTGTACTACATGAACTACAAAATGAACTGGCACCTCACCTAAGTGTCATGTTTAATCATAGCCTCACCTTGGGCTTCATGCCCACTGAGTGGCGCACAGCTACAGTTATCCCACTGCACAAGGGGGGATCCAACTTGGATGCCAGGAACTACAGCCCCACTAGTCTGATGAGCCTGATCTGCAAGGCCATGGAATGTATTATCATGGAACTTATAAACAAAGACATTGGCAACCTTCAAACAGTGGGCCCCATGAAGTTTGGGTTCATGAAGGGCCAATCTTGTCTCCTGAACCTGATTGACTTCTTTGAATCAGTCTCCAGAGCCGTGGAAAAGGGTAAGGTGGTCCACACAACCTATCTGGACCTTACCAAGGACTTCGACACCATCCCCCACTCTGGAATCATAGATAAACTTACTAAGCTGGGCATTAATCCCTACGTCACTCAAAGTGTTGCCAACTGGCTTACTGACAGAACCCACACTGTAAAAGTAGCCGACTCCAAATCCAGTTCCACACAAGTGACAAGTGGAGTACCTCAGGGTTCAGTCCTGGGACCGCTCTTGTTTGGCATATACTTCTCTGAAGTACAGGCCAACACTAAGGGACTGGGGCTAACAAAGTTCACAGATGACTGCAAACTGGGAGCCATTATTGAATCCCCAAATGATGTGGATATTCTACAAAAGGGCCTTACAGAAACAGATGCTTGGTGCCAGAGCCATGGGCTCAAGCTCAATGCCAAGAAATGTATAGTTATCCCCTTTGGAAAAAAAACATGTTCCCATGAATTACCCCATAGGTGGCAGTACACTAAACACCGAAAGTGTGATAAGAGACTTAGGGACACAGGTGGAAAGTGGTCTCATCTTCAATAACCATATCACCACAACAGTCAGGAAATCCGTCTATGTGGCACACCTCATCACTAAGGACTTTTCATCCAGAAAAAAGGAGGTCATTGTCCCACTGTACTCATCCCTCATTAGACCCATTATAGAATACAACACCCGATTTGGTATGTACCTCTCAAGACATCTGCATCAACTTGAAAGGCCGCAGAAATACCTCACTAAAAGAGTCACAGGCCTAAATCAGATGCCCTATGCTGACTGTCTAAAAAACTCCACCTATACTCTGTCACATATCGTCTACTCAGAGGTGATCTCTGCTTTGCTTGACATACAAGGTCATGTCAAACCCAGAGCTGTTGGACATGCTACACATAAAGAAATCCCAATCCCACAGAGACACATGATCCAGGGATCTACACCTTGTCATCACAATGAACAAAACATGCTGGAGGGATAGGTTCCTGACCCAGAGACTCCCCAGACTCTGGAATAGACTGTCCATACATGTCAAGCAGAGCACCTCTTTGGCCCTCTTCAAAAGGAACCTTGATGATTGGATGGGAGATATGAAATTCACCCCAGGGATCACGTCAGTCGCCCTGCTAGACAGGGGTCCAGGGAAGTAAATACTGTGGGAAGAAATAGCCAGGGAATTGTTATTGCTAGGCTTGTATAGGCCCTAGGGCCGATAGTCTAGTACCAACCTATGAACAATTAATTAGGCAACAGAAAGTAGGGTTGTTGCTAAATGTAGGCAGCCTTTAACAAGAAAAATAACCAAATATTACAGATATTTCAGAAATTTTATGAAAATTTGCGTAAAGCAGAAGAGTTTGGAAATCAAGAAAAAGCACAAATGGAAATATTTATGGAAGACTTAAATATGCCATAGTTAGAGGCAGATGAGGCTCAATAATTAACAGTTAAGACATGAGGAGATGAGATAAAAATAGTGATGTATAATCAATCTGCAGGAAAGGCTCCAGGAATAGATGGTATTCCTGAGGAAGTTTGGAAACTAGGAGGGAAGAAAGTGATAAAGATCTGGAAGGTTTTCTTTAACAGTGTTTTAAAAGGAGGGGAAGCACCACCATCCTGTAAGAAAGCTGTGGTGGCTGTAATAGCTAAAGACAGTAAAGACCCATCAAACCCAGTTTCATATAGGCCCATTTTAATACCTAAAAGAATGGCAAACATGAAGCCAAACTTGACAGATATAGATCAACGTGGTTTTGTGGAGGGGAAGTAAACATCTGACAACATTAATAGAACAATGATTGTCTAGAGGGAAGCAGAATGTAAGAAAATGCCATTGTTATTGGTGAGTCTTGATGTAGTGAAAACATTTGACAGAATAAGCTGGGATTTTATGAGCACAGCAATGGAAGCATTTGCATTCAATAATACAATAATAAGGTTAATTAGGAAGATGTATGAGGGATCTGAGGCAGCAGTTAATGTTTGAGGGTTCCTCTTTGATAAGTTGTGTCTAAACAGAGGAACCAGATAGGGGTGTCTTCTTTCCCCTTTGTTAGCTGCATTATTTTTAGAGCCATTAGCAAACAAAATAAGGGACTCAGAAATTCAAGGATATATTTGGCATGGTAATCAATAAAAGTTGGCTTTATTTATAGCTGATATAATTTTGTAACTGATAAAAACAGACCGAGACATCTCAGTGTTGTGGAACAGCCTGAGAGAGTTCATTTTTGGGGGAGGGGGATATAAAATTAATGAATATAAAACAAAAGCTCTAGTTATAAACTATGTACCCACACATGACATGGTTCAGCAATACACATATTTATGGGGGCATGATAAAATGAAGTATTTAGGAGTATGGGTTAGAAAGGATTCTGTTACAACAGGTAAGGATATGTGAGAAGAGACTAAATAAAAGATAATATAAAAACTGAGAAAGTGGAAACTTATTTATGGATAATGACAGCAAGATAACAAGCAGTGAAAATGTTTTTAGTCCCTTTAGTTTTACATAAAGGTCAGGCATGTTTTTATCATTCAGAGGAGAAGCTGTGGACAGTAATTAATAAAGTGCTGAAGGATTTTGCCTAAGAGGGGAAGCAGACAAAGTGGGATAAGCTGATCCTTTCAGCAGAACAAGGTGATTTAAAATTACCTGATTTGAATGAATATTTTAGAACTATACAGTGAAGGCTCATATATATATATATATATATATAAAAACACAAACAGAAAGCTATAATTCAAAGCAGAAAGGAATGATGATAAAGCGGGGGGAAATTCAAGAAATGAAGAGAGGCAGTGGGATTTTGGATGCAGGTCTTTAAGGAGAATAACAGCAAACATATAGAATATTGTATTTATAAAGTAGCAGAAATTATTCTAAGAATTAAGCCAACATGAGACTAAAGAAAGAATATTCTGCAGATAGGGATGACTGCAATTAGGGGCAGGGTGTAGCCAGGATTTTCAGATCTGTACTCACAGCTCCCAAACTGCTACCCCCCCAGCAAGCCACACTCACAGCAGCAGATTGCTGTCTGCCCACTCCCTTAAACTGCTGACCACACCACGCCACTTCCACAATGTTGCTGTCTGAATAGATTACTGGCAAGCATACCTCTCAATTGTCCAGATTTTCGCCTCATATTTTTCATCTGTTTCTGATAGAATTTGTGGTTTTCTAGCAAATCACTGAGTATTGAAGTCACAAACTATTAAAACCAAGACAGATGAAAAAGGAACAAGCAGTCCAATACCAGCAAACCAAATCAAATTTAATTCACATTAGTGCTTTCGTTGAGATAAATCCTAGCTGACAGGTTCAGTACAAACCCCCCCTCCCCACCAAAAGGGCAAATATCTATCCCAGCAGAGTGCTGCCCCCCTGACATCTCAGATGCTCAGGTAAGAGCCGCCCTCTCCAAAGCAAAAAACACAGCATCAATGGGACCAGACGGTGTCCCGGGCTGCGTCCTACATGAACTCCAAGAAGAGCTAAACCCAAACATAAAACTACTGTTCAATCTCAGCCTTACTACAGGATATGTACCCAAAGAGTGGCGTACAGCAACAGTGGTCCCTCTCCACAAAGGTGGTGCCTCAATGGATCCTGGAAACTATTGCCCCATAAGCCTGACTAGCTTGGTCTGCAAAGCTATGGAAAGGATCATCATAGACCTCATAAATAAAGATATTGGGGACCTACAGACACTGGATCCTACCCAGTTCAGCTTTGTTAAGGGCAGATCCTGCCTCTTAAACCTGGTCGATTTCTTTGAAACAGTCACCAAGGCCATTGAAGAGGGGAAGGTGGTCCACACAGCCTACCTGGACCTCGCAAAAGCCTTCGATACAATACCCCACTCAGGCATTATAGATAAGCTCACCAGCTTAAATATAAACCCCTATGTCACTAGATGGGTTGCAAACTGGCTCAAGGACAGAACCCACATGGTTAGAATTGCTGGAGCCATGTCAGACTCCAAACCAGTTACAAGTGGCATCCCAAAAGGCTCAGTCCTGGGACCTCTCTTGTTCGGTATATATTTCTCGGAGGTACAGGCCAACACGAAAGGACTGTGGCTGACCAAGTTCGCGGATGACTGCAAACTAGGCGCCATAATCAACTCTCCAGCCGACACAAGCATCCTACAAAAGGGCCTCATAAAAACAGACAGCTGGTCCCAGAGCCATGGCCTCAAGCTAAACGCCAAAAAGTGTACAGTCATCCCCTTTGGCAAAAACAAAGTGCCCATAAATTACCACATAGGTGGTAATCCATTAAGTACGGAAGAAGTAATTAGGGACCCAAGTTGATAGCAATCTCTCATTTGAAAACCACGTGGCCAAAGTGGTTAGAAAAACATTTTATATAGCCCACCTAATCATGAAGGGATTCACATCTAGATCAGGGGAGGTCATCGTGCCTCTTTACTCATCCCTCATCAGGCCCATAATTGAGTACAATGCCCCTTTTGGGATGTACCTTACCAGACAACTGCAGCAACTGGGAAGACCCCAAAAGTACCTCACCAAGAGGATCAAAGGGCACAAACAGATGCCATATGCTGCCCGGTTAAAGAAACTCCAGCTCTACTCAGTGGCATACCGCCTGCTCAGAGGCGATCTGTGCCTGATGTATAAAGCCATGTCCAACCCGGAATTAATGGACATGCTGCACCTCAGAAAATCCAAATCCCATTGAGCTATGCGCTTGAGAGACTTGAACCTCAGCACTGAAATAAACAGGGCATGCTGGAGGGACACATTCATTACCCAGAGGCTCCCTTCACTCTGGAATAAAATCCCAGTCTAGGTTAGGCAGAATCCCTCATTGACTCTCTTCAAGAGGAATCTTGATGAGTGGATGGGAGATCGTAGGTTTACCCCGGGTATCACTTCTGTGTCACTGTTAGACAGAGGCACAGTATACTAACCTCGAAAAAGGGCATAGCAAAATTCATTTAAAATGGGTGGCGAAAGCCAAACACACTCTGGCTAGGCTTATAAATGCCCTAGGGCAGATAGCCTAGTATGAACCTATGAATCTATGAACATGAACCTCTTCGGACAAATTATTTAAATAACCATAATGCATTATATACTAACCCACAGGTTAAAATTAGTTAATTAAGTACATCAATACCCTATGTTTACTTTATTATAATTTAAAGGTATCACAGTCGTAGGCTTTAAAACAACCTAATATGACAATAAAAAATCATCTATCTAAAGCTTTTAATTTAAGAAGGCAACCTAAAGAACAATGCATTTAATTTTAGTTGCCATAAAAGTTCTCTTAATTCTAAGTCTAATGGCCATGGTCCTCCCCTAATATTTTTCTTAACTTGCTCCACTATCAAGTACTCAAAATGGTGGTCTGGAAAATCAACAATATGTTTAGCTAAGGCGTTATTAATGTTTTGTTTCCCTATGTTATACTGGTGATCATAAACATGTTGTTTGAATTCCTTTCAATCTTCCCAATATAAAATGATGTACACCATTGGCACTGGGCTAAATATACAACCCCTGGTATACAACAATTAAAGTTAGTTTATATGAGATGCCATGTATCTTAAACATCTCTCCTACTGTGACAAATTTACCGTGGGTGCAAGCCCCACATTTTCTCATTCCTGGCATATAAACAACGGGGGAAGGGACTGCTCCAATAAGTTCTTTATAGCTTGTCCCCTCCTAAACACCAATTTAGGTGCATTTACAATTTTTGATCTAATAGCAGAATCTTCTGTTACTACAGCCCAATTTTAAACAAAATTGTCGTTATTTGTGTAGTAAGTGAGGAAAAAGTAGTGATAATACTTATCTAACTAGTCTGAGAATCAGCTAAAGTCTCAGGTAAAGGACTCAAAGCATTGTTATCCATTTTCCCACAATGTTCTTTTTACTTGCACTTGAGTGACAAGCTGATCTAGACGTTCAAGTGGATATGCTCATTTTAGCAACATGTCCTTCAGTTTATTACATTCTTCCCTAAAATCCACTTCCAATGATGTCATTAGGGCTGCTCTTACTAACTGTCCCTTAATCACAGCCCTCTTGTGATGAAGAAGGTGGGTACTTTCAAAATGTTCAAATAGTCCCAAGTGCCTGTAAGTACCACAGAGTTCCACAAGGCAAAGTAAACACTAAACATCCTCAAGCACACACAATGTCCACCTACTTTTCTAAATATTCATCTGTTAGGACAATTCAAGATTGCTGCATACTACTTACTGAATTTGTCCTATAAACCTTGTTAGACATACTACATTACATTAAATTGGAAAAACAGGTTAGCACTCTCATGGGAAGGTTTTAGGCAAGTAGCCAGAAAACAATTATATACACACACAAATATCTTTGGTATGCCATGAAGCAGCAGCCGTTGCAGAAGGAGTTTTGGAAAACATTAATGGATCACATTTTGACATGATATTATCATTATTTTATAACTATCACTACATTAGGATGTAGATGGGATTTGTATATACTTTGTTTTAGTATATAGTACGTTTGTATGTTTAATTTGTAATTGATGTTTTTGTATGTTTTTTTTTTCTGGAACATATAAAACTAATAAAAAGATTTAAAAAAAAAAAATAAAAAAAATAATTACCAATGACAGAAAAACTGTACCCAGTTCTCAGTGTTGTATGACATTTAGTACAGGATTAGTAGCTGAGCAAAACTAGAACTGCTAGGTAAATTGAATTATCAACTGCTGCAAACATGATAATTGCTGGGCAAACTGGATTTTTAAGAGACAGTATATGAATCACAGCAGAAAAGTAGTTTACTATAGTCAGTATAGAATTACTGAAATAAGCAGCTACTTTCCAGTTAAAAAAATAGTTTACTCTGCTAAAGGTGTGTGTCAGTGCAACGCAACATCAGCAGCATGAGTTTTCTAAATTAAAGACTACTCTACTGCTTTTAAGTTGTTTTGAGCTCTGCTTTTGCTGTTCTAACATAGTTATCAATTTAAAACATTTGCAATAAAACAGCTGTTTACCTAGTAAGGAGAAAATAGTGGAAATAAGATCCAGTTCATCAAGCTCAGAAAAACAGAAGATGTGTATCCATGGGAGCCAAAGAGAAAAACTGTTGACAGTTACACCCTTAGCACCCTACATACATGAATTGAATCTCAAGCATTTGCTTAAGGGAAGCATACTAAACCAAGGCAACTGCACTAGGCCCAAGAAAAAAAAAATCTCAGTCTTATAATTTTTCTTTCAAGGAAGACATAAATTGTTCCCAAGGCTCAATGTTCAGAGCTGACAAGATAGATACTGCATCCCAATATACTGAGAAGATAGTTGCTTGTGAAGACAAAAAACATACCTGCAAATACAACCTGCTTCTTTACCTCCCACCACCAAAATGAAAACAGTCACCTTTTTTGTGCACCTATGGTGTTACATGCTGAAAGAACAAATGAACATTCTCATAGGTCTGATTGTAAGGAACGTTAAACAAATAATTACCACACTCTTCTTAGTCCTGATATAAGCTAGTGTAAGGGATCTTGTGTGCACACATCTTGAGTAGAGTTGGTTTCTTACTGCTCGAGGCACAGGGCAAAAGTTGAGGATGGGGTCTGTTTATTAATCCTATATCAAACTTCCACACTACAGAATGTTTTACTACCAAAGTCGTTGCGTAAACAAATCTGGTTCCCCTCAGAAATAAATACATCAAATTCAAAAATAAACCCCATTTGGTGGAGCCCTAATATAAACAGGGTGTATAGTAATAAAAAAGTATTGCATGCAAAAATAAATCTAACTTTCAAGAAGCCCAAAAAAGCTCTTGCTGAACTAAACATTAATCTAAACAAGGAACTCAGGCTCCTAATGAAATCAACCAAAACCAGATATGAGGCAAAATTTCCCACCCAGGCAAAAAGACAACCATAAAACTTATTTATCTATGTTAGAAATCTCAGAAACAATGCCCAGCACTGTGTAGAATTAATAGTAACTGATAACACATACTTAGATCCAGCAGACAGAGCCAATCAACTGGACAACAAATTCAGCTCAAACACCCTGACCCTTCAGTATTCTCAGATCAAATACCTGCATCTGTAATTATTTATTTATTTATGTTATTTAACATTTGTTAACCAGGAAAGTTAACCTTAAGATCTCTAAACAATAAATTATAAAAGTCACTATCTAAGGCAAAGAAGACTACATCCATAGGGCCAGATAACATAGCAAGCTGCCTACTAGTTAGTCTGAAACATGATTTGTTAGAACCCCTACAGAGTCTAATCAATATTAACCTCAAAGCAGGTTTTATGCCAGATGAATGAAGGACAGCAACAGTCCTTCCCTTACCCTTCAACAAAGGTGAGGATTCAGTAGACTCAGGCAATTATATGCCCATAACCCTGACCACTCTCATCTGTAAACTTATGCCAATAATATGATGTCCTTTAATGACCGCAAATCCACTGTTGTAAGGAAGCTCTTTTTCTTTGTACATCTTGTATCTAAACGCATGGTGTCCAGATCCAGAGACATAATTATTCCAGTCTAATTGGCACTCATTAGGCCAATCATTAAGTATAATGTCCCTTTTAGTATGTTCCTGTTGAAACACTTGTCACAACTGGAATGAACACAATGCTTTCTCACTAAAACAAAAAAAAAAAATCATAGCTTAAATCATAAAAGCTATGCAGGCTGTCTCAAAGCCTGGACTCTCTTCTCAGAATCACACAAACTATTCAGAGATGACCTCTGCCCTCACATATAAAGTCTGACCAGACCCTGTTCTGTTAAATCCATTACACATTAACAAGTTCAGTGGTGTCATAAACACCCACTCAATAGAACATGCTGGAGGGACAGGCATTTATCACACAGAATATCACTTCTATTGAACCATGTTTTATTCCATATAAAGCAGAGTATTTTCCTACTGCATTCAAATATACTTTGGACTAATGGATGGGTAACTGCAAATTCATCCCCAACTTAGTACCATTGGCCTTCAAGAATAGGGAAAATATGTAACTATCCCATCATAAACTTGTTTGGGCCATCTTTGGGTAATCGTGTTGCAAAATATAAGGGATACTAATTACCATACAAATGCAAGGCCAGACTTCTTAGGTACTCACAGGTCAGCAGCCTAACTGGTAGTTAGGATTCATTAATCATCACGATGCTACAATGGTCATGAAATCATTCTGTCTGGCATAACTGACTGTAAAAATTATTTCCTCTTGATCCAAGGAAGTCTTTGCCTCTCTATATTCTGCACTGATCAGGCACCAAAGACTTGTGACAAAAAAAAATCACTGACCTAAAGGACATGAGCTATCAAGAGAGGCTGAAGGTTTTGCCCCCTCTATTCAGTGTCCTGTAGACTTCCTAGAGGAGATCTGTGTCTTGCCTTCCAGGCCATTAGGGATCCAGCAGGGCAAGACCTCTTCTTTATCAGTAAATCAAACAGACTGGTGAACACTAGAACCAGAAATCTGAACCTGCTTCAGCAAATAAACAAATCACAACAAACAGATTTAGCATGCAATGCCTACTCTTCTGTGGAACAAACTTCCTCTACATATCAAACACTGTGACACTATCTTCCTTTAAGAAGGACTTAGACAACTAGATGGGTGTTTATAAATTCAACCCTGATATTATTCGCCTATAACTCCTTGAAAAAGGTAAGTTCTAAGGGTGGGTACTGGCAACTTGTGAATGGGCACACGGCCCATTTACCTTGTACACTATAGGGTTGTAAACTACATGTCTATAGGCAGCTTCAAAACGTCCAGCAAACTTCTGTAATACTTAACTACTAGAAAAATAATATGTGCAAAAAATAAAAGATGAGTAATCCATTTCTCCCCATACCCACTTCCTTTAAATACAGTTTTCCTTTTTACTCCCCATTTAGTTATTCATAGTTCAAGTAAAACTTAATACAACACTGTTTTATACATTTAGTATAAACTATCTATGAATGCTCTCAGCAGTGGCAACAAATGTGGAATATGTGTGCAAACATTGTTTTCATATATATGTACACACACACACACACACACACACACACACACACACACACACACACACACACACACACACCTCCTGCATTACTCCTGCCTTGACTGGTAGACAAATTGCTGTACAAATTGCACAAAGTACCAAAAACCATACCTCTCGATCCCTAGGATGAGAATGAGACCAAACAAAACCAAAAACTTAGGGGAGACCCAGGCCCTACTATTGTTGTTATGTAGTAACATAGCTGTCCTGGTAAAATAATAGGTTTTTAATTAGCATAGTTTTTCTCTAAAGTATGAAGTGTGATGTGCAGATGCATACCTCTCAAGTGTACCTTATTATGAGGAACATTTCTCATTTGTGGTCTTAAAAAGTTTATGTTCCTCAAAGTTCCACATTGAAAGAGTCTGCCACACATCAGTGTTAGGCATTTTTGTAACTAATAAACAGGACAAATAGAATGAAATCATGTTAAGTCATTAAAAAAGTTTCTCCAAGTAAAAATAAATTTTAAACATCCTATGAGCTCCCTAGTTGAAGTTGTTAGTAACCTGTTAGCAAGTGTTCCACACTGTGCCCATTTGCTCCAGATTATAAGAGGTAGTGTTTCTCATTTTGGAGAAGGAAGGTTGAGAGTTATGTGCAGATGTCTCACTGTTTACTAACTACTACAGTGTTGAACAATCTACCAGAAAAGTGCGCATTTAATGAGGAGCAGACAAGAAATATGTGTCAAAATCCATAATGTTCAATAGGGAGAAAATAGTACTGCAACAGTAAACAAACAGTCAGAAGTATGAGCCACCTTGTTATCTTCAAGTCTGGCTTAAGATGGAAAGATGCACTAAAAATATTACATAATAACTATAAGAATCAGTCAGATAAGCTTAGAAAAGACCAGGAAGGGAGACTGGATAGGCAAATCACAAAGAAACAATGGGACGATATATGTGACTCCCAAATATGCTACAAAGTGTAGAAGATTTAGGATCTTTGCCTGGAACTGTTTACATAGGTATTTTTATACCCCAAGCAGACTCCAAAAAATTTATCTTCAGGTAGACTGCAAATGTTGGAGGTGTGATGGGGAAGAAAGACATTAGGAATAAGAAGTTATGTACTCACCATAACGTTCTATCTGAGTAGGTAGCTTCATTTGTCTGCAACCTGTGGGACTTGGATCCGATATCGGATCCGAGCCGGCAACTTGTTTCCAGCTAATGGATCTGAGCTCCTAGCTCCTCCCCTCACCCATAATCCCCTGCCAACCCTCCATGACCTCAGATCGAGTTTGCCCCTCAATATGTACCCAAAAAGGGTATTCCAACTAACATAGATCCGCTGAAGGCCAGGGGGAAGGAGGGGGGGATGGTTGCAGACAAATGAAGCTACCTACTCAGATGGAACATTATGGTGAGTACATAACTTCTTAATCTAAAGTAGGGACTTCATTTGTCAGCAACCTGTGGGACAGAGTCCCCAGCTACCTGAATCTTGGGTGGCCATCATGGAAGGATATTGCGGAGCACCGCAGAGCCAAAGGATGCTCTCCCTCTAGAAATCACGTCCAGTTTGTAGTGGTTAATAAAGGTATGAGATGAGGCCCAAGTGGCTGCCGAACAAATATCATCCAATGGAACTCTAGATTTGAAGGCCGCAGAAGTAGAGATGGAATGAGTGGAATGTGCGCGAACTCCTTCAGGTGCGGGTCTCCCAGAGGCTTGGTACGCTAATAGGATACATTGTGAAATCCAGCGTGATAGAGATACTTTTGATATTGCTTTCCCCAAATTAAATTTGGCAAAGGAAACGAACAACTGGTCGGATTGTCTATGACCAGCTGTTCTATGAGTATAAAAACGTAGCTGCCTATGAACATCTAATGAGTGCAGCTTGTACTCTCCTTTATTCTGATATTTAGGAAAGAAAACCGGTAAATTTATGGATTGATTTATATTGGTTTCTGATGCTATTTTGGGAAGGAAAGAGGGATTGATCCTGAGGTACACTCTGTCCGGATGAAAGATCAAATCAGGAGGCTTCACAGAAAGAGCTTGAAGCTCTGAAACTCTTTTCGCAGAAGTAATGGCTACAAGGAATGCTGTTTTTCAGGACAAGTATTTGAGATCTACTGAAGCAGCAGGTTCAAAAGGTGGAGCAGTCAAGGCTTGAAGAACTAGTGAAAGATCCCAAGGTGGTACGGCTTCTTTTATAAGGGGTCTAAGCAAAAAGATGCCCTTGAGAAAGGTTTTACACAACTTGGCTGACATTAAGAGCCCTGTGTCATATCCCACATGGTAATGGGAGATGGCAGCCAATTGCACTTTGACAGTTGAGCAACTAGTGCCTTCCTGAAAAAGTTCGGTTAGGAAGTCTAATATGGATGGAAGAGGAGCTGTAAAGGGATCTAGATTATGATGCTCCGCCCAGATGGAGAAACGTTTCCATTTACTGCGGTAGACTTTCCTGGTGGAGGGCTTATGCGCTGCCACAAGGATGGCTTTGACTGGTGAAGAGATACCGGGAGTCCTAACTAGGAGTGGAACTGGAGCAACCAAGCTGTCAGCTTCAGATTGTCCAGATTTGGAGTCGGTAAGTCCGACGGATGGGAGATTAGATCCGGACTGGGATCCAGAATCCAAGGGGAATTCACTAGGTGAGACCACAGGTAAGGGAACCAAATTTGCCGAGGCCAGAATGGGGCAATGAGGATCATCCTGCTCCCCAACCGCGAGGCTTTCTGTAAGAGTTGCAGCATCAGGGGTAGAGGAGGATAGGCATAAAGTAGACCGGGTGGCCAAGCATGCACCAGAGCGTCTCTTGGAGTTTTCCCCTGGAGGGGGAAATCAGAGGGAAGAAATTGCCGCATTTGGTGTTTGAGGGAGAGGCAAAAAGATCACAGCAGGGTTGCCCCCATATTGCGAATATCTGCTTCGCTACTAGTGGGTTGAGAGACCACTCGTACGGGGTAAGAAGGGTGCGACTGAGTTTGTCCGCTAGGATGTTGGCCCATCCCGGAATGTGAGTTGCAATCAGAAAGCGGTTGGTGGAGATCGCCCATTCCCACACTCTCATGGCTTCGCGGCATAGAGGGTAAGACTTGGTCCCCCCCTGTTTGTTGATGTACCAGACAACCGACATGTTGTCCGACTGAATTGCAATCGTTCCTACGGGGAGGAGATTCTGAAGTGCTTGCAACGCGTACAGCACCGCTCTCATCTCCAGAACGTTGATATGCAGGGAGGTCTCTGTATCGTTCCATGTGCCTTGGACCGTCCTGCCTGAATAATGCCCCCCACCCGAGGCGGGAGGCATCCGTGGTCACCATGGTGAGAGGGGGAGAGGTGCAGAAGGGTCGGCCCGTATGGAGGTCCGGAGCATGGAGCCACCATAATAGAGCCCTCCTGCAAGCCTTGCTGATAGCAATGGGGTGATGGAGAGGAAAAGACAGAAAGGACCATTCTACTAGAAGGGTCCATTGCAGTACCCGCATGTTGAGACGGGCGCATGGAAGGAGTGTTATCGCTGCCGCCATGGAGCCCAGTGCCCTCAGGACCAATTCCGCCGGTGGGGTCTCTGATTGGAGGATAGCCCGCACATGAAGTTGCAAATTCCGAAGTCGTTCGGATGTTAGAAAGGCTCGTAGCTCTCTGGTGTCTATTCTGGCTCCTATGAATTCTATGGCTTGTGTCGGGGCCAGAAAGGATTTGTCGGCATTGATGGTGATGCCTAACTGTGGGGCTAGGCGGAGAAAGAAATCTATGGCTGAGCAAAGTAGATGCCTTGTTGGGGCGGTCAGGAGCCAGTCGTCCAGGTACGGAAAGACCTGTATTCTCTGGAGTCTCAGGTGGGCCGCAATCACTGCTAATACCTTGGTGAACACCCTGGGAGCTGTGGTGAGGCCAAATGGAAGGACCCTGAACTGGTAGTGACTGGCTCCCAGCCGGAAGCGGAGGAACCTCCTGGATCGTCTGTCCATTAGAATGTGGTAGTACGCATCCTTGAGGTCTATAGAGCACATCCAATCGTTCTCCCTTAGAAGGGGGAGAATAGATTGAAGAGTGACCATTCAGAATTTTTCCTTGATTACCGACAGGTTCAAGTGGGACAGGTCTAGAATCGGTCCCCCGTCTTTTTTGGCACCAAAAAGAACCTGGAGTAGAACCCTAATCCGAGCTGGTCTTGGGGGACGGGCTGGATGGCTCTTTTTCTTAGCAGCTGCAGAATTTCTGCGGCTGCAGCCTCCCTCTGATCGGGGAGGTTCTTGAATTTGGGGACATGAAGTAATGGGATTTTGTACCCTCTGGATATAATTTGAACCACCCAGCGGTCTGTCGTGATGGACTCCCATGCCACTAGGTGCTCCGAGAAGCGCCCCCCGACTGTCTCCAGAGTGGAGCAGTCGGGCAACCCTTCAGGGCTGCTGCATGGGCCGGTCAGAGAAAGGTTCTCTGGACCCAAAGTATCTCGGAGCCCCTCTGCCCCTGGGGTGGCATCCTCCCTGTCCTCCTCTGCCACGGAAGGACTGGTTGTCCGGAGCGGGTTGGGAATGTTGCGATTTCCAGAACCACATCTTCTTCTGACCCTTTTGGTTCTTCGAAAAGGACCTCTGTGGCACAGAGAAGCGGACTCCGACGGCAGACAACGTCTTCCCATCCTTCTCGCTCTAGACAAGTGTCTCGCGAACCGTTTTGCCAAGCAGGGCAGAACCATCAAAAAGGGCGTTTGCAAAAGACGCTTTAAAGGGCTCCGCAAAGTCACAATGACGGAGCCAGGCCTGACGTCTCATGACTAGGCCCGCTCCGCTAGCCCTAGCGGCTCCCTCAGTGGCGTGGGACAATAGCCGCATAGAGGTATTTGAAATGGATCTCAGAGTGGCCATTCGGGTGGAGTACAATTGTTTGTCCTCCGCTGACATTGACTCAGGGGGGGAGGCAGCGTATTCTTTGATAGGATCCCGCTGCATCCTGATGACATGTGCCATATAGTTCAGAGACCTTACCGAGAAGGTCGCTGAACTAAAAACTCGCTTCCCTAAGCGGTCCATCGAGCAGGACTCCTTGCTCGGTGGATGGACTGAGGGGCCCTCCTGAGCTAGTTCCCTCTTCGTGGCTGCCGCCGTCAACATGGCATCTATGGGGAGACCCTTGCTCCAGTGCGACCGGTGTGAGGGGGGCTTAGTATCCTGTCCGGGCGTTTGGGTATTGGCTCCACGGTGTCCGGGTCCTTCCACGCCCTGGTGGTAATAAGGTCCACCAAGGGGTCGGCCGGAGGGGACACCCAAGAGGTAGATGGGCCTGCTTCGAATGCCTCCAGAACCACGGACTCGTCGGAGGAAGACTTGGGGGCAGACCACCCACCTCTGATCCTCAGCATCTCCAGGAGACATCCTCAGGGGGTGATCTTGGGGAGCCTTCCCCTTCATCCAAGTCCGTGTCCTCAGTTAAGGACTCAGGGGAGTCCACGTGCCTCCTCTTGCACTTATGCTTGCGGGGCACTTCCTCGGGGGGGCTGTCCGAGGAGGCCTTGCCAGCAACATCCTGTTCCAATGGAACTACCTGGGACATTGAAGCAGGTTGTCCCTTAGGCCGGGTGATGGAAGCCTGGCCCAGCAGAGAGGGAGTGCAGGGTGGAGCCGAGACAAGGGCCGGGGGTCCGGATGCTCTCAACAGAGCCCTCTCCACTACATCGAAGGCCGAGGGGGAACCACTCTCTCTGGGCTCTGAGAGTCGGCTCCCACTCGGATCCGATGAAGGGATCGGAACCGGCGCCGAGACCATCGGATCCGAAGGACCAGTGCGCTCCGACCTGGACGGAGCTGAAGGTACACTGAATCCCTTGGATCTGAAGCTCGGGCCACGGCTCCGAGAGGTCGGATCCGACAGGCTCAAGGGCAGGGTCGGATCCGAAGTATCAAGTACTGTCGGCGCTGACCCACCCCCGGCTCCAACAGTGTTCAGCTCCGAACGCTCTGAACCTGGGTAGCAGGTCGGAGAAGGAGCAATTGGAGCGAAAAATGGTGTCGAGCTCCCCCCCCGAAGGGGGGGGAGGCAAGAGCACTCCCATCTGCAGCTGGGCCTGGATGAATCTTCGCATCATCCGGTCCAAGTCTGCATCAGACATGCTGAATGTTGATCTCGAAGAGGCCACCGAGGCAGGCCTGGAATGCCGCCTCGATGGAGATCGGGCCTCCTTCTCCTTGGGCCCTGGGGAGAAACAAGGAGATCGGAGCCGAGGAGGAAGAGACCTAGAAGCAGTGGAGGGAGAAGCCCGCTTAGCTGGCGGGGCCGAAGCGGAGGCCTCGGCCCGCAGCTTGTGGTGCTTCTCCCTCCGTTTCTCCCTCCTAGCCTCCCTGTCCTCCGGCGCTTTAGTGGGAGTTTGAGTCCCGGCCGAAGGAAGGGGGGCAGGAGTGGCAACAACCACAGCCTGTGGTAGTGCCACGGGAGCAGTGGAGGCCGGAGCCGAGTCCGGGGGCAAAAGTCCTGCCAGGACCAGCTTCGACCTCCACTCTTTCAGTGCCCTGGGGTTGAACGCAGCACAAATGGTACAGCCTGAGGTGAGGTGTTCAACCCCAAGGCACCGAACGCACCGAGTGTGGCCATCAGCTGGGGAGAGCTTATGGCCACACTCGGTACATTTTGAAAAAATGGCTTTTGGGGCCTCAGCCATACTTAAAAGAAAAAGGTAGTGCTACACAAACACACATGCCCCAAAAACACAACACACACACACACTCACTAACGACCAGTGAAGGGAGGGAAAAAACTAAGTAAAAGAACATTTTTTTTTATACTACAGGGAACCTAACTCTTACACACTTTATTTTTTTTTTTTAAATAAGGTAAAGAATTTGACAGAAAAAACAGACTTAACTGACGATTTTTTTCTTGAGCTCAAAGGAATCCAGCTATCCACAAGCGTGGCAAACTAGAGCTGAGGTCATGGAGGGTTGGCAGGGGATTATGGGTGAGGGGAGGAGCTAGGAGCTCGGATCCATTAGCTTGAAACAAGTTGCCGGCTCGGATCTGATATCGGATCCAAGACCCACAGGTTGCTGACAAATGAAGTCCCTACTTCAGATTATATTTTATCAGGGGTAGATTTTATATACTTAGAACATTACTGTAATTGCAGGTTTTGTAATAGAATGCTTTTTCTGAAGCATATGACATCTGAAACTCAAATGTACCTTATTTAGTGACCGCAACTCACAACACATTTGCCAGAAAACTACAGACTTTAAGAAGAACATATCAGAAATGCGAAGCACAATCAATGACACATCCCTGTGTTTTATTTAAATACTTGTTATTAAAAATGCACCAAACTGATTTACTTGCATCATTGCCAACTTACGAAAAAAAATAAGAGCTAACATATATGTTAATGACTTGACAGAAAGCTACATGTTTTACAAGGACTAGACCAAAACATGACACCAAATGAAGCATATTTACATCATTTTTGGCTGTTTTGCCAACTTTTAAAAATGACTGTATACAGCTACATCACTTAATGTGTCCTAACCCCTAATCTGAAACAAAAAAGTATTTTTCCTAGCTGATTTGGCAAAACATATACCTGTTTTTTTTTACTTTACTTGTCATTGCCAATTTTCATATTCCAGCAAATCATAAAAATATAAAACTTTTACAGTTATACATCACTTACCTTTGGTGTATCTCCCCTGACTCACTAAGGAATTAACCAAAGGAATCCTGGGCAATACAGTGAAACTTGTAGTTCCTCTTATGACATGGATTGAAAAACTGACTGAATGCATTCCTTCCAAAAAGGAAAAAAAGTTTTAGTAATAAAAAAAAAAAATATATATATATATATATATATATATATATATATATATATATATATATATATATATATATATATATATATATATATATATATATACTGCGGTGGTGGTGCTGCAGTAGCGTTGTCGCCTCACAGTAAGACGTCATGTTCGATTCTCAGCTACAGCGTCTTCTGTGTGGAGACATGCGTGAATGGGCGTACCTTCGTTGAAGGTTGTGCGTCAGGGCCGGCAGCTCGGCACGTAAAAATCTACTGCCAATCATTAGCGAACCGGAGTTCCGCTGTGGCGACCCCTAACCGGGAAAAGACAAAAGACACAAACAAATATATATATATATATATATTTATATATATATATATATATATATATATATATATATATATATACATACATATATATATATATATATATATATATATATATATATATATATATGTATATACAGGTCACAATACAAGTAGAAGGCCTGCAGCAGAAAACAGAACAGACAACAGAAATTATTGAAAGAGGAGACTCCAGAAAAAAACGATCCAAAGTAATAAATAAATAAAACAAAAGCTGTCACATAAGGAATGCAGCACCACCATCCGGTAAAAACTGTATGGAATTTTACAAAACACTGCTGGTGCTAAGGTATATTTAAAATTTTGTTAGAAAAGAATGCCTTTAAAACTTCCACACCTGCACAACTGCAGTTGCTGATGTCACTGACGCACCCCCTTCACTCTCAAGCACAATACCGGCTAAATGATGAAAGACAAGCCGCATCTAAGAAGCACAAAGTCGGTTCATTTTCACGCCTCTTTCCCTTGCCTTTTGAACTGCGATAATTGGGTAATTATCACCCATTTACTGAAAAAATGACAATGATGCAAATGCCAGATGAGCTGGAAATAACTATGCTGTCTCAATCAAGGCATTTGCGTGTGCTAAGTTGTTATTTTATTTTATTTACCTGAATTTTAGATTTCACCCCTGGGTCCTAGTGCCCTCCAAGTTCTACCCCATTCAGAAAAAAAACTGTACTGAAGTGCATACAGTGAGTATGCCTCCCAACGTCTCTGATTAGGGGTACACAGAATAGGCAAGAGGGCCTGGAATTTACTGGAGACAGTTGGAAAACTAACCAAGGTATTAGGAGCAAAGAACTAGAGAGAGAGAGAAAGATAAGTGGGAGGAGGCCAAGAGGACATTTGGACAGAGTATAGACAAAGAGAAAGGGATAGGGAAATCCTTAGTGAAATACCCATTCTGGTAGAGTTTTTAGTTGAATCTAGAACAGAATCTGCTATTAGAAAAAGGGATAATTAGTAGGGCACTTACAATATTGCACAGTTACTATAGAAATCAATCAATCAGAGGAGGTTAGAAAAGATTGGGAAGAGAGAATAGATAACCAATTCACAAGGAAACAAGGGGAGGACATATGCATGGCTTGTAAATAGGCAGCAAAGTCCAGAAGATTCACGACTTTTGCTTTTATATCCCTAACAGACTCCAAAGAATGTTTTTCCTCAGGCAGATAGCAAATGTTGGAAGTGTGACAGGGAAGACTAATTGTGACCATCTGTTTTGAGAGTATAATGAGTTGACAAACTTTAAAAATTCCCTTCAGAGTACTCTGTCAGAAACATTGGGTGAGATAATAGGTGTAGCTAAGGAAATGATTTTTTAAGCTGGGATACAGGATCTGAATTGCCTAGACATAGTAAGACCTTGTTAAGTTTAATTCTGGTGGCTACCAAAAAGCAATTGTTACAAAATAGAAATCAATATCTAACCCAACTGTATTTGAAATAGTGGCTATTGTAACAGAGATATAAGAACTGGAAGTGGGATCATTAGAAAGGGGTAGGAGCAAATTACATAAAAAATGGAAATTCTGGGAACAATACATGCAGAATAATGTTTCAGAGGTAGAGTGAAGTTTAAGGGCAGACAGGAAATGATCAATTTATGTAATTTTGGTTTGATGATAATTGTATAAATGTGAACATGTTAACATGGTTTGTTTTGCTGTATATAAATGTGTGTTAGCCAATGTCTTAAGTGATAATTCAATAAAGGTGTTAAAAATATAGTCTTAGAGCATGCTACTAGGCTACAAGAAAATAACTGTACAAACAAAAGCTTGAATTAAAAACACATATAATGAATGACATTAAGATGCTCAGAAAATGTAATATTATTTTTCAGAAGCATAATGGTGTCTGTTTAAAGGCATTTGATAGTTAAGGTAACCATAATGGGTGGTGTTACACAAACAGTCCTATCCATAGAGAACAAATGTGGTCTTCAGCAATACTGCCTTGCTTAAATGCAGCAAAACTGGGTTCATTATGTAACATACACATAAAGGAAAATAGCTAGCAATTATACAGTTTTAAGGATGTAGCAAAGAATACATTCTTACACATCTTTACGGCATCCTACCGTGGTCACCACTGTCTCTCACTTGCTGAACTGGGCTGGCTTGAACTCCCTCACCTCCTTCAGTGGTATCAACTCTCACTCGCACACAAACTAGTAAACCATCCACTAAATGTCCCATCCCTCCAGAATCTACTCCAGCCCTATCGCACCACCAGACCACTAAGATCCAGCAACAAAAATCACTTGCAGATCACTAAAGCCAATAACTCTGCTGGTGAAGCACTATTCTCTTGCACCATAGCCAAATTATTGAACTCACTCCCGCCCACAATTATCTCTGTACCATCATGCACCCACTTCAAAACTTTACTAAAAGTGCACCTAAAAACATGCTGGCTATGCCCTTGGAACTCCCACTCTAATATCATCCACCCCATCCAACCACTACCTTTCTTTCCACTCCACTAACTACCTTGATTATAGCAAGCTCAGATGCTCATAAGCCTAGTACTTATTATACAGCAGGAACTTCTCATTGTAACATTTGTTAATGTCTGTTATGTACTTCACAGATAAAGATTCTAGTTGTCTACTGTTGTACTTTGTTCTTAATCTGTAAATATGTTGTAAGTAATTGCAATGTTAAATTGTTAATCGCTATGTAATCCAGTGTAACTACTGTCTGTCTATTTTACTGTGGAACTTTTCTCCCCGGGCCTCCGCTGAAAATGGACCTATGTTCAGTTGGACACTCCCGGTCAACAATTTTAAATGAATAAATAAATAAATAAATAAATAAAATACTGGAAAGTCAGGTAAACAAAGACACTAATCAGCAAGAAGGCTATGAAGTCATAATTAAAACCTGCAAAACACCATGCCCCGGGATTCAACAATCTTCCGTACAGGAATAGCTTATTCCTGCATGGAAGAGACTGTTCCTGTACAGCACGGCAGTGCACCGTGCATATTCATAAAGGTGTGCTGCCGTGCTGTTAAACAGACATGGATCTGTGTACGAGTGCAGAGGGTGTGTCTGAGAGCAGAGCTCTCACAACACACATGCCCCCTGCAGACCAAAATTGTTGTTCGGCAATATGAAATGAGCGAGAACGCTCGTAATACCCCCAACCTGTCAGGGTAAGAAATCTTGTCAAAGCCATAAGGGACAATCGTCCCTACCAAGGCAAAAGTTGAAAAAATAAGAGATGTAGCATAAGCACATAGCGCACACCTCCCAACCCATCAGAGTAAGGAGTGTGGACAAAGCCATAAGGGACAATCATCCCACAAAGCAGAAAGATGATAGAATAACAGGTTCAGCATTAGCATAGGTTCATATCTTCATAGATTGGTACTAGGCTACTGGCCTTAGGGCCTATACAAGCCTAGCTATAACAATTCCCTGGCTATTTCTTCCCACAATATTTATTTCCCTGGACCCCTGTCTAGCAGGGCGACTGACATGATCCCCGGAGTGAATTTCCTATTTCCCATCCAATCGTCAAGGTTTCTTTTGAAGCGGGCCAAAGAGGCGCTCTACTTGACATGTATGGCCAGTCTATTCCAAAGTCTGGGGAGTCTCTGGGTTAGGAACCTATCCCTCCAGCATGTTTTGTTCATTGTGATGACAAGGTTTAGATCCCTGGACCATGTGGCTCTGAGAGATTGGGATTTCTTTAAGTGTAGCATGTCCAACAGCTCAGGGTTTGGCACGGCCTTGTACGTTAAGTGGAGATCGCCTATGAGTAGATGATATGCGACAGAGTATAGCTGGAATTTTTTTAGATGTTCAGCATAGGGCATCTGCTTTAGGCCTGTGATTCTTTTAGTGAGGTATTTCTGTGGCCTTTCCAGTTGTTGTAGATGTCTTGAGAGGTGCATACCAAATGGGGCATTGTATTCTATAATGGATCTAATGAGGTATGAGTACAGTGGGACAATGACCTCATTTTTTCTCTATGAAAAGCCCTTAGTGATGAGGTGTGCCACACAGAAGGATTTCCTGACTGTTGCGGCGATGTGGTTATCGAAGATGAGACCACTGTCAACCTGTGTCGCTAAGTCTCTTATCACACTTTCGGTGTTTAGTGTACTGGCACCTATGTGGTAATTCACAGGTACATGTTTTTTCCCAAAGGGGATAACTATACATTTCTTGGCATTGAGCTTGAGCCCATGGCTCTGGCACCAAGCATCTGTTTCTGTAATGCCCTTTTGTAGAATATCCACATCATTTGGGGATTCAATAATGACTCCCAGTTTGCAGTCATCTGTGAACTTTGTTAGCCAGAGTCCCTTAGTGTTGGCCTGTACTTCAGAGAAGTAGATGCCAAACAAGAGCAGTCCCAGGACTGAACCCTGAGGTACTCCACTTGTCACTTGTGTGGAGCTGGATTTGGAGTCAGCTACGTTTACAGTGTGGGTACTGTCACTAAGCTGTTGGCAACCCATCGAGTGACATACGGATTAATGCCCAGCTTAGTACATTTATCTATGATTCCATAGTGGGGGATGGTGCCGAAGGCCTTGGACAGGCCAGCTAGGCTGTGTGGACTGCCTTACCCTTGTCCACAGCTCTGGAGACTGATTCAAAGAAGTCAATCGGGTTCAAGAGACAAGATCGGCCCTTCATGAACTCAAACTGGGTGGGGTCCAGTGTTTGAAGGTTGCCAATGTCTTTGTTTATAAGTTCCATGATAATACGCTCCATGGCCTTGCAGATCAAGCTCCCAGGATCCAAGGTGGATCACCCCTTGTGGAGTGGGATAACTGTAGCTGTGCGCCACTCAGTGGGCACGAAGCTTAAAGTGAGGCTATGATTAAACATGACACTTAAGTGAGGCGCCCGTTCATTTTGTAGTTCATGTAGTACACAGCCCGGGATGTCGTCTGGTCCCATGGATGCTGTATTCTTAGCTTTGGAGAGTGTGTTTTTTACCTGTGTGTCTGTTATTACTGGAATTTGGCAATCTTTCAGTATTGAGATGGGCCATTTTGGGGGCGAGAGGGGGGTGAAGTTGGCACTGAATCGATCTGCCAGGTTATTAGCAATATCCTTGGGATTAGTATATTTAATGCCATTCTGTTGTAGCTCAGAGCAGATCTGAGCATTGCCATTTAGATTCTTGACATAGCTATAGAATGCCTTGTCTTTGGAATCTTTGGCAATTTTATTTTTGTAACTAGCTTTGGAGGATTTTATGAGGGATCTCAACTTCTTACTGAGGCTGGTAAGGGAGTTTTTTGCATCGTGGGATTTTCCTTTTTTCTGCAACAGTTTCTTCCTTTTGTTGTAAAGCTTGTTTATGGCAGGGGACCACCAGATTGGCTTCCTTTTTTTGGATGAGAGCATTTTGGTTCTATTTGGGATGGCACGATTCATGCATGAGTGGATGTGCTCGTACAGTGCCTTAGTGTTGGATTCAGCAGTTGAACTTTCAGTTCCCGCCTGCATGGGTGTCATGAAGTTTGTCACTTCTGACTTGAGTAGCATGAAGTTGGCTTTGGAGAAGTTTTTTTACGGAGGTTTCCTTACTGGGAGGTGGGGGGTGTGGATGTTAAGGTAGCTTATGGTCAGACATGACCAACAAGGGGGTGACCATAGGTGTGGAGCATCAATTTCCCATGTTGGTAATGACCAGGTCTAGGATATTGGAGACCCTGGTGGGACTATGGATTAGTTGATCCAGGTCATTGGAATTTATGAATTCCAAGAACCATTGGGCAAAGGTGTTGATACACGAGTAGTTTTCCCAGTTAATGGCAGGGTAGTTGAAATCACCAAGTATTAGGGAGTTTGATTGTATCTTAATATTTCCCAGTATGTTTAGAAAGGTGTAGTGAGAATCTTGGGGCATGGTGGGGGATCTGTAGCAAGCTACAATTTGGATTGCAGTCTTACCTAGTGTTAGTTGCAACTGGAGAATTTCAGATGCATTGTGTTGGGCAACTAGCCTGGTGGTGTGAACATCCTTAGTGAATATGGACACTCCTCCACCTTTAGTGTTTTGATCCTGGTTTGCTGGCCGAACAGTGTGGTATGAGTTGTAGCCTGGTATTGCAGGGGAGCTTTCTGGAGCCTTGAACCAGGTCTCAGTTACTGCACAGATATCAATGTTCTCCATTTTTAGGAGTGCCTCGAGAGAGTGCACTTTGAGGTTTAGACTTCTAGCATTGAGTAGAATTACCTTCAGATTTTGCATGCTTGTACCTGTTATGGTAGTGGTTTTGTCCTTTGAACTTTGCATAAAAAAGGCACTATAGGGGTGGCAACAACCATAGCCAGTTACCTGAATCCCAGGGGTGACAGGTGCAAACCATCTCTGGCAAAGCATCATGACCTGTCGATCATGTTGTCCCAGGCAGACAGATACTGGATCCCCTTTGAATGACACCAGAAGCTTAGCCAATTGTTGAAGTCAATCATTTTGTCCTTATACTGTGGTATCATTCTGGGCAAAGGCAGGATGCTACTCAGGTCTAGGGTCATACATGCCTGGGCCACATAATCAGAGAGCTCTTCCATGTCTCTTTTCATGTAGTCCAGGGAGGTATGTCTGAAGTCATTCACTCCATCATGGACAATGACAGAGTCATATTTGTACTTGTTGTTGAGTGACTTGAGTGCATGCGTTATGTGATGGATCCTGGAACCCGACAGGCAGCTGACTGTAATTTTCTCCTTGTTCAGCCTGGTGAGAGGGTCATCAGTGTGCCTGACTATAGAGTCACCTATGACTAAAGTGTTGGGTATGTTGTCTTGCCTTAGGGGCTGTTGTTGGCTGGCACACTGGTGTTGTGAGCTATGTAATACTTTGGTTGTGATTGGTGTTTGTTTGCGTTTCAACTTCGGAGGTCCTTGTTGATTGGGCAGGTTACTGTTAAGGGCCTCCACATATGAGGGTTTAGTGTTGCTATGTGAGGGTGTTGCTAGTGTGGGTTTAGAAGAGCTATGTGTTGTTTGACGTGTAGTGTGGGTGTTAACTTTCTCCTCTTTACTGTCTAGCACAATCTTGGGTGTAGATAGCTTTGCTTCCAGTCTGGCTATGTAAGTGCATCTCTCGCAGGTTGTAGTGTTGGGTGGTAGGAGGAGAGGGTTGTCTGTGTACATGAGGCAATTGTTGCATTGTCCTAGTAAGCCCAGATTCACCAGGTGGACAGGAGAAATCACCAGAAGCTGACCCTTGGACATTCCTGGTTTGGTGCTTTTTTTTGTAACGTACAAGAGGTGTTTTCCCTTACCTTAGCAAGGTACTTTGCAATTATAGGCTGTTTAGTGCCTACAATTAATTAAGAAGGGATATTCTGAAGGGTACAAATAATAAAGCACAACAAATATTTTTTTTATACATGCGATAAAGTTTAAGCATAGTTGCGTGGGTGTGCCCATTGCTTAGCTACGCTTAGTCCAGCTTAAACAGCACAAGAAGTTAAATAGCAAGAGACATCCAACCTAAGCAGTACTGCAACAGTGAGGTGGTTAGATTGTATGCTTTTCAAACAGCTATTCTGGGGTCGATCCCAATTTGCATTTTACATGTGAAAGCAGTACATAAACATTTGTTTTTATAATTAGCTACTAAATAACATATATTTGTTAACCAGAGTACTGTAGTAGGTCCAGATGTGAGGTGTCAGTTTAATAAATTTGTGAAACCCCCATATAAACACAAGTGTCCCATACAGTATAGTCACACATGAATAAATGTAATGAAAGCACATTGGGGGATGTCAGGGACAGTAAACAGATTTATATGTAATGAATGATGAATCAATCCCATTGAGCAGATAGTCTATAAAATAAAAAATAAGCAATGCTAAGCATTGCACAGCTCTGCTTACCGGGTGCAAGCAATGTGTAAATATGACTGCTAAGCAATGAGTAGCCCAGCTAAGTGGATTCGCCCATTGGTAAGGAGTGCTGAACCTGCCATTTAAGCACTGCCAACCTTAGCTAAGCAGGTTTGCCCGTAACTTAGCTTAGCTCAGCATATTCAAAACCATCCAATCATGGCAAAGGGCAGGAAAACAGCCATATTTAAACCCTGCAGGTGAGAATACAGCTCATAACTGGTTGCAGCTTCCCACTGTAGGAAGTATGGCAGGTGTTGGTGAGGGCATGCACTTCTGGGCGCAGCGCTGGGGCATACAGGAGTGCAAGGTCACGGTAGGATTCCTGGTAAATAACCACGATGAAAGACTTCTCCAGGGCCAGTACCAGGGCTCCCAATATAAAGCGGAAGCCTGGGACCATCTCTCCCGTTATCTCACCAGTGCCACAGGTATCCCTCGGACTGGTGAGCAGGTGCAGCACCACTATGCCAACTTGAAGCAGAGGAAGAGGGAGCTCTTGGATGAGTGGGTCCAAGAAGCAAGGCAGAGGGGTGATGTCCCAGCAGTAAGTATTCATATCAATAACTGTTTACCAAAGTCCAGCCTGTGTATGTGATGGATAGTTAGGCCTAAATATTTCTCTATTCCCTTTACAGCTGCAGCTGAACGGGCTGTGAATCAGGAAGCCTATGCCAGTAGGTTGCAAAGGCTGCGTGACGAGGCTGGTGAGTAACAATCCTGATTGTACTAGTCATACCAAATAAATATAAAGTAGTAGAAAGTCACCTGGCAGTATAAAAACTATGTATGGGTTGCACTGAATAAACCAGACAATATGACAGTAATAGTCCCATATAGGTGATATTTAAATAAAACTGTAACTGCCTGGCAATAAAGTTCTAAATCCTGGACTGGTTGTGTTTACTCTGGTATTGTATGGCATTTATTGTTGCATTCTCTGAATAGTAATGTTGTGTTAACCACTGTTACCCACACTATGCTGCATAAAACATATATCTAGGAATGTCTGTATAAGACTGTTGTAAGTACAAGGTCAGATTCTACAACAAAGAGAAACTTAGAAAACACTGGAGGAACAGAAAGCTGTTTCTAAATTGATGAAACAGAAATTGTTGCATTTTTAGCAGACACAGCCATGGTTCGAAACCTGGGAGTGGTAGTAAGCTGTATGCATAATCATACCTCTCAACTGTACAGATAGTCGCAGAATGTCCAAACATTTGGCTCATAGATTTGCCCTGTTTCCTCTGTCTCCCTGGCAAATCATTGGGATGATCTCAGAACTGTAGTCACTAAATAATGACATACATTTGAGTTTCAGTCTTCTAATCCTTTAGAAAATGTATATTAAAACAAATCCTGTTACTCTAGCAACTCTCTAAATTTATAAGAGCAATATTCAAAATATGTCCCTATTTGTACCCCCATGTTGTCAAGCTTTGTCCAGAGTTTGTACATTAAGAGATTGAGAGGTATGTGCATAATCTGTACTAGGAATCTGGGAATATGTGTAGAAACAGTCAGGTAGTGTTAACAAACATTCCCCCCACAGGTCTTTCAGATAAGAAAACTGTAACTGCCTGGCAATAAAGTTTTAAATCCTGGAATGGTTGTGTTTCCTCTGGTAATGTATGGCCTGACGTAGTATTCACCAAGATCTGATATCAGAATAGTACTGTTGTGTCAACCACTGTTTCTCACACTGTGTTACATAAAAATATGTCTAGGAATGCCTACCTAAGACTGTTGTAATTACAAGGTCAGATTGTACAACTAAGAGAGACTTAGAAAACACTGAAGGAACAGACAGCGGTTTCCAAATAGCTCACCCTGATGAAACAGAAACTGTTGTATTTTTAGCATACACAGCCATGGTTCAAATCCTGGGAGTGATAGTAAGCTATATGCATAATCATACTTCTCAACTGTACAGATTTTCCCAGAATGTCTAGACATTTGGCTCGTATAGTTGCCCTGTTCCTCTTTTTTCCTGGCAAATCACTGGGATGATCTCAGGATTGTAGTCACCAAATAATGACATACATTTGAGTGTCAGACTTCAAATCCCTCAGAAAATGTATATTAAAACAAATCCTGTTACTTTAGCAACTATCTAAAACTTTATAAGAGCAATATTCAAAATATGTGCCTATTTGTACCCCCATGTTGTCAAGCTTTGTCCACATGTTGTGCATTAAGAGATTGAGAGGTATGCATATAATTTTAACTAGGAATCTGGGAATATGTGTTGAAACAGTCAAGTAGCGTTAAACATTCCCTCCGCAGGTCTACCTGGTAAGAAATGTAGAATTAAGCTAGAAGACAGTTGAAGTATACAATGTGTAGAAACATACCACTGCCCAAACCAAGGCCATAGGGTATTGTAATAATATCTGTACCTTAATGATTAGAGCAATGATCATTAAAGTTCTGAGTTATACAACAAACTCCACGGCTTCAACCCTTGTATGGGAATAGAACTAAGCCCTTCCTAGAAGGTTGAGAAAGTATGTACTGGCTGCTAAACCTCTGTATTATGTAAATACCCAAAGGCCAACCAGGTGTTCAGTAAGCTCCCCTACCAGGAAATCCAGCAGCCTACCTACTTATTTAATTTTTTCTTTCTTCTCTAGTTCCCTTTTTCCCTCTAATTAGCCCTGTTAGGGATCTACCTCGGTGGAACTACTGGTGCACTACCGCATTTATCCAATAGGTGGCATCCTCCCCCCTTTATCCTCAATTTCTCACAATTTGTTGTTTATCATCTCTGTAATTCTTTATACAAGCTCTACCTTCTCTTTACTTTTCTATCAATACTTGACTTTAAAACATTGTAGCTCACTCCATTCCGCTAAATCCCCTGTCCCCAGTACTTACCTTTCAGCACTTCAGCAGTCCACTGATAGGTTTCCTGCTCTCATCCAGCCTTCCAGGCTGTGCCCGCTCCGTTCGCCCTACGGGCTCACTCCGCTCCCCTACCCTGCCCCCAAATTCCACCCGCCCCCAGTACATCTAAATTTATCGCCCCTATCTCTCCCTCCCCTCTCTTCCAACCAATCCAATCTCTCCTAAACTCTCCCCTTCCTCTCCGTAACCACTCCCCCTACAATCTTCCCTGTAACCACTCCCCCTAAAATTTTACAAACTCACCTTCACCTCAACTTACTTTCCTACCACTACCATCATGCTATCCCTTCCTCTCAAAACCCTTCAACTGTCTTTGTTCCTTCTCCTTATAACCTCCCTATACAACATCACTTCCTATACTCATATCCACTTACTCCCTCCTCCTCTTATTCCCCTACACCACCCTGTCTCTCACTACCACAACATATCCACTTCATTAATTCCTTCCTTCCCATTACTCTCCATGAAAATTAAACTTTTTCTCACACCAGACACAAACTTTAAATGTAAACCACATTTTTACCAGCCTCCTCCATCTACAAATAAAACTAAAAAGAACCTTCCCCTTCCCACAATCATTCACTTAGCTGGAGACATTCACCCCAACCCAGGTCCTACCTCTCATCCCACAAACCCACCAAACAACTACAATCAATCCTCTAACAAACAACTGAAATTCCTTACCATTAATGCCCAAAGCTTAAACAATAAACTATCCCTCTTCCATGCCTGGCTCAACCACAACTCCCCTGATATAGCAGCTATCACTGAAACCTGGCTAAAACCTCACATGAATGACTCTGAGTTCCTACCCCCAGGATTCCATTCTCTATGATGTGACCGACCTAATAAAAGAGGCAGTGGTGTTGCTCTAGTCTACTCCGATCTCTTGTCCATTACTCCGTGCCCAAACCCTATCCCATCGTTCAATAACACTGAACTAGTAATTGGCCTACTAAAATTGAACAACCACAAAATGATCTGCATCATCTGTCTCTATATTCCTCCAGGCAACAATACTAATACTCTAGAAGACATCCTATCCTGGACTTCCTCTAATATTAATCTAGAAACCTTCATTTTAGGTGATGTAAACATCGATTGGAGTAAAATCTCAAATCCAAACCCCTCAATATCCATCAACCTATTTAATTTCTCCCAAATCATTAACTTCACTACCAGACCAAACAAAGCTAATCCTCCTGGCTCCATACTTGATTGGATTCTCGTATCTCATCCAAACAAAATAATAAAATCTGACACCTCTCCAGACCCTCTAGGAGACCACCTCCCTGCTTATGCCATACGAGCTACTTCCTCCCTTCCCCACTCCCACCACTACATTCTCACTCGAAACCTCTCTAACTTTAACCCTACCTCCTTCTCTGACTCACTTAAACTTATCAACTGGAACCCTTTAAGACTACTACCACTAGATGAAGCTGTCCACTATTTCAATTCAACATTTTTAACAGTCCTTAACTCTCTAGCCCCTCCTAGAAATATTAGACTTAAGGCAAAAACCTCCCCCTGGCTCACCAAAAATACAAAAAAGCTAATGCTCCTAAGAGATAAAACCTGGAAAACCTACCATAAACTGAAACAGCCCGAAACACTCCTTAAGTACAAGCAATTAAGAAACCTCACCAAGAAACAATCATTAAAGATAAAAAATCTTACTACATCCAACTCCAAGAAAACCATGCTAGAAACCCCAAACAATTCTGGAATTCCAACAATTCACTCCTCAGACCTGGCACTAAAAACAACCCTTGTCCTGACACCAGCAAAACCGACCTCGAAATAGCCTCACTATTTAATTCCTTCTTCACATCTTCCATTGCTGAACTGACTAAAACATTCCCTAACAATCACCTATCTTCTGCCACTATTCTATCTTCCTCAAACTGTTCTTACCCACCCTCTTTCAAACTAAAACCAGTACCTTCTGACCAAATAAAGAAACTCCTTCATAAACTAAAGCCCTGCTCCAATGCCCCCGATAACATCCCATCTGCCTTCCTAAAAATTGCTTCTGACTCTATTGCTCTTCCCATCAGCATCCTAATCAATAGATCTTTACTTGAATCCTACATACCCAAACTATGGCGTACCGCTTTCACCCTACCTCTCCACAAAGGTGGCAAAAACTGTACAGTCACAAATTTCCGCCCTATTGCCATTCTCTCCCCTATATCCAAAATCCTAGAAAAATGTATCCACTTACAACTTCTGCCATTCCTCACCCAACACCAACTTCTCTCTCCTACCCAACACGGCTTCCGCCCAGGACACAGTACTAACACTGCCCTTCTCTCCTTTTTGCACTCAGTCAACTCTGCTCGTGATTCTGGCAACATAGTATCTACTGTCCTTCTAGATCTATCAAAAGCTTTCGATACCATCTCTCACACTCACCTCTTAAGTCACCTATCAAATCTCAACCTTGGCTCAGAATCCCTTTCCTGGTTTTCCAGCTACCTTTCTAACAGATCCCAAGCGGTAAAATGGGGCCAAGCAACCACTACTTTTCTTCCTAACCCTACTGGAGTACCTCAAGGCTCTATACTCGGCCCTCTACTATTTAATATCTTCATAAATTACTTCTATAAGGCCATCCCCAACACAACTATTGTACAATATGCAGATGATTCAACATTAATCTGCTCTGCCCCTAACCTAACAGACCTCCAAGCCCTAACCCAAAGTGCCTTCTCAACCACTGAAAACTGGATGCTACAAAATCACCTCTCCCTAAATGCCAGTAAAACTAAGATTCTCCTTTTCTCTCCCTCTAGATCCTCTTCTCTTGACAAAAAGTCATTCAAATCTCCAGCCTCAATAACTCCCCTATCGAAATCGTACCCTCCTCCAAACTTCTTGGTGTCACAATCGACGATCAATTAAAATTTGATTCCCATATCCAACTGAACATCAAAAAAACACACATAAAACTAGGTCTACTTTATAGAAACAACCACTTCCTCTCCCCTCACTCCAGAGCAACCCTTGCCTCTACCTTCCTCCTTCCTACCCTCCTATATGGTGCCCCCTGCTCACTAATCTTTCATCCTCTCTTACCACCAAACTAGAGCTATGCTACAACAAAGTCACTAGATTTGCCACAAACGCCAAATCCTCTTCTCATCACTGCTCCTCCCTTCACTCCTTAAACTGGCTTGAACTTCCCAACCAACTCAACCTCATCCAACTCACCACAGCCTTCAAACTCTTCTACACCCCTCTAAATGCCCTGCCCTTTCTAATATTCTGCACCCTTATACCCCCCTCAGACCACTTAGATCTTCTCAACACAACCTGATCACAGTTCAAAAACCCCAGCACCCTGCTGGCCAGCTTCTCTTATCCTTTACACTTGCTAAAAAATGGAATGCCCTGCCCTTGTCACTTAGGACATGTTCCAACCTAAATAACTTCAAAACTCAGCTTCATTCCTACCTCTATCATAACAGAATCTGCAACTGCACTCTTCAGCCTACAAATCCTAAACTTTCTACTCCATTTGCCCCTGACTAACCTCCTCCTGTTCTTCTTCCTATTCTCTTCTAAATGTATTACACTTAGTGACCTACATAGTAAAACATACTCATCATGGGTTGCCTTTCTCCCTAAAAAAACTTTTGAAACTACCTGATATTTGTAATTCAGACTGCCTATGACTATGAATGTTCTTTGTAATTATTTTTGTAATTTCAGAGTGCCTATGACTTTGCATGCTCATTTATATTCCCTATGTAACTGCCTTATTATTTGTAATTCTGAGTGCCTATGACTTTGTATGTTCATTGAAATTATTTTTTTGTATTTCACAGTTCCTAAAACTTTGCATGTACATTGATATTACCTTGTAATCAAAATATTTGAACTGTAATAATTCCTTGTTTTGGAGCTTTTCTCCCCGGGCCTCCACTGAAAACGGGCTCCAACGCCCAGTGGACCTCCCCGGTAATCAAACTGAAATAAATAAATAAATAATACTGCAAGGATATACAAGTTGTTAACTGACATCTCTCTCCACCCCACCCCCCACCATATCTGCAACAATAATCTAAACACACAAATTAATATGTATGTTTACATCAAACCTACTGTTGGGACATATGTCCTATTGTTCAACAAATATTGAAATGTGTTTCTATTAATGTTCCATGTTGAAATACTATTATTGGTGGCCAGTTGCTATCAATGCAACCTGCATGTCGTTGTAATGGTGACTGCGGTTCCATATATGCATGTGCTCTGTTTGCTATGCAACTGTTCCAAATCTGTTGTTTTGGGTTAATGGGAATATCTATGCATGCTGTTAGAACTAATCCTGGATTGTGTTGACTATTACTAACCCACATATGTTCTAAAACTGTAACACCATAGCATGTTTGGGAAGGCCGGCCCCAATGGACCCATCTCTCCCACCTCATCTGGTCATGGCACTCGGCCCCAGCACATCTGGGACCCACCCCGGGACCTCTTTGTCCATTGGTCCTGCACCACCTTTGGGTGGAACTGCCTCAGGGGATGGGGCTTGCCCTCTCCTGGGAGTGGGCGAGGACAGGATCCTGTCACTCAAAGCCAGGTCAGGTATTTGATGCGTAGCGAGCTCCACAAGGAGTTTGGAGTTCTGCTATGCTAGCTTGACATCCTCCTGGTGCAATTATAAGGTCAGCCTGCCCCTCCTGCTCACCCCCTAGCACAGCCACCTTCGGGGCCATGAAGGTGCAGTGGTGACTGCCCATGGATGGGGATCTCAGTCCCACTGTTTCCATTTGGGGGCTCATGGGCTTCCGATTTCCAAACACCCCTCCTCATCCAAGGTGTTTATCCCCCACATGTATAATATACCACCTCTGTATGCTGTCTTGTCTGTCTTCCTACCCAACCTACCTCTCCAAATATACCTACTATCCTTCCACAGCATCCCACTCTCACCTTAAAAAAAAGGGCAATGTGTTCCCAAAAAAAATCTCGCCCCATACATAGTTGTCCATTTTGCACATGTGTCCACTGGACACATGTAATCTGGTCTAATTGGCTTCATAACACATTATTGTCCTCACCCCTCTCTCAGGGGTTTGAGTGTCCAAATATACCTCCAAATTCAGTACATATGCACAGCTGCTTCTGTAAAAGAAATGGACAGCAATGGACCTTCCCTACATCCGTCCTGCACATCCCTAGCTACTTTCCCTATTGTCTTTCCCTCTTTGTGCCCCCTTTTTCACCACTTAACTATCATAGGTTCATAGGTTCAAAGTTTGGTACTAGGCTATCGGCCCTAGGGCCTAAACAAGCCTAGCCATAACAATTCCCTGGCTATTTCTTCCTACACTAATTACTTGCCTGGACCCCTGTCTTGTACCCCTTTTTTCTTTTCTTTTAAACAAATGAGCATGGAGGTAAGTGGGAATAAGCACTTTTAAGCAGTAGTAAACAGGATTAAGCCTGTTTGAGCAGCGGTAAGCAATGCCCACACAGATTAAGCACTTTTCAGGGTAACCATGTGTAGGCATAGTTAACCGGAAGTTAGCATTGCTTACCGCCACGCAAACCACTTACAACTGCTTAAAAGTGCCTTAATCTCTCTGTATCCAACAGCCCTTGTTTTGCCCAGCAACAAAATAATCAGCCCTGTCCAGTCTTGAACCCAGGACCCTGCACACCATAGTCAGAGCAATATACCACTACTCCAGCAGAGCTGTACTACTGAACATTTTTTTTTAATATATCATTCAATACAGGTATAGAATACTATGGAACAAACACTGTGGAACCAGCATGTTTATAATATATAAATATACAAATATAGATGCGTATGGTGATAGATGCATATGAAAAGTGTATACATCAGAGATATGTAGCTGTGCATACGAAATTACACAAATAGAATAGTACATATCATAAAATAATATGTGTAGATATCAAACAAGAAATATACTGATATATCAATATTTATATATATATATATATATATATATATATATATATATATATATATATATATATAATATCTATACAAGGATAAATATATCATCAACATCTTTCGGCTTTTCCCATTAGGGGTCACCACAGCAGATCATCTCTTTCCATTTCTTCCTATCCTCTGCATCTTGCTCTGTCACACCAACCGCCTGCATGTCCTCTCTCACCACATCCATAAACCTTATCTTAGGCCTTCCTCTTTTCCTCTTACCTGGCAGCTCCATCCTTAGCATCTTTTTCCCAATATACCCATCATCCCTCCTCAGCACATGTCCAAACCAACGCAATCTCGTCTCTCTTGATTTGTCTCCAAACTGTCCAATATGAGCTGGCCATCTAATATACTGATTCCTAATTCTATCCATCCTAGTCACACCGAGTGCAAATCTTAACATCTTTAACTCTGCCACATCCAACTCTGACTCCTGCCTTTTTGTCAATGCCACTGTCTCCAACCCAATATTAAATAGCTGGTCTCACTACCCTCTTGTAGACCTTCCCTTTTACTCTTACTGGTATCCGTCTGTCACAAATCACTCCTGACACTCTTCTCCACCCATTCCACCCTGCCTGTACTCTCTTCTTCACCTCTCTTCCACATTCACCATTACTCTGAACTGCTGATCCCAAGTACTTAAACTCGTCCACCTTTACCAACTCTACTCCTTGCATCCTCACCATTCCTCTACCCTCCGTCTCATTTACACACATATATTCTGTCTTAGCCCTGCTGACCTTCATTCCTCTGCTCTCTAGAGCATATCTCCACCTCTCCAGAGTCTCCTCAACCTGATTCCTACTCTCACTACACATCACAATGTCATCTGCAAACATCATAGTCCACGGGGCCTCCTGTCTGATCTCATCTGTCAACCTGTCCATCACCAATGCAAATAAGAAAGGACTCAGAGCTGATCTTTGATGTAATCCCACCTCCACCTTAAACAGATCTGTCACTCCCACTGCAGTCCTCACCACTGTCACACTACCCTCGTACATATCCTGTACCACACTTACATACTTCTCTGTCACTCCCGACTTCCTCATACAATACCACAACTCTTCTCTAGGCACCCTGTCATATGCTTTCTCCAAGTCTACAAAGACACAATGCAACTCCTTCTGACCTTCTCTGTATTTCTCCAATAGCACTCTCAGAGCAAACATTGCATCTGTGGTGCTCTTTCCTGGCATGAAACCATACTGCTGATCACTAATCATCACCTCCCTTCTTAACCTAGTTTCTACTACTCTTTCCCATAACTTCAAGCTGTGACTGATCAATTTTATCCCTCTGTAGTTACTGCAGCTCTGCACATCACCCTTATTCTTAAAGATAGGTACCAAAACACTTTTTCTCCACTCCTCAGGCATCCTCTGACTTTCCAAAATTTCATTAAACAATCTAGTTAAAAATTCCACTGCCATTTCTCCTAAGCACCTCCATGCTTCCATTGGTATGTCATCTGGGCCAACAGCCTTTCCATTCTTCATCCTCTTCATAGCTGTCCTTACTTCCTCCTTGCTAATCTGTTTCACTTCCTAATTCACTATCCCCACATCATCCAACCTTCTCTCTCTCTCATTATCTTCATTCATCAGCCTCTCAAAATATTCTTTCCATCTACTCAACACACTCTCCTATCTTGTGAGTACCTTTCCCTCACTATCTTTTATCACCCTTACTTGCTGCACATCTTTCCCAGCTCTGTCCCTCTGTCTAGCCAATCGGTACAGGTCCTTTTCTCCCTCTTTAGTGTCCAATCTCTCATACAACTCTCCATACGCCTTATCCTTAGCTTTCGCCACCTTTCTCTTTGCCATGCGCCTCATCTCCTTATACTCATGTCTACTTTCTTCATCTCTTTGACAATCCCACTTCTTCTTCGCCAGCCTCTTCCTCTGTATACTCTCCTGTACTTCCTCATTCCACCACCAGGTCTCCTTATCCTCCTTCCTCTGTCCAGATGTCACACCAAGCACCTTTCTAGCAGTCTCCCTTACTAGTTCTGCTGTAGTTACTCAGCTATTCGGTAACTCTCTACTGCTTCCCAGTGCCTGCCTTAACTCTTCCCTAAACTCCACTTCACAATCACCCTTTTTTAACTTCCACCATTTAATCCTTGGCACTGCTTTCACACTCCTCCTCCTCTTCTTGATCACCAACATCATCTACAGACCACCATTCTATGCTGCTTAACTACACTTTCCCCTGCCACCACTTTACAATCTCCAATCTCCTTCAGACTGGCCCTCCTACATAGGATATAATCCACCTGTGTGCATCTTCCACCACTTTTGAACGTCACCCTATGCTCCTCCCTCTTCTTAAAATACGTATTCACCACAGCCGTGTCCATCCTTTTCACAAAATCCACAATCATCTGACCTTCTGCATTCCTTTCCTTAACACCATACCTACCCATCACTTCCTCATCCCCGCTGTTCATTTCACTAACATGCCCATTAAAGTCCGCTCCAATCACTAGTCTCTCACCCTTGGGTACACTCACCACAACTTCATCCAACTCACTCCAAAATTTCTCTTTCTCATCCATCGCACACCCAACTTGTGGAGCATATGCACTAACAACATTCATCATTACACCATCAATTTCGAGCTTCATAAACATCACTCTGTCAGACACTCTCTTCATAATGTTTGTAGTAACAGTATCAAAAATTGCATATTACATTTTTGGGGATTTTTAAAGAACTTTGGTGAATTGGACAATCTAATGTCAAATAAGTTAGTGTTTTCTTACAAAAGAGGTAGAAACATCAAAGATATGGTTGTACATGCTAAATTTGTTAGACCTGGGTTGAAATTATATTATCAAATAGCTAATGTAGGTATGTCATCATGTGGGAAGTGTAATGGTTGTCCTTTTATAAAAAAAAATTTTTCCATATATTAATAATATTAGTTTTACTCCTAATGGGATATATAATTGTAGAACACATAGGGTTGTTTATGCAATTAAATGTGGATGTAATAAGTTTTATATTGGGCAAACTAAGAGAATGTTTAAGGTTAGATTACTTGAACATTTAAGAGATATTAGAATTAAAAAGTTAGAGAGCCCTTTAGCCCAACATTTTTGTGAACATCATGGTGGCCAAAGTGATAGTCTTCAAGCCACTATTTTGCAACAGGTAGCTGTTGATGAACTTGATGCAACCTTTGTTAAAAAGCTACTTTTAAAGAAAGAAACAATTTTTATTTTGAAGTATAATACTTTGTTACCTAACGGTCTGAATACAGACTGTTGCTGGAGAAGTGCTATTTGACTTAATTTTATTAATTAATAAAAATCCACGTACGGAAGCACAGTGAAAAAGAATACCAGGCAGCAATAGCGTACAACTTCTTTAATTTCGCTAGTCACTTTCGACTTCCTCAGAATACAACAAATATACCCACAGTAATACCATACAAATAGATTGTTAAAAACAATTAGTTAAAAAACAAATCATATACTATCTCAATAACAAACTAATGTTGTTGTCTTTGTTAATATGCAATTTTCTATACTTTAAAAAACATTTAATATTAATGGCATCGTTAAGACCTGGAAATTTGTCAGAGTTTAATCTAATCTGCCATATAGTTTCACGTTGTTCCAGGTAATTTTTAAAATCACCCCTTCTCAAATCAGGACGAACAGTTTCCAATACAGAAAATAAAAATTTTTTGAATGAAGAAGATGAACAAGTTACTGAATGTTTAAAAAGGGCATTATTCTCATCCCTAGTTTTGATACTATAGAGGTGTTCCCTAATTCTAGTTTTGAGACATCTTGTAGTCATGCGGCGGACATGTCGAACATAAAGCAATATAAACCACTCCCATGGAGTTACAATCAACATAACCATCAACCTTAAAAGTCCTGTCAATCGGCGACTACAATATAGGGACCCTCGGATATATATCTACACATATTACAAAAATGACATCTATGCATGCGGTTTTGTTGGTGCATACATTACTAGACACTTGATCTTTAAACTCCAAAATCTTTTTCAAATTATTATGTTTCCTAAAACAAAAGCTGGCCGATTACCTAAAACTTGGACGATTCAATGTCCTTATTACCACTAATAATTCTCCAATTGTTGGCAATAATGTTTTAATCTGTCCCCATCAGAACTCATATCTAATGAGCATAAAATATGTGTGTGTATGTGTTACTTTGCTTTACCCCTATCGTCAGTAAAAGCAAATGATAATGGATAATCCAATAAAGGTCTAAAAGACATAGAACGTTTGGTCAAAATCTCATCCTTAATAATGTTCAAATCTTTAACATGATAGCCCCTATTACTAAATAGGGAAACTATAATGCTAAATTCATTCATTAAATCGCTAAGTTTACTAGTCATCCGGCTAGCCCTAATGAATTGACCTCTAGGGATATTGTTAACAATGTGTTTAGGGTGATTACTCAGAATGTGTAAGTATCCGTTGGTGAAAGTCTCTTTTCGAAAGATCTTACTGTGAAACCGTAAATCGGCTGTGTCCCAATATAAAAGGACATCTAAGAAATTAATCTGTGTTCCAAAACTTAACTTTAAATAATCAGAAGATGAATTTATTTCTGATATCAGAAAATCAATGGTAGTGACATCACCCTCAATAATGAAAAATAAATCATCTATGAAACGACAATATAGTTTGATATCAAATTTTTGTTTGATGAGGGGCAGAGTTTCTGACTCCCAACCAGCCATTACCAAGTTAGCAAAGGCTGGTGCTGCTGGAACCCCCCCAGCACCCCCTTTCTTTGTCTATAATAGGTCTCCTAGTAAAAGAAATTATTCTCAAAATGAGCTCAAGAAACAATCTAATGGTTGAAATAGCATTGTTGTTGCTTCTTAGTTTTTTTTTTTTTACCAAAAAATCACATACGACATCAATTCCCACTGAATGGGGAATACAGGTGTATAAAGAAACAACATTGAGTGTAAAAATAATATGTCTCATGGGGTCATACTCAAAATTTTTCAAAAATATCCCTAGTTTACTCAGAAAATGCCACGAATCTTTGATAAATGAATCTTCACCAGTCACAACTGGCCCCAAAATACCATCTATAACCAAAGATATACCCTCAGTAACCGAATGTGGTGATGAAACTATGGGTCTGAGGGGAGGGTCATTAATGTTTTTGTGCGTTTTGGGGATACAAAAAATCACCCATCGTGGCTCTTCAACCAAACAAAAATCATACATGTCACGACTGATGTCGTTAGTCATGAACAAAGCATATAATTCAGAATGAATGAACCTCACACGACGGTTGATCTCATACAAACTGATAGATTCATACTCATCAATGTTATTAACAATGTCCAACATTTTTTTATGGTAAACATCCTGGGTCATAATGACTATATTACCCCCCTTATCACTCTTCATAAATCTGTAATTCTTACTCAAAGCTTTTAAATTCATAAGGGCTAACCTTTCACAGTGATTCAAATTCTGAATGATGTTATTTTTGTAATGCAGAACCTTGGTTATATCACTAATGCATTGTTCTTCAAATACTTTCAAAGTATGATGTAATTGAGGGGTAAAATTAGATGGTCTAAATAAGATCCTGTTATTTAACTCATTATCTGAAACAGAATGCATTAAATAAACTAAATTCAGTTTCCTAGTGTATTTTTTTATGTCTATTATAGTACTACTATAACTAGCCCTAGTAGTGGGAATGAAATTTAACCCATATTTTAACACATTAATTTCCATTTCAGAAAAACAATGTTCAGTTAAGTTAATAATGCTAAATAAATCCAATCTGTCTTAGTTGGAACCTAAAAGGTCCAGTGTTCCTGTTCTGATGGTAGTTCCTTTTGTTTAAAAAAGAAGATGAAGGAACAGTCGAAGTAGTTTGAGAATTAGTACCATTTTTGATCTTCGGTCTAACTGTCTCTTTGGTATTAAAAGAATCACTGCCAGTCTCTTTGGAATTGTCAAGCATGGTATTGTCACTCACAACATCATCAGCACAGTCACCAAATGGCCTGTTGCCACTGGAATCATTGTCAGAAATAACGTCAGCGGATTTAGTTCCATTTGTTAATAAAGGGAAATTCTGCTCATAATGAGATGACTCACGATCAAAAAAATGCTCCAGTTCGTTAGAGCCAGAAACCCCTGCATTATGATGTTTTTTGCCCCAAACATTAGGAACATAGAGGCGCTGATGATTGGCTTTAGTCACTATGTTGTTTGTCTTAATAGCAAAATTGCTGTAGGCATTATTGTTGTCGTAAGAAGTGATGTCACGAGCTAGCTTGAGCTGCTTGCGATTAGTGACTTTAACAGTATGTTGTTCTAATTGCTCAAAAAAATCACAACCATTTAAATCACCAGCTTGGTCTTTCAACTCCACCTCCAAAAGACCGATTTCATCCCTCAACGCACTCATTTTCACACAGTTATTATCAATTAATAATTTCAAAAACTCAAGACCAGCATTATTGAAGAATTTCACCAAAGTCTTAAAGAAAGGAACATTAACAGTAACCCCGTTGGGGCACTTAAAAAATCTCAGTCCTTTTGGAACTATGCCGAGTTGAATACAGCGTCTAAAATAACAGTTCTCCAGATCCAGAGAACGATACCTTTTTAACAGTTTTAGTAACAGCCCACGTTTGTTGTTAATTTCAACAAAATTGGTAGAAGAATGTGGTTTACCTGTGGTGGAGAATGGATTTCTAATTTCATCCAAAATGATCCGCTCCCCTGTAGTAATCAAACCACCACGCGAAATGGACGTCGCTTTGCGGCAATGATCCCTATCGCGTTGAACAACATCTGTTGTTGCTTCAATAACGGTGTTTAACTCATGAAAGGAAGAATCTGGACTGAAAGATTCAATTCCATTAACGCTCACAGGCACAATGTTGTTACGTTGTTTAAGTTCACTTCTTGTAACCAAAATCTTTAAAGAACCCTGTATGTCTAACAGGGTAGCAACAAGTAACCTGTTCAAAGATCCGTTGTCAGATGTCGGAGTATCATGAACCGACAAATTCATTAAAGCTTCTTCACCCCCTTCCGACATGGTAAGAGCCAAAAAAAAAAAAAATAGCACCAAAAACTAATATAAAAAAATCCATGCAGGAAGCACAGTGAAAAGAATACCAGGCAGCAATGTACAACTTCTTTAATTTCGCTTTTTTTCACTTTCGACTTCCTCAGAATACAACAAAACGTAACAAATCAAACACTTATATACCCACAGTAATCCCATCCAAATTGATTGTTAAAAAACAATTAGTTAAAAAACAAATCATGTACTATCTCAATAACAAACTAATGTTGTTGTCTTTGTTAATATGCAATTTCCTATACTTTAATCAAACCATATTGTCGTTTCATAGATGATTTATTTTTCATTATTGAGGGTGATGTCACTACTATTGATTTTCTGATATCAGAAATAAATTCATCTTCTGATTATTTAAAGTTCACCAAAGGAAGTTTTGGAACACAGATTAATTTCTTAGATGTCCTTTTATATTGGGACACAGCCGATTTACGGTTTCACAGTAAGATCTTTCGAAAAGAGACTTTCACCGGATACTTACATTCTGAGTAATCACCCTAAACACATTGTTAACAATATCCCTAGAGGTCAATTCATTAGGGCTAGCCGGATGACTAGTAAACTTAGCGATTTAATGAATGAATTTAGCATTATAGTTTCCCTATTTAGTAATAGGGGCTATCATGTTAAAGATTTGAACATTATTAAGGATGAGATTTTGACCAAACGTTCTATGTCTTTTAGACCTTTATTGGATTATCCATTATCATTTGCTTTTACTGACGATAGGGTAAAGCAAAGTAACAACATAGACAATAATATTTTATGCTCACTAGATATGAGTTCTGATGGGGGACAGATTAAAAACATTATTGCCAACAATTGGAGAATTATTAGTGGTAATAAGGACATTGAACAAGTTTTAGGTAATCGTCCAGCTTTTGTTTTTAGGAAACATAATAATTTGAAAAAGATTTTGGAGTTTAAAGATCAAGTGTCTAGTAATGTATGCACCAACAAAACCGGCATGCATAGATGTCATTTTTGTAATATGTGTAGATATATATCCGAGGGTCCCTATATTGTAGTCGAGACGATTGACAGGACTTTTAAGGTTGATGGTTATGCTGATTGTAACTCCATGGGAGTGGTTTATATTGCTTTATGTTCGACAAGTCCGGCCTTTTACGTCGGCATGACTACAAGATGTCTCAAAACTAGAATTAGGGAACACCTCTATAGTATCAAAACTAGGGATGAGAATAATGCCCTTTTTAAACATTCAGTAACTTGTTCATCTTCTTCATTCAAAAAATTTTTATTTTCTGTATTGGAAATTGTTCGTCCTGATTTGAGAAGGGGTGATTTTAAAAATTACCTGGAACAACGTGAAACTATATGGCAGATTAGATTAAATTCTGATAAATTTCCAGGTCTTAACGATGCCATAAACATTAAATGTTTTTTAAAGTATAGGAAATTGCATATTAACAAAGACAACAACATTAGTTTGTTATTGAGATAGTACATGATTTGTTTTTTAACTAATTGTTTTTTAACAATCAATTTGGATGGGATTACTGTGGGTATATAAGTGTTTGATTTATTTGTTTTTTTGTTGTATTCTGTCGAAAGGACGAAAGCGGAAATTAAAGAAGTTGTATGCTATTGCTGCCTGGTATTCTTTTTCACTGTGCTTCCGTACGTGGATTTTTATTAGTGGTCTTTTGGTGCTATTTGGATTTTTTTAATTTTATTAATTAATTGGTTGATTGTTTTATTGTTTTATGGTTTAATTAACTGTTACTATTTAAACTGCTTTTTGTGTATGATGGGGTACTCCTTGAAGGCTTACTGTGGCCGAGGCGCTAGAGAAATAAACGTTTTTTCATTGGCTTGGTTGTTTCGTTTTGTGTTGCAGCAATTTGTCCACTTGTTGTTTGCTATACTCTCTTCACATCTAAAACACTCTTGGCATATTGTTCCTTTAGTATAACCCCTACCCCATTTCTCCTGCCATCCACACCATGATAGAACAATTTGAAGCCGTTTCCTAAACACCTGGCCTTACTTCCCTTCCATCTGGTCTCTTGCATGCACAAAATATCAACCTTCCTTCTCTCCATCACATCAGCTAGCTCTCTTCCTATACCAGTCATACTGCCAACAATCAAGTTCCTACCCTCACTGCTACACTCCTAACCTTCCTCCTCTCTTCCTGCCTTCGGGCATGCCTTCACCCTCCTCTTCTCCTTTGGCCAACAGTAGCCCAATTTCCGCCAGCACCCTGTTGGCTAACAGTACTGGTGGTGGTCATTGTTAACCCGGGCCTCGACCGATCCGGTATGGAAATATGAAATTTTTGTGCCATAAGTGTTTTGGCAGAATTTTTACGCTGGATGCCCTTCCTGACGCAACCCTGCCCATTTATCCGAGCTTGGGGCCGGCACAAAGAAATGCACTGGCTTGTGCATCCCCAGTGGCTGGATAAATGTATATGAACATAATATATACATATATATATATATATATATATATATATATATATATATATATATATATATATACAAACATGCATACATATACAGATATAGATATATATGCATATATGCACATATATGCACACCCACACACACCCTCACACATATATATATATATATATATATATATATATATATATATATATATATATATATATGTGTGTGCGTGCGTGTGTGTGTGTACACATTCATGATATATACATATATATATATATATATATATATATATATATATATATATATATATATATGTGCATAACATGTACTGCAGTTATACCCAGCACCATACCTCCCCACCCCTAAGTGCAAGAGATCTCGACAAAGGCTGCAAAATAGGGGGGGGCAATGGACCAACACTAGAGACACAATGTACATCCTGCAGGTATACATGTAGAATGTCGTTACAGGAACAGGGTTTGTGTCAGCAAACATGTTCAGAAGGATGTCAATTATGAAACTGTAATGTATGTCACCATATACTGACAGACATTCCCACATGATCACAGTGATTCACCACAGGAAGGAATAACATGACACTGTTCAACAGACCAGAAATATTGGGCAATAAACATGGACAGTTTGGAACAATCTGGTCAGTGACAGGTATGCTCAGAACAGCTTATTGCAAGAAAGCATAACTAAGCCTTGCAAACGGGGGGGGGGGGGGGCATGAAAATGTGGACATATCTGACATACTGGTGTAGATGAACTGACACATGTGGTGCAGTAATACCTTCTTGTCTGTTCCAACATCTATTGAGTGCAATAGCACAAGTCCAAAACCCAGTGACTTCCCAGGAATTAGTCATGTAAATCTTCACATCCCCCCACTGATGTATCAGACATACACAACGCTTATGTGGGCCAGGGAATACTACACATCTGCCAAATATCTGGACATAGCATCACATTAGGGAAAATACACTGAGCTGCTAGCCATGTCTCCAAGCAATATCCAAACTACAGGCAGAATGACACAACAAAAAAGCAATCTTGCTATGGGGGAATACACATGTAATTGTAAATATCCGAGGCACTCCAGGGATGTAACAGCACTGAGAACAGACACCAGTGTGAAAATGCATACAGTATAAGGAGTGTGTGAACCAAACTGTCAGCATGTTTGATACTCACACACTACCCCTACATATAATGGCCCAATACACAGTGTAGTATGATGTCTGACTGTGTTATGGGGCATGTCGCAGTCTTACCCTACAAAAATGTAATACTTGATAGAGCACCAGAAACTGGATCTGCATGCAAAGGCAGATAGAAAAGGAAACATAACACTTATATCTACCCTCCCCAAGAAATAACATATTCACAATATACTGTTACACAATCCTGACAGTCTGTCAACAATAGCCAGAAATACAAAGACCTCCCAACTGTACACACTCCCAAAGAATGTCCAGGCCTTGTCATCATATATAAGGCCTCTTACACATAAAATGTCTGGCAGTCTGATACCTAACTGGGATGATATTACGACTTACATCACTAAGTAATGATATACCGTATCTCAATGCCTCTGACTGCGTGATATATGGATAAAGTTTGACATACTCATGGACACAGGCCTAAACACAGGTCCAGGAAGGAGATATTGCTGTTATAAACTGAGAAAGTAGCTGGTGTAGGTCTAATCCTATCCCCCACCACATACAGTGCAAATGTGAACATCCCACATTTTGCTGTGTCCAGCCCTGAATCCTGCCTGTCTGTACAATCCCACTCTCTGCAACCAATATAATGTAGCCAGTCACACTAGCCTCCTGTAGACTTTACAAATCACTCAATGGTACTTGTCTATCACAAATAACTCCTGACTCCCCTCCCCACCACACACAACCTGGCTGTACTCTCTCGTACACCTCTCCCCCACACTGCCCATGACTCTGAACTGGAGTTCCCAAGTAGTTAGACCTATCCACCTTCCAAAATGTATGCCCTGCATTGTCAGCATTCCTCTATCCCCCACCCCATTCACACACATGTAGTCTTACTTAGTCCTGATGACCATCATTCCTCCCCACTCTACAATATAAACCCGCCTCCCCAGGGTCTCCCCAACCTTTCCTCTAATCTCACTACAGACCACAATGTCATCTGAAAACTGCGCAGTCAACAGGGGCCACTGTCTGATCATGTCTATCAACCTCACCACTGCAAATGTGAAAGGATATACAGCTGACCCCTGAAGTACTCCCACCTCCAACTTAAATCCACCTGTCATGTCAAAACCAGAAATCACTGATGTCACACTAGCCTCCTACATATCCTGTGATGTCTGACAGACTCCTCTGGCACCCCTGACCTCCACATACAATACCACAACTACTCTCCAGGCAGCATGTCATATGCTCTCTGTAGGTGCACATAGACACACTGCAGCTGCACCTCAGCCTCAGTGCAGAGCTCCATCAACACTTGTGGATCAACATTTGCATCTGCAATGCCCTTACCTAGCATGAAACCATACTGCAAATCATCAGTCATCACTATGTTCTCAACCTAGCTGTCACTACCCTTTACCATTACCTCATCCTGTGACCGATCAATGTTATCCCTCACTTGTTACTACAGCTATGCAGGCCACCCTTGTTCAGATAAGCAGTACCCATACATATTCACCAACATCTCACACATCCTCTCACTTTCCAAGATTACAGTAAACAATCCAGTTATACCACTGCCAGGTCTCAGAAACACCTCCAGGCATCCAAGGGTATGTCACCTGGAACAACAGCCTTTCCACTGTTAAACCCCCTCATAGCTATCCTTACATTCTCCTTGATAATCTGTTGCACCTCCTGATTAACCATACCCACCTCAACCAACCTTCCCTCCCTCCCCCATTTTCCTCATGGAACAGGCCATCAAAGTGATGTTTCCATATGTTCTAAACACACTCCTAGCTTGTATGTTTCACCCATATTCCTTTATCACCCTTTTGTGCTGCACATCATTCCTAGCTATGTGCCTCTGTCTGGCCAATAGCTACAGGCCCTATACATCATCCGTGCTGTCCAAAATTACATACAACCCCAGACTCCACATCTGTATGTCAGACTCCACATCCATAGAGATGTGCAACACTTTCTTTGCCATGCACCTCATCTCTTTATACTCATGTCCACTCTCTACATCTGTCTGTCAATCCCTCTTCTCCTTTGCCAACACCCTTCTCTACATACTCCCCTGTACTTCTTCATTCCACCACCACGTGTGTAGGAGCAGTCACCATCTGGACAACATGTCAACCTGTGTCTGATTGAGCATAGTAGGTCAGGGATGCATTAATGTAATGCTGAGTATGAGTGCAAATAGGACACATCCACTGAGGGCAATCGGAAGGCCATCCCCACATATGTCTGTGGTCTCACAGGCAACTATCCAATCCACCCTGAAATGGAGGTCAGCCATAGCACATACACACACACCATAGCTACAAATGACCAGCTTTGGACATGTGTAGGACAAACATCACCCGCCTGGCTCAACATTAGTATAGAAGTATATGCACAACACATGCACCCCTACCCTCACCATTAATCAGGTGCAAACTGCCTACTTACACATAATGCTATGCATGTCCATACAATTCTGCTAGGTACTGGAGTATTATATGATGTAATGTTGTGGCTACTGATACTCATTACTAGTGAGTTGTCTCTGTAAAGAACTATGGACAATGTCTGATGTCCTGTGATGTGTTTTTCCCTGTTTATGTCTTTCAGGTGTGATGCAGAGGCTTCCAGCCTATGATGTCCAGGAGACAGCAGCCATAACTGAGGCCATCCTGGAACACTACCACATCCTCTTCAGTCAGGGACACCAACATCAGCAGGAGAGGACAGCCCTCTGGGAAGACCTCACACAGACAGTGAACACCTTGGGGAACCATGGCCGCACGTACGAACAAGACAGGCACAGAGCAACTGACCTGATTTGGAGTTCAAAGCAATGGGCTGTTGCGGTGGTGAGGGACTGTTCCGCTACTGGTGGGGGACTAGCCAGAGAGGCCCTACTTAAGGCAATGGAGGAGCTCCTTGCCAATATGGATATATGTATGGAGATGCATATATGTGGACAAATCTATAAATAATACATATATAAATATATATATATATATATATATATATATATATATATATATATATATATATATATATATATATATATATATATATATATATATATATATACAGAGATATATATCCACATGTATATCCACATATATGCATAGATACATATATATAGAAAGCTGAATATATATATATATATATATATATATATATATATATATATATATATATATATATATATATGTATATGTATACATAAATATACAGAAATATATGACGGCTACAAACACATACAATCTGAGGGTCATGCTGCTGCACATTAGACATCTACATCTGAAAATGCACTCATTGAATGTATTCCTTAAAATGGGGAACTATGACATTTGTGCTGTAACACAGACCTGGTTAAAGGCAGCAGGAAGCACCCCTGCACTACCAGCCTATTACCCATTCCACATCTCTTGGCTGCAGATCTGTGAGTGAAGCTCCAAAGGTGGTGGTGTTTCCATATTCATTAAGGAGGCACACACCTCCAGAATGCTGACCATCTTAGGCATTACAGATCCTGCAGGCATAGCTAACATTGGGTAGGACAGTGGTTCAGGTCGTAGCCTGCTATAGGTCCCCAAACATGTCCCAACACTCACACTCCATGTCCCTAAACACCCTGGAGGATAATATTGTCCAACCTAACACTCACATACTGGTTGACTTCAACTACCCCACCATTAACTGGGAAAGCTACTCATATACCAATGCATATGCCCATCACATCGACCTGGTCCTTCCTAACATGGGTGACTGTTACTCAACACCAATAGACAACTCCCCCTTGTTATATCTGAACACAGATTAATCACCTTTGGAAATGCATGACCCTCCCACACCCCCCTGCACAGGTAACCACCATGAAAAGCCTTTCCAGTGCTGAATATGGCCACATAACAACAGAGATGGCTAACCTCACTGCAGCCATGCAAATGGAGAATAGGTGCATGACAGCTGAATCAAACAACAATACAATATGAGCATGCACAAATGCATGGGTACTGCCATACCCACTACAACCAGGACCCTCACCTCCAATAAAAGGAAGCTGATCTGGTGGACCCCAGCCAAACAGACACTGCACAACAGAAGAAGGGAGCCGATACGGAATAACTTGATGTCCCAAGACTGGAAATCAACCCTTATCAGCCTCAATTGAAGGTTGAGATCCCTCATCAAATGCTACAAAGTTAGCTGTGAGAACAGAATTGGAGCACATAGTGAAGACAACCACAAGGTCTCGTACAGTTATGTTAAGAATCTCCATGGCAATAGCAAGATTTGTTCTGAGCTACTGGACAATGGAATGTCCCAGACTGAGCCAACTACTGCCAATACACTGGCTGGCATCTTGAATGCAAACATTACCCCTCACTCCCCCCAAAGGACCAATCACAAAACCAGTACACTGCCAGGCACCAAGTAGTACTGCAGCAGAGGTTAAAACACCACTGTCCAAGGCCAAGAATACAGCTTCTATGGGACCTGAGAATATCCCTGGCTGTGTTCTACATGAACTACAGAGTGACCTGACACCTTACCTGTGTGCCCTGTTCAAGCACAGCTTCACCTCAGGCTTTGACCCTACTGAATTGTACACTGCTACAGTCACCCCTCCTCGCAAACGAGGTGTAACTACAGACCCTGGGAAATACCGCCCCAACTGCCTGACAAGTCTGTAATGCGAAGCTATGGAATGCATCATCATGCACCTAATAAACAGGGATATGGGAATCTGAAGACTCAGGATCCCACACAGTTTATCTTTGTGAAGGGTAGGTCATACCTGCTCATTCCACTTGGTCAACTTCTTGGTGTCAGTCATCTGAGCTGTGGATGTAGACAAGGTGACACATACAGCCTACACTGATCTGGCCATAGCCTTTGATAATATTCCCCACTTACTAACTAGGTGGGACAGAGGCACAAACATAGGGGTAGATTGGACATACTGCTGTCATACACTGAAACAGTTGCAGATGGCACGGTAATACCCACAGATGTGAGTATTTACTGACTGCATTTCCCAGAGTCTGCAACTGATTTACCAAGGACACCAACTGCCTGGTTAGCACACAAAACATAACAGGCAGACATGTGGCCAGTCTGTGGACAGCGTGCCAGTGGAGAAGTATGTCAGAGACATATCACTGTGAGTCGTGACGTCACACACTAAATGCATGTCCACACAAACCCTGCAAATCTATCAATCCACCATATGTATAACAGCATTGACGACATAGAATCTGTTCACAAATCTAGGGATATGTCCCCCATGTTGGTTGGCTGTCTCCACATGTCCTGTCCTGTGACATATTGCCAGCCCCTGTATGTGAATCTGTAGGCCATCGCCTCTGTAATGTCCCTCACACAGGCAAGGAAATGGGGCAACGCCCACATTAAGGAATGTCCCATATGTCGGAACTAGCAGCAGTGTCCAGGTCCACAGCACAATACAATGTGGGCACCTACATAATGGTATGGCCGTAGCAATCCCTGACATCTGCCCATCTGTACAGAGGACAGACAGTAAGTAGATAGCCAAACAGGTTATGCATTAGGATGAATGTTTTGCAAGATACATGTCTGAAATGGAAAGGTATGCCATTACTACATGACAGCAGTCCTCAATGATATGTCCTAAGAACATAGTAGTCTACAGTTAATATCAACATATCAGATCAATATCCAATAGGATATGCATATAAATATACAGCTCAAACACCAAGAACAAGATACTCAGTACTCAGAGTCCAGCTCTGCATGCAGGGGTGTATGGTTCCATTACTACAATCTGCAATCTACTCTTACTTGAAAAAGCACTGTTAAAAGTACTAACGTAATGATACAATATGTGTTAAACTATTTCTGTCAACCAGTGCACTGTAGCTAGTGTAACATGCAAGTGTGACTGCATATAACCTGGGATACTACCCAGGTATGAAACAAATTCAAAGAAAAAAAGATTGTGGTACTACCCATGTATACCCAGGTGTCCCATACAGTATACTCACACCGCTTGCAACTGTAATGACAGCACATAGAAGCATGTTATGTACAGGAGATGACATACACTTATTAAAGATGTCATTACCCTGCTACTTTATCAGACTGGAATGTGATCACTGGTTACCAGGGCTGAACTATGCTTAGCAGGTGTAAGCATTGCTTAAATGTGAATGCTAAGCAGATTTGCATACTGGTAAGTGAAGCCTGCACGATGTAAGCACCTATTCTTTTAACCATCCATTAGCACCGCTTAGCTTTGACAAACCTGCACAAACCCACTTAAAGTCACTTTAAAGCACCTTAATCACCCTGTCTCCATCAGCCCTTGTTCTGTCCAGCAACAAAATAAATAGCCTATGCAAGTCTTGAACCCAGGACCCTGTACACTATAGCCACATCACGTAACCACTAAGCCATCTGAGCTGTGAGGATGTCTGTTGGTTTTTCAAGCATATCATTCAGTACACATACTGAATAGTAGTGAACAATTCCTTTAACTACTACAATTCTTTAGTACTTGTAAGTGAAAATAGTGTTGAATCAATCATGTTCTTATATATAAATATACACATTTCAGATCAATATGGTGGGCATACAACACTCATGTTTATACATAAAAGTATATATATATATATATATATATATATATATATATATATATATATATACACACACACAAACACACACACACACACACACACACACACATATATATATATATATATATATATATATATATATATATATATATATATATATATATATATATATATATGTATATGCCCATGACATGTAGTGGAGTCATACTTCAGCACCATAACTCTCAACCTCTTAGTGGAAGGCAACATAATGTATGTATTGCAGTTATAAATGTAGAATGTTACTACAGTGACAGGGGTTGTGTCAACATACATACTGTGAAGGAAGGCTCTTCTGAAACTGACATGTATGCCATCAGTTACTAATAGACATCATAAAATCATCATAGTGAAGTACCACACAAATCACAGTAATGATCCTGTGTAATACAGAAGAAATATGAGCAATAAACATGGACAGTCTGAAACAATCTGGTCAGTCAGGAGGTATACACAGAACTCTTAGTTCAAGAAATGTGGAACAAGCCTGACAAATGAGATGTTTAAAGCCATGAAAATGGGGATATATCACACATACTGGACTAGATAAGCTCGCACAGTTGATGCATTCACACCCTCCTGTTTGTCCTAACACATATTAACTGGAGGAGCAGAGGTCCCAAGCCACATACTTCCCACTAGTTATTGACATACATCTTCACAGCAGCCCACTTCTTTGTCAGAAATACACAACACGTATGGTGGCCAGGCAACATTACATCTGCCAAATATCTGGGCATAACATCACACTATGGTAAATATACTGAGCTGCTAGGCATATCATCAAGCACTGTCTACACTACAAGTAGACTGCCGCAACACTAACCCAATTTACCTATGGGGGAATACACATGTAAATATAGCAGGCACTACAAGCATGTAACAGCACAGAGTAATAGATGCCAGTGTGAAAGTGCATACCCAGAACCAATCTCAACACAGTCACATAATGGTAATCCTAAGTAATAGTACAGTATATGGACTGTGTGAACAACAGTCATCATCATGTTTGCCACTCACACACTAACTGTACATATACTGGCCCAATTCACAGTGTAGTCTGATGCCTGATTGTGATATGGGACATGTCTCAGTCTGGCCCTACAAACATATATGCTGATAGGGTATCAGAAGCTGGAGCAGCATGCAACGTCAGATAAAACATGACCAAGAACACTGACATCTACCCCAGTCCATACACAGGCCAAGTAACATAATCACAATACACGGCTACATAATATAGACACTCTGTCAACAATCACCATAAGTACACAGACCTCACTAATGTACAGACTACAACAGAATGTCCAGGTTTGTCCTCAGATATTAGGCCTCCTATACATTACATGTCTGGCATTCTGATATATCATTGGTTGATATCAGGAATTATGTCAGTAAATAATAGTATACTGTACATATACACCTCTTACTGCATGATATATGAACAAAGGGTGACAGACTTGGGGGACAGAGGCAGAGAAACAGGGCCGATATTGACATATTGCAGTTATAAACTGAGAACATTGCTAGTGTAACAGGGTTTGTTGTGACATATCTCTTCTGAGGGATATGAAGTCAGTAACACACATGGATGTTATCATTTAATGACTACAATCATCAGAGTATGCTACTACATTTATAAAGACAGAAATGTGTGAGTGACACACCAAATCTCGGACTCCAAACCTTGGCCAGTCTGCCCTACAGGTGAGAGTTTTCTCAACCACATAACACTGTCATGCCAGACTTTAAATCATGCAGAACAGCCATATGCACACATACCCTGTTAAACCAACATTACTTCAAATGTAGAACAGCAATACTTACATTCTGTCCCCATGTCTGGAACATCCCCCTCCAGTTTGTTGGCCTGTCTCCACAGTGTTTGTTGTAAGAGGTATTTCCAACTACCCTCTGTGATGATGTCTGTCACACACCTGCATGAAGTCCTGCTCACAGTGAAGGAGACAGGCCAACACCCACTTGCAGTGCTTACTTATAGAAGTGTGTTTCCATGCAATTGGCTATAGGAATTATACCACAGCTGTTCCACATGTAATTAGCAGGTGGAGGACACCAATTCATCCACAGGCCATCAGCTGATCATGAGCATTACCTACTAATGTCAAGCTCCTGTCTATGCAAAAAGATGCATTTTTCTACATCTACCAGAGAGGGGGAGAGAAAGAGAATGAGAGAGAGAGGGAAAGAAAGAAAGGATGAGAGAAAGAGCCAATCATGTTTGTGTATGATCTGTGGGTGGAGAGAGACCTCTGGGTATTATAATGGTTGCCCATATATACATTTATGGCTGTGGATTGTCTACAACAACCTCTACGGTGTTTGACAACTGTTGGGATTGTAATGTGACATTGGGACATATGGGTCCTCAATATGAAAATGTAGCAAAACCCACCCTGCAATGGATCCTGTTATTACACAATCGCTCGCACACACACACAGACACACACACACACACACACACACACACACACACACACACACACACACACACACACACACACACACACACACACACACACACACACATACGCACACACACTTGCCAGTACTGAGTTTCAAACCCCTACCTAGATATGTCTTGGTACCACAGTGTTACATAGTTATTGCAGGCACCACAGAGCCTATATGTTAGAGAGCTGTCCAAAGATATTTTTGAAGGTGAGTGACATCAGCTGCTGTGCTAAAGGAGGGGAGAAGGAAGTATAAATGACCAAAAAATCAGGTGTCAACAAAGACACACACACTCTCACACACAAACACACACATTATCACAGTTGCCAGGACCAGGATTAGAACTCCTACCTAACTAGTTTGCTACACTACAGTATTATGCAGTTATTGCAAGAGCCACAAAGCTTATAGGACTGAAACTTGGCCAAAGGTTTATTTCAAGATGACTGACATTAGAAGGCATGCCAAAGTAGGCCAATGCCAGATGTAGTGTGAATAGCCTCAAAATTATTCATTTACACACACACACACACACACACACACACACACACACACACACACACACACACACACACACACACACACACACTTGCCAGGACCAGGATTAGAACTCCTTCATAACTAGTTTGCTACACTACAGTATTACACAGTTATCACGAGTGCCATGGAGCTTACCGGGCTGAGACTTGGCCAACGGGTTATTTCAAGGTGACTGACATCAGCAGGTGTGCTAAAATAGGCCAATGGCAAGTGTAGTTGTGTTAATAGCCTCAAAATTATTCATTTCCACACACACACACACACACACACACACACACACACACACACACACACACACACACACACACACACGCGCGCACACAAACTAGCCAGGATTAGGATTAGAACTCCTACCTAACTAGTTCGCTACACTACAGTATTATGCAGTTATCACAAGCACCATGGAGCTTATAGGGCTGAGACATGGCCGATGGTTTATTTCAAGGTGACTGACATCAGCAGGCGTGCTAAGATTGGCAATGGGAAGTGCAGTGTGTGTGAATGAGCCATAAATCATTCCTCTGGAAACACACATACGCACACACACTCACTCACACACAACTTTACATTTGACAGGACTGAGTATACATATGCAACATGAATACTAATTTGTACTATCATGTTATACAGTTATCAGAAGCACCACAGACACTATAGGGCTGAGGGCTACCAAAAGGAATGTGTACAGTGATTGATATCAGCACATTATGTGATATCAGCCAATTGGATGTGTAGTGGGTGGGACAGGCCTCATAATGGAATTCTCTCTGTCACTGTCTGTCTCACTCTTCTCCACATCTCTGTGTGTTTATGTTTGACATATTATAGTCTGTTGGCCTTGGATATGTGTGAGTATTCCTATCCAATGTGTGTGTGAAGCATGAATGGTGTACAATTTGGTGTGTGTGCACAGACATCTGCGAATGACAGATATGTATAGTCCACTGTGTTGTCAGACATGGGCTTCATCATTTCTCTAAGTGTAGGAGCATACCCAGTATGACCTTTTGTATTGAGTGCTTGAATCCATTCGAGGTAGGGCTGTACTCCAATCCTGGGTTTGGTGTTCTACATATACAGCTAGCAACTTGTTTCTGCAAGATATCTGTAGATAGGTTGACAATATGGAGTCACAATTGGTGACAGATAGGGGGATACTGTAACTATTGCTGTCTGTGCTGCTTGTGCTACATGGTTGGTGTTAGCAGAGATATTCAGACATATGTAATGTTTTACACTGTGATATTTTATTACATCAACTACTAACAGATATAATTATTTGCTCACAGTTATTTACTGGGAAATACAAGATGAATGAAGCGGAGTCCAGTATTGTGGTCCACAGCCTACACATTCTTGCACACTCCTGCCATTCTGGAGGGGTAGCTACAGAGGGTCTATATCAGATCATCAAAATGGCTCATTATCGACTGCCGTAACGTCAAACTGCAAAACCCGAACCCTAACAATATCGAAACCTCAAAACAGCGAATTTTTCCCCAGGGAAAAAATTTGCTGTTCTGAGAAACACACACACACCACAAACACACTAAAAAGCAGCAATCCACACACATACATTTAATAGTTACATCTAACCCTACACTACACTGCACATACAATACTATCTATCCACTTACCTTAACCCAGACCCTAACCCTAAGGTCCGTCACTATCGCACACTCACCTCACCCACGCCCTAACCTTAACTCACTTAACCCGCCCCTAACCCCAAAGTCTGTCACAATTGCACACTTACCTGACCCACGCCCTAACCTGAATGTCTGCACAATCACACACTTACCTTAACCCAACCCGTAACTTTCCACCTCATCGCTGAAAACAGAGAAGCCACAACAACGGCCAATTTGGTTTTGTGCAGCTTCGCTGTTTTCAGTGTTTGCAATATTGCGTTCGATATTAGATCATTCGAAATTCTGCCGTTTTGATGATCTAATATAGACCCAGCTACAGACACTTGCTGATGGGTCTGTGTAAATGGTCCAGCACCATGGTACTATGGTGTCTGAGAATTCCCTTCTTGTACATATATCGATTTAACAGAATGGCCATATTCTGCTGTGGCCATACCTCTCAGCTGTACAGATTGACCCAGGTTACCCAGAGGCAGGGCTCACATATCTGGTCAGTTCCCCTTCACATTGTGGTTCATGAGCAGGTTTGTAGCCACCTATTACTGGGTTTGCAGGCAGGGGTAGTATGGGCACACATCAGAGTTTCAGACTTCACACACTCCATGACGTCCATGCTTCTACACCCCCCACTCTGTTATTCTATCCTCTTCCTAACATTATGCGAGCGATATCTGAGAAGTATCCCTATAGTTGACCCTTCATCCCAGTGGCATTTATGGATTGGTCCACAGTTCATGCAGTGGGGCATGGGGGGCATGCTACTGGGATTTCTCAACATGGCCTTGCATTTGTGTTCTGCAGACTGTGTTAAGTTGTTAGTTGTGATCTCATGAGATACCATACATTGGCACTATGGGTGGGGCACAAGCCTTTGACAGAGGACTGTAGGCCATTCAGTAGTGATGCAGGCCATCTGTAGCAGTCCACTGCATTCTGTCACTCCTACATTCTCAGGCTGTGAGCCAGTGAATTCCCCTGGGGTGACAGGGTAAGTGTGCAAAGTGTTAATGGCAAAAGTTCCTGTCTATATTGATCCATTGGTCTGGATGCAGGCAGGGTGCTGCTTACAGCTAAGGACACACCTGCATAGCACAGCTCTTCAGCATGCTGCATTCTGTGGGTATTCCCATACAGAAGTGAGGTCATACTGCACTCATTCCCAACAGCAAGGATATGACCTGTGATAAATCTGTGGCTGATGGTGGGGTGAGATGAGTGCATGTGTGATACAGAAGCTGCTTGCAGCTAATTCTCAGATATACCTAGGACATTCCCCATATGCTGCCTTGTGCAGGGACATAGGCAGTCTCTCATTACTTCATAACTATGCCTTTTGTGGTCTGCTAGTGATTGGCCAGACTACATCACTATTCCATACTACACGGACAACTAATGTGCTGCTAACCTGTCTGTACAATTCCAATGCTGTGTGCAACTGACAGTTAAATTTTATGCGCTCTGTCTAGGGTACTTCCACCTGTGTACTGTGTGTATGTATGGGCCCACATTCATGGCATGTCCATCTTTCAGATGGTGACAGATATTGACATCTGGACAGTGAGTATGGATGACTGCTGACATGGGTATTGCCGAGAAGCATTGCATCTGGCACTGCAGTTGTTGGAACATGCCCCTGTCAAGCACAGTACTGTCCATAGGCCACCGAAACAAAACTCTCCATGCCTACATGCAGACCACTTCCAGACGATATTGAACACACAACAACCTAATACATAGACCCCTGCATATTGCACACATGCAACAATTTATTCTGTTGATTGGGCCAGCTTGGGTAATCTGTGCTCCACTGATACTACTCCTCACACTTACATGTTACTGCATTTCTACATACAATTGTGGGGGGGCACACCTGACAACTGTAAACTGTGCTATGACTGTACTGGTATGTCAGGTACTCTGCTGGCTTCCACATCATTTTGTAGTCTGACCTATCATGCAGAGTAGAGGCATATCAGTGGAGTACAGATCTTAGGTTTTATTGACCTACATTTCAGTTTCAGACTTCTTACCTTTCAGAACTAACATACAACTGCCAGACCTGTTGCAGTCTGTCTGTGTAGGTCTGGAGGGGGGCTGCTCACCACTGCCATCAATTGGAGGCCTTAGCCCAGCCCTTCTTTATGGTCATCTACACCTGTCCTGCTGGCTGAGGCTGATGGTGGGTATGTAAGCCTCACTGACATGCATGTGTGTGTACTATGGACACACATTTGGGCCACCATATGTACTGCAGTGGGATTTGTCACCTTGTCCAGTACTGCCTAGTGTGTTGACACCAGTATTTGTTATGGATTTCATGCTGCCCATATAGGTGTCCAGTATTTGCTGCCATCCCATTCAGCCACCCGATTCCCTTGCATGCCCGCATCCATACCATCGATACAGCTATCAGAACATACTACTCCATTCAGTAATTGATAAGAAGAGTGACTTACCTTGTGGTTGGACCATTACTGAGGATGGTGCTGGAGGGCTGACTATGTTGGATGCACATAGTACACTCCCTATACATGGCAAAGCACAGGTAGTGTCATATTTGGTGTCCCTTTTACTGTATGTGTGAGTCAGAGAGAGGTGTCATTCCCTGGGTCCCTACCATGTCAGTGTATGTGCTATGTGTTTCCTCTTTGCCAAGGCTTGGGTATACTGGGCACACCTCCTTCTGCCTACATGGGCAGGCTGAGGTGGTTCCTCCTCTGAGTCCTTCTGTGCCTGTGCTGGCCTTGGCAATAGTGGGGGTCTTTGTGGCCTTGCCCCATGCTGTTTCTGCTGCAGCTGTTTCCGCAGGATCATATTGTGTAGCATGGCACATACTATGAACATTTGTGTACATGTAGCTGGAGAGTACTGCAAGGCTCCACCAGATATGTCCAGGCAGTGGAACCTTGACTTGAGCATCCCAAACACACGCTCTATTATGATTCTGGTTTGTGCGTGTGCCTCATTATGGAGTTCTTGCTCAAGTGTGTGTGCATTTCTGAGGGGTGTCATCAGCCATGGCTCCACTGCATAGCCAGAATCCCCCACTAGGTGGCCATATGGGATGTCCCCAATGGCAAATGACTGACACAGCTGTGTCATACGCCAGATGTGGGAGTCATGATAGCTTCCCGGGCTGCCAGCACACACATTCAAGATAATGCCCTGGGCATTGCACACAACCTGGCAGTTGATGGAGGGGAAGCCCTTGAGGTTTCTGTAGAACCTACCTCGCTTGCCAGGTGGTGCTTTGATGTGTATGTGTGTGCAGTCTATAGCACCCACTACCTCAGGCTATTCTGCTATTTGGTGGAAGAGATGCATACTGCTGGTCAATGCCTCAAGGGTGATGGGGAAATATATGTGCTCACCGACATGTGCTGACATGGCATCCAGGAACTGGTGGAGTACCCTGGATGCTGATGCCTGTGAGATCCCCATGATATCCCCAGTTGCCCTTTGGAAGGTACCTGTGGCTAGTATTCATAAGCCTACAAATACCTTGGTATCCACTGGAATGGGTTCCCCTCTGTTGGTTCTGTGTGTGAGGCAGGGCTGGCACAGCTCAACAATTTTCTGTAGAATGTCCCTGTCCACCCTATAGTGCTCCACTATCTCCAGCTCATGTAGGCCCTGGTAGATTACCCTGGGTCTATACACTCTTCTCCTCCTTCTCACTATGGGATGGTCATCAGCATTCACATCCTCACCACCCTCAGCCTCTTGCACATATTGATGTAAGAGAACAACAGCAGCCCCTATTATTTTGTTAGTTTTTGTCATACACGGGCCACAGGCCTCCAATAAGTTTACACCAAGCATGACATACCCCCTACTGAAGTTATCCTGTTGTCCTGCCTACATGGTTCCATAATCCTGCACCTGCACAGTTAGAGGCAGGCTTCCAGTAGGTAGAAATCTGTGATTCAGTACAGGTCCCTTAATTTGCATACCCCAGTGTGCAGGTTCATAGTTACAATTCCCAAGCACATCCATTCTCCTTGGCAACCAGTGCTCCTTTGTCTTGTTTACATTCTACCTGCCATTGACTATAATGACAAAATGCAGATTTCTATTAAAAGCCAGTTTTTCACTTTATTTTTTTTTAATTTTCAGCACCTCCGTGTTTGGGCGCTGCTGCCTTTAGCTTAAACGTCTGAGATCGGCCAAAAAAATAAAAGTTACATTTTTATAAAATGTATGTGCCTTTTAATGCCAATGGCCTTATATTTGGCCACTGGCTTCTCTGTTCTACATCACACATGCTTTTCACAAGCTGTCATGCCTCTGTTTTATCAGTTGCAAAAATGTATTCGGCTACTAGCCGAATACATTTTTGCACTGACACTGTTCCTATACAGAATCCATTCAGCTTGCTGGATCACAAAATCACTTAATTTGCATGGTTTTCACCAGCAAATGAGGTGATTTGCATACTGAATGAATGCAGGAACAATATAGGGCCACTTGTGCACATGAAAACTGTGGCCATATTGCATGCAGGAACTGCTACACTGTTCCTGCACGGACTTTGGCCGTACGTGAATCCGGCCCATGGTTAACACTTTAAGCAAATAAATCTGTCAAATAAGACTTAACTCAGGGAGAATACTTATTTGTCATGGGCAGAAGAATACACTCCCTGCATTACTTCTGAATTGCTACAGAGCAGTTTAAATGTGGTATTATCTGAGGAGAATGGATATTGTGGAGCAACAAATCCCATACAACAAAACACATGGTGACAGGATTCTGAAACCAAAAAAGACAATGCTAGCTCTGCATTACAATAACATCTGAAGGAAGAAAAACTAGCATTGAATAACATACCACTGAAATATATATATATATATATATATATATATATATATATATATATATATATATATTTCAAATGCTCTAATAATAAATATTTATAAACAATAGCAAAGTCCAAAAAAGAACCTAGGTGATAAATGGCTCTGTGAATAACTGCAAAAGTGAAAAAGTATGTCCAAAATTTTGCAGAGCAGACACAGGCTGAAAAAAATGAGTCACCTCAGCGTAAAATCCAGGTATAAATTAATAAAAAAAAAAGTGTTTTCACAAACAATGTTGCTTCATCAGAGCATTACATCAAACACTTTCTACACACACACACACACACACACACACACACATATATATATATATATATATATATATATATATATATATATATATATACATGTGAAAAATATGCAATAAAATGTATACAAAATGGAAATATGATCATTCAGTCCTGAACTGCATGTGCCCTTAACCTAAAAATCCACATAAGTTAGACAGAGCAGGTAGAACTTAGGTGGATTTTTAGGTTAAGGGCACATGCAGGTTCAGGACTGAATGATCATATTTTCATCAAACCCACTTTGGCAGCTCATAGGTTGAGGGAGTAATTGCAATATACATACAGATATGACATTTTGCAAACATTTTATTGTATATTTTTCACATATATACATATATTTTAAACAGGTATACTATTTAACGTGTCTTTGATTTATGTTTTTGTTTATGGCTTTATGTTGATCAGTTTTAAGGACAGTTAAGTTTTAGTATGTATGCGTACATGGGTTTAGAATGTCTGTTATCTGTTTTGAATGATGTTATAATGTGGTGACTAAAAGGTTAATGCTTGAATGCCTTAGTTACCTGGTGAAGGAGGATGCACTTTATTTTTATTGCTTGATTTGAGCTGATTGGAGTGGTATATAAATGTGTAGAAAGTTTCTGATGTAATGATCTGATGAAGCAACATTGTTTATGAAAGTGCTTATCTTTTATTAAATTATACCTGGATTTTACGCTGAGGTAACTCGTTTCTTTTTTCAGCCTGTGGGTGCTCTGTGAAATTTTGGAAATATTTATAAACAGTTGATTAAAGGAACATTTCACCATAGAAAATTTAAAGCTGAAGGTCAAATTTCAAATACATTTATTTATTTATTTATTTATTTATTTGCAGTTGGTTAGCAAGGATAGTCCATTGGGCCAAAAGAACCCGTTTTCAATGGAGTCCTGGGGAGAAAAGCTCCAACATAAAGATTACACAAAAGATAGCAACAAATTACAGTTTAACTATTTCTCGTTCTAAGAGATAACAAAAATTACTGTGATTAAATAGACAAAGGTGTATATATATATATATATATATATATATATATATATATATATATTTTTTTTTTTAAGAACAACGCACTAGTAAGTTTGTGTTTTCATAAGATAAAAAATAGTAGGATTAGGTGAAAATAGGAGGTTGGTTGAAGTAAGTTGGAAGTAGATAATTAAGAATAAGATGTTGATTGCTAGATGTGAAAAATGGAGTTGGTATTTGAAAAGTATGGGAAAAGATATCTGGTCAACTACCTGGTAAAATATTAAAGAAATCCATCTAGTCTGTTTGCGCAGAACATAAGACAAGTCAAGATGATGCTATGTACTGCAATAGTGAACTTAAACACAGCAATTTCAAGTGTATCCTTTGCATGGAACTGTAACAGAACACAGTAAGTAGCTCAGTTTAGTTAATAATGCTGATGCTACAGAAACAAAAGAGAACCACCCTGCTCCTTAAACTGCTCAGAAATTAAAGCTATGTAAAGGTAGTAAATCTACATTACATTGCTGACTATTGCTGATGTTCCCCTTGAGAGACCCCAACATCATTCAGCAGCTCAGTTTGTATTATGAGCGAGTTTCCATCTCAGCTGGACACTGACCAGATCATAGGTTGTTCCTTTTTCTGAGTTTACCTACAATGCATTCACACACAAAATTAGAAAGTTACTCGGAAACCCTAAACTTATTTTAGAAATGTATGGACCAAGAAGCCAGTGAAATGCAAACTAAGGATTATCAGAAAACTGAAAGATCTTCTATGTGATTAGTGTCCAAGAATAAAAGGTGAAAACAATAAATTCCTATCAAGATAGCAGTGACAAGATAACCCATCCAGCCAGCCACAATCCCTTGTTCCCATTTTTTCTCACGGGTAAGGGTGTTACTTCAACAGTGACCAATATCTAGGGGAAATGTTCATACCACCAGGTGGCTTGCCTTGCAGCATTTGTTCTTCCATACCACATGCATGCACTTCTACACAGTGATTGATATAACAATGAGACGACTGTACTCAAAACTGTGAAAAAATTAACAAGAGACTGCTTTGCATTATACCTCCATTAGAAAATGTTTCTTACAAAAGTGTCTTCCAACTTCAGCCTTCTCAATAATTAATCTTCTGTCAACTTTTCTTTTCACTCTTAAATCTCACCCATTATTTCAGCTCTCTCCCTTTATCCCTCCTTCAAAACTACAACCAAAGGCACACTTCTTGCTTCCCTGACCATCAGCAAGAACATTTATCTGACAATTGTTTATAACAAACATTTCTTGAGTAGTACCACTCAACCACTTAGCACAAAAATTCTGGACAAACCCAAAAATAACGAGTGGAAAAAGTCCCATAAACAGGGACAAATGTTAAAGTTACTCTTATAAACACAGAGTTGCTGCGGTTACAGGTTTTGTATTAGCATGCATTTTCTGAAGGGTATGAAATCTGAAACTCAAATGTCTGCAATTTAGTGACTTCAGTTCTCAGTGATTTGCCAGAAAAACACAACTTTTGTGGCAAACAGGCCAGAAATAAGATGTTTTGTACAATTGCATTCTGTCTTCACATGTACTTTTTAGTCATGCTTGTACATGTATCACAGTTACCTGTTTTTTACATATATATATATATATATATATATATATATATATATATATATAATATATATATATATACACACACACACACACACACACACACACACACACACACACACACAATATATGTTTATGTTAATTGCCTGAAGACTCTTACTATACAAAAAATCTATAATGTATGTCCTTCCCTGTGCTAACCATGAAGTAGTAACAGATTGCTTTAGTCTGACCTGGAGGAAATGTTATATCTGTTATCTGTTTAATTTTATTATTTATTTATTTTATTTAACATTTGTTGACCGGGAAAGTCCGACTAGGTTCCACATATCCTGTTTTCAGCGAAGGCCCGGGGAGAAATGCTCCAGCAGCATGTCTTTAGAATGTGAGAGAAAACAGGAGTACCCGGAGGAAACCCACGCGAACGCAGGGAGAACATGCAAACTCCACACAGAAGGCACCCCAGCCGAGAATCGAACTGGAGAACTGCTTGCTGTGAGGCAACAGCATTAACCGCTGCACCACTGCGCCGCCATTAGAAACCAAGTCATTTGGGTTTCTAATACCATTACGCCAATGAACCCCATTCCTAAGTCAAAGTATGATTAAAGTTCATGAAATTAGTATTGTTTCAATCTGAACGACCTTCTATTTGATTACTGTCCAGGAATAAAATGTGAAAACACTAGAGGAAAATTGCTCTTCTCAGCATCCGCAATGTGCCCAAAATTAACTCCTTCAACCAGTGCTCCTACTACTATTGGAACTGTCTGGGTAGCCTTCTTCCACATTCTCTCATTTCTGCCTGCAAATCCTGGTATTTCCTGACTTTGTGCCTCTCTGTATATAAGACACTGTAATCACTGGGTGAAGCAATTTCAATGATTGATGCTACCTTTGTCTTCTTTTCATGGACTACTAGATCTGATTTTTGTGGCTCATGTTTCCAATGCTTCTCAGCTACTTCAGTATAATGTTTGCACAATCCCCAATGCAACAGTCATGCCACATTATTATGCCTTTCACTATACAGGCCTTATGCCATTAGTGTATCACACACAGCAACAAGATTTTCAACTGTTTCCAATTCTGTTTTACAAAACCTGCATTTGTCTGTTTCTCTGACATGTTCAATGGACTTTGCAAACCACTATCCTGGTCCGTCAATATTAACTTTTCATCCTTTGGTTTAAATTCACCTCTCCTTAACCATTCCTGAGATATCTGATCAACACGGGGTTGTTCCAGAAGTTTTCTGCACTTGCAACTATATTTATGCATTTTCCACATTTCTTGCCTTTTCATCTGATCCTTCACCTTATATTCTTTCTTTTGTTTTGGCACATTCACTTGTTCTTCTCATGTTTTAAAACTTTCACTATGTTTAGATCTTGTGAGGTCAGCACATATGTATGTAGTCCTAAGACTGTAGATTTATACATGTAATCAATTTTAAGATGGTCCATGCCTCCATAAGAATGAGGAATACATAATCTTGATATACACACTGATTTTGATAAATCATTTGATAAGCACAAAGCACTTTTCTTGTTTTCCTGTCCAACTCTTCCAATACCTTTTGGGGCCAGTCACCAAAAACGTAAGTTAAAACAGAAAGGGCAAATTGTTTTATAGCTTAGACTGTATTCCTAGATGTCAAAGCTGTTGTCAGTATTAATTTTAGTTTTCTAAAATATTCCTTGCTAAGTTTTAATCACATTTGTTCATATTTTGTTGTTGATCTTACATCAATTCCTAAATACTTATTTACTTCCTCCTGCAGTTGTGCTTTCAGTTCCTCACCTGATGTATTACACAGTTCTAAATCACCCACAAAAAGAACACGAGAAGTCTGCACTTTATTGATTTCTAGGAGCCAAATTGTAGCCATGACCTAATCTGTTAAGTAGACAGCTTAATGGGTTAAGGGCAAGACAAAACAAAAACAGTGACAAAGAGCACCCTGGAATATCCCTCCTTTGAATTTGTATCCCTGGGATAATAATGTGTCCTTTATCATGATTTAGGGGTCTATATTATGTGACTGAAAAACATGTTCATTGAGCATGTTTTCATGGACACATAAACAGCTAACATACTAATCTCCAAATGGCCACTTCAGCAATTTTTTTTCCCAGGGGAAAAAATGCTTGGCCATTGTCAGGGATTTGCCCTTTTCCCCACTGTAGTGTGATCTCGGAGTTGGTATATTTAGTTGGGGGGCACATCCTCTCACATTGGGGGGTGGAAGGCAAAGCCTCACACTTTGTAGGGTTTGAAAGTTTGTTTTTTCTTTGGCCAAGCGATTTTTTCACCTGGGAAAAAATTCACTGAAGTGGACGTTCGGTAATTAGTGTTTTCACTGTGTATGTATCAATGAAAACATGTTTGATGAACACATTTTTTGATCACATAATATAGACCCTGGCTTAGCTGCAAATTGGTTTGCCACTGTTTCATGGTCACTGTAATGTAATAATCAATGTACTATGTATCTTATTTGTTTGTAAGCACTCCTTTATCCATGAATGTGGGATGCTATCAAACACCTTTTTATAGTTTAGCCTTGCTATACTTAGATTCTTCCCTTTTTTACAATTCTCCATTATGACTTTATTTAACAACAAATGATCCTTTGTTCCATATGACTTTCTTTTGTTACCCTTTTGTTCTAGTGCCATGATTGAGTTTTCTTCTAAATGACTATAACCTCTGTCGGCATCAATTCTAGTGTATAGTTTATACATCATTGGAAGGCAAGTTATTGGTCTATAGTTTTTAGGATATCTTACAGGTACACTCTTATGGAGGAGTATCATTTTTTCCTGTTGTTAACCAGGTTGGCGTTTGTCCAGGGTGCACATACAAATAGTTCTTATTCATGGCTAAATGTTCGTGTGAAGATAATATTTTCAGCCAGAAGTTAGGTACTGCATTTAGGCCTGGGTTTTTCCAGTTAGGAGCTTTTCTTAATTGTATTTCAATTTCTCTGGCCATTACTTCATCCCACTTCATATCCTGTACATTTGAACTTCTTATTCAGCATCTTTGTTATGTTCAAAGGGATCTTCATAGATATTTCTCCAAAATGTGTCTATTTCTTCTTTTTTGGTGGTGTTTTTATCCCTTTTGTCTTGTTTCTCAATTCTCCATAAAACATTTTGCGTCATCAATAAATTGCTTATTTTGTACTTTCTCTTTTAATTTATCTGCATATCTTCTAAGTTTTTCTGTCTGTGCTGGTATCTTTAGTTTTTTATTTGCAATAGTGTATGATGGAGCCTGCTCTGTTCTGATATTGTGTATTGCTTTTATCACATCTATTTTTCAGAGTACATTTGTTGATCTGTTCTCTCTTCCATGCTCTTCTAACACTGACACTTCTTGTGTTAATTGATTTATAGTTTTCTCAATTCAATACTTCCCTGATGGCACTTGATTTCTCCCCTTCCTTTCCCTTACTACCCTGCATTTCTGTTGTAAGACTTCATCTGTTATTAATTTAACTGCACAGTAATATATCCTGTTTACTTCTGTTATATCGCATGAATTTCTATGAACAGTCTTACTGTGTTCATTTGTTTTATCAAACTTCTAAGATTTTGGATCATATTGACCTTCTGTAATTTATTTCTTATATTGATCTTAATGTCTATCTATCTCTATTAAATCAAGCAACTCTTCCCTTAGATAATTTCCTTCTAAACTAAGGGACATTCTTTGTTCTCCATTTCCTGCAGGCATTCTACAGAAAGTTCCAAAAAGTCTTCTAGTGGCATCTTCTCAAGTTTCAACCTGTGTCATCCATTGTTCTTTCATATGGGACTCACTAGCCTATCACTCAACAACTGCCTCAGAGTTGCCACAATTTCCTCTTCCTTCCCTTGTCATGCAACTCCAACTGAATCTTTGCACTGATTTTCTACTGAAGGCTCCAAAGAATCGTCATATGGCAACTAATCAGATGCTTTCTGCTCTACTGGATTCTCCTTAATTTGTTCTATAATGCCATGATGTTATAAGATTTAGATTTTCAACAAATCCTTCACTTTACAGGTATTCTATAACTTCAGCTTCTATTTTTTAACTTCTGCTTTACTAATCCTCTGTTCTATGTTCCCCCTTTATGATCTTATTTTTTGTAATGTGAAACTTTCCATATCTGGTTGCCTTTGCCTGTATTTCTCTATGAATATCTTTGAAGCTGCTTTTTCTGTATTTATTAATTTGGCTTTCTCATTCCCGGCTCCACTAAGTCTCCTATTCAGTTTTTCACTTGAAACTAGTCTAACTCTCAACCTAAGCACTCAGAAAGCATCCTACAGTCCACCACTTGCTCAGACCTAATAGCAAGCACTAATATACCCCGACACTTGACTGCCCAGCAGGGCAAGGCTCTTTATCCACCCCTCACCAACCAAGTGACTAAACAGCTCACCCTAATATTCAGGCATCCAGTCCAACTGCCTCATGTACACAGACAGCCTTCTCCTCCTACCACAAAACACTAACATATGCGAGAGATGCAATTATGCAGCCAAACTGGAGGCTAAGGTCTCTCCACCCTAGACTGGAACAGACAGTTATGAGGAGAAGGTTAACACTTGCACCACACCTCCAGCCTCACATAGACCTACTAAACCAACACTGGCAAAAAATACACATAAATACACAAAATCATACTCGGAGGCTCTAAATAAAAACCTGCAAAAGCATCAGAGAGCTCCAAAGCAGACACTCACAGAACCTGCACCTCCCATCACAAACCAGACAACACATAAAACACAAAATCAATGTGCCACACAATCACAGCCCTTAAGGCGAAATAACATACCTAACACACTAGTAATAGGTGACTCAATATGCAGGCACACTGATGCCCCACTCACTAGGCTGGACAAGGAAAAGGTTACTGTTAGCTGCCTATCAGGAGCCAGAATCCACCACATAACACAAGCACTCAGGTCACTCCAGAACAAGTACAAATATGACTCTGTCATTGTTCATGTTGGTGTGAATGACTTGAGACGTACCTCCCTGGACTACATGAAAAGAGACATGGAAGAGCTCTCTGATCATGTAGCCTAGGTGGGTATGACCCTGACCCTGAGTAGCATCCTGCCCTCACCAAGAATGATACCTCAGTATAAAGAAAAAATTATCAATTTCAACAATTTGCTAAGCTTCTGGTGTCATTCAAAGGGGGATCCAGTGTCTGTCAGCATGGGGTGACATGCTCGACAAGCCTCATTGCTTGGACGGCTTTCACCTGTCACCCCTTGGCTTTCAAATACTGGCCAAGGCTCTTGCTGCCCCCATAGTGCCTTTTTTAGGCATGGCTCAAAATTCAAACCCACCACTGTAAACAGCACAAGTAAAAAAATGAGGGTTATGCTACTCAGCGCCAGGAGTTTAAATCTCAAAATGCATGCGCTCAAAGCACTCCTAAGTATGGAGAACGTCAACATCTGTGCAGTAACTGAAACCTGGTTCAAGGCTCCAGAGAGCACTCCAGCACTACTAGGCTACAACTCATACCACACATTTCGGCCACAGAACATGGACAGAAACACAAAAAGAGGGGGTGTATCCATATTCATCAAGGATACTCACACCTCCAGGTTAGTGGCACAGCATGATACCTCTGAGATCATCCATGTGCAACTAACATCGGGCAAATCTGCAATGCAAATTGTGGCCTGCTACAGGTCACCCTCCATGACCCAGGACTACCACTCCACCTTTCTGGAGACACTGGAAAACATGAAGTTCCTACCGAACACCCTCATATTGGGCGATTTCAATTACCCTACCATTAACTGGGAAAACTACTTGAGTACAAACTCCCAGGCTCAGAGCTTCCTGGAATTTATCAACTCAAATGCCCTGGATCAGCTGGTAAACTCCCCTATCAAAAGCCACAACATATTGGACCTGGTCATCACCAACATGGGTGACAGGTGTTCCATACCGGAGGTCAGCCCATTACTGGTTAGATCAGACCATAAACTAATCACCCTTGATGTCCACACCCCACCACCACCCCCAACCAAGGAAATCACAGTGAAAAACTTTTCTAAAGCAAACTTCACCTTACTTAAGGCAGAGGTGGTAAGTTTCACAGCCCCCACGCTAAAGGATAACACTGCCCAAGATACAAAATCCTTTACAATTGCACTCTATGAGCACCTACAAGGATGCATGGATCATGCCATCCCTAGCAAAACCTAGACTCACTCCACTAAGAGAAGGAAACCAGTCTGGTGGACCCCTGCCATAAACAGGTTGCACAACAGAAGCAGGAAACTAGTTCAGAAAAAAAGCAAATCCCAAGAAGGAAAGACATCCCTGATCAGTATCAGTAAGAAACTAAGGTCCCTCATAAAATCATCCAAGGCTAACTTCGAAAGAAAAATAGCCAAGGATTCGAAAGATAACCACAAAGCCTTCTTTAGCTATGTCAAGAACCTAAGTGGCAACTTGCAGATATGCTCTGAGCTAGTGCAAAATAGCACCAAATATACTGAACCTATTGATATTGCCAACATCCTAGCAGATAGATTCAGTGCAAACTTCACCTCCCTCTCACCTTCAAAAGGGCCCAGAACAATACCAGAAAAGTGTAGTGTCCCGGAAATCACAGAAGCACAGGTGAAAACAGCCCTTTCAAAAGCCAAAAACACAGCATCAATGGGGCCAGATGGTGTCCCAGACTGCATCTTGCACGAACTACAGAATGAACTAACCCCCCACCTAAACACTCTGTTCAACCTCAGCCTTTCCACAGGCTATGTGCCCATAGAATGGCGCACAGCAACGGTTATTCTGCTCCACAAAGGAGGGGCCACAACTGACCTTGGTAACTATCACCCCCATAAGCCTGACTAGCCTGGTCTGCAAGGCTATGGAGCGCATCATCATGGAACTCATTAACAAAGACATTGAGAACCTCCAAACACTTGACCCGACCCAGTTCGGCTTTGTTAAGGGCAGATCATGCCTACTAAACCTGGTTGACTTCTTCGAGACAGTCACCAAAGCCATAGATGAGGGAAAGGTGGTTCAAACAGCCTGCCTTGATCTCGCCAAGGCATTCAACACCATTCCTCACTCGGGTATTATAGAAAAACTCACCAGCCTGAACATAAACCCCTATGTCACAAGATGGGTTGCCAACTGGCTTACAGACAGAACTCACACGGTAAGAATAGCAGGCTCCAGGTCCGACTGTAAACCAGTCACAAGTGGTGTCCTGCAAGGCTCGGTTCTGGGACCCCTACTGTTTGGCATATATTTCTCAGAAATACAGACAAACACAGGAGGCCTATGGCTAACCAAGTTCGCCGATGTCTGCAAACTGGGAGCTATAATTGACTCTCTGGCTGGCACGGACATCCTTCAAAAAGGCCTTACTGAGACAGACACCTGGTGTCAAAGCCATGGCCTCAAGCTAAATGCCAAAAAATGCATAGTTATCCCATTTGGGAAAAACAAAACACCCACAAATTACCACATAGGCAGCAGCCCCCTTAATACAGAAGAGGTAATAAGAGATCTGGGCACCCAGGTAGATAGTAATCTCTCCTTTGACAATCATATTGCCAAAATTAGTTAGGAAATCCTTCTATGTGGCCCATCTAATTACTCAGGGGTTCGCATCTAGAAATAAAGAGGTTATAGTGCCCCTCTACTCGTCACTCATCAGACCCATCATAGAGTACAATGCCCCATTTGGGATGTACCTCACAAGACACTTCCAACAGCTGGAAAGACCACAAAAGCACCTCATCAAGAGGATTACTGGCGTCAAACATATGTCCTATGCAGCCCAACTGAAAAAACTCTGGCTGTACTCAGTGGCATATCGCTTACTCAGAGGTGATCTCTGTTTGACTTACAAAGCCATGTCCAACTCAGAATTGATGGATATGCTCCACGTAAAGAAATCCAAGTCACTGCGAGCCACGTGCTCTAGTGAGCTAAACCTCGCCACAACAATAAATAAAACATGCTGGAGGGATAGATTCCTGTCACAGAGACTCCCCATGCTTTGGAACAAAATTCCTAACTACATTAGGCAGAGCCCCTCACTAACACTCTTCAAGAGAAGCCTTGACGTGTGGATGGGTAACAGAAAATACACCCCTGGGATCACTTCATTGGCTCTGCTTGACAGAGGCTCGGTTAATTAATCAATGGGGCAGCGAAAGCCAACACACTCTGGCTAGGCTTATAAATGCCCTCAGGCAGATAGCCTAGTACCTACCTATGAACCTATAAATACTGCACCATATCAGATCTCTCTTTCTTTCCCATGCCCATATTTCTTTTTTGTACCTTTCAAAAGTCTCTAGATTTTGTTTTTCATATTTTTGCACTTCCTCAGTCACTTCTTTTTCCAAGCAGTCCACTGTTTTTTGGTTTATATAATGTTTTCATGAATCTGTTGTATTAAAAAACACAAATTTGCATTTGCAGCTTTTGACAGTTTTTCTTCTGCAAGTGTTTTTCTTCACTCTAATTTATCTGTTAACCTTTTTGTATATCTTCTGTCAGGAAATTCTGGGCTTCTATTATAACAGTAACAAACTAATACAGAAACCAAGAAGCCACCAACCAAAACAAACACAAATGGCAGAAACACAGAGCAACTGGTCCAAATAATAAATCCAATGTTTTAATGTAACCACAAAAAATATAAAAACACAATAAAATAAGCACTTTTGTTCCACTAATACAGAACTACAGAGCTACTGGTTGTCAAACAATATGTTTGAGGGGAGGAGTAGTTATCCGGGAACCAATAGCAACATTTATGGATGATATAAAAAGGGGGGAGGAATTTGAATGGATTGTTTGATGAATTTCTGTATTAGTGGAATGAAAGTGCTTATTTTTTTTGTTTTTATATTTTTGTGGTCTCTGTTTCTGCCATTTGTTTTTGACATAATAGTAACAATACATAATTTTTGTTTTATCCTCAATAATCCATTCTTTCTTATCCTCAATAGTCTACTCTATCATTGTCATGGCTCTTTTATGGCCTGTCAGTTTTTGTGTTTATTTATTTATAGGAATGGTTTCATGTCTTGAGGATTCTACACTGTCATTTTATTTTTAATCTACTTCTGTCCATGATATATACTATATAAAATATATTCTATAAATAAGTGTTGTCTTGGCGAGATTTTGTAAAAACAGGGTTCACCTCTTGAAGGTACTCAACAAGATTTGAGCAGGGAAAAAAATGGTGGTGCCCTGCGTGGCTGTGTCAGCTCATCCTAGAGATATGCATATTTTGTCTTTTTTTGCACAGAAAATCATGAAAAAAAATCAATTTCTACACTTCCAATTGAAGATGCAATAACTTACAGTAGACAGAAGTTACTAGAAATTAAACAGTTGACATCTACATGTTGCTGGCTGGATGCCTTGAAGTCTGCAGTGTATCTGGGGCCTACTACTTGCACAGAGCTATATCAGCTGTGTATTTTAACTCTTCACACTCTAAAGTGCCTGAAACTAATAGAACAGGCTTCTGGAATATGCTGGACAAGGAAAAAGAGAAAGAGATGTCAGAGAACAAGGAAAAGAGGTTGCAGAGCAGGTATTGATCATCATCTTCTTTCGGCTTTTCCCGTTACAGGTTGCCACAGTGGATCACCTGTTTCCATTTCTTCCTGTCCTCTGCATCTTGCTCTGTCACACCAACCACCTCCATGTCCTCTCTCGCCACATCCATAAACCTTATCTTAGGCCTTCCTCTTTTCCTGTTACCTGGCAGCTTCATCTTTAGCATCTTTTTCCCAATATACTCAGCATCCCTCCTCAGCACATGTCCAAACCAACGTAATCTTGCCTCTCTGGTTTTGTCTCCAAACCTTCCAACCTGGGCTGACCCTCTAATATGCTTATTCCTAATCCTGTCCACCCTCGTCACACCCAGTGCAAATCTTAACATCTTTAACTCTGCCACGTCCAGCTCTAACTCCTGCCTTTTTGTCAGGTATTGATATAAAGTTAAAAGCAAACCCCTACAGGCCTATACTACCAACTATAGTGCTAACTAATGTGAGATCACTGGATAGCAAGATGGACTATTGAGACTGGAACACTCCAACAAGATGAGAAATACTTGTTTATTTTTGATTACTTAGATGTGGCTGCATGACAAGATAAATGATAGTGCAGTAAACTTAGAGAATTATATGCTGTTTTGTGCAGACAGAAAACACACTGTGTGGAAAGGCCAGAGGAGGAAGAATCTGCATCTATGTTAACAAAAGATGGTGCAGCAACTGGGAAATCATACTATCACACTGCTGTGAGAGCTTACAGTTCCTGTCCATTAAATATAGACCATTTTACTTGCCCAAGGAGCTGAATGGTGTCAGTGTAACAGTGGTGTATATCCCACCTAGTGCTAATACCACTGAGGCTCTAAATAAACTATGCAATCACATGAGTGAGCTGCAGAGCAAATATCTTGACTTTGTAGACATGGCAGCTAGTGACTTTAATAAAGCAGATCTTAAAGAAGTACTCCCACACTACCATCAGTATATGGATGTTCCTACAAGGGGTGATAATATCTTGGACAAGGTGTAAATAAACTTAAAGAAAGCTTATACAGCAGTGCAACTTCCACAAATGGGAAACTCTGACCATTATATCATCTTGCTATCCACCAGCTTATAAACCTGCACTGGTTAGAGAGAACCCCATGAATAAACAAATCAGGGTATGACCCGAGGGGGCTATGGAGGCCCTCCAAGTCTGCTTTGAAAGAACCAACTGAGATATGTTCAAGGAGGCTGCCACAGTGAATCAGCATCTGAACATTGATGAATACACTGAGGTAGTGATGGCATACATTTCAAACTGCATTGATGGGGTAACAAATACCAAGAGTATCACTATTAGAGCTAACCAGAAGCCATGGCACACCCCTACGGTACATCAGCTTCTGAAGGAGATGAAAGCAGCTTACAGGGCTAAGGACAAAGCAGCCTTTCATGTAGCCAGAGGTAATCTGAGGAGGGGAATAAAGGAGGCTAAGAGGGAGTACGGCAGAAAGGTGCAGAGCCACTCTGAAGACATGAAGGATACAAGGAGACTATGGCAGGGCATACAGGAGAGCATTGATTACAAAATCAGGTCAGCACAGTGTGAGGATAGCACTGAATTCCTGGACAGTTTGAACATCTTCTTAGATGATTAGATGATGATTTGAGGAAAGAAACAACAGGCTGGCACTAAAGCTAACCACTGATGAGAAAGATGCAGTACTCTGCCTCAGAGGTAAGAAGAGAGCTGAGGAGATTGAACCCTAGGAAGGCTACTGGCCCAGACATCATACTGGGCAAGGTGTTAAAAGGCTGTGCTGATCAACTATGCACAGTGCTAAAGGAAATATTTAACACCTCTCTTGCCATGGAGAAAGTGCCCTCATGCTACAAGGAAACTAACATCATCCCACTACCTAAGAAATCCACTCCCTCCAGCCCTAATGACTACAGACCAGTCACTCTGACATCCACTGTTATGAAATGGTTGTAGCGGCTGATAAAAAAGCATCTTTCATCATGCCTAACTTCTGATTTTGACCCTCTGCAGTTTTGCGTACAGAGCTAACAGATCCATAGCTGATGCCATATCAGTAGCATTACACATCTCTCTTGAGCATTTAGAGGCAAAAACAACTATGTGAGGATGTTGTTCATATACTTCAGCTCTGCATTTAATATGGTGGTACCAATGCAGCTGATAGAAAAACTGGCACATTTAGGAATCAGTAAACATCTTTGTAAATGGATTCTGGACTTCCTGATTGAGAGACCACAGAGGGTGTGTTCAGGTAAAAACACTTCAAAGTGTATCACGATTAACACTGGGGTTCCACACGGATGTGTTTTCAGCCCAGTTATTCACCATCCTGACCCATGACTGCTACGCTAAGCACAAGCCCTGCCATATAATCAAGTTTGCTGATATCACCACAGTTGTAGGTCTCATCACAAAGAAGCATGAAAGGGCATACGGAGAGGAGGTGGCATCTCTGATCAGTTGGTGCGAGGGGAACAACCTTGACCAAAATGTAAGCAAGACCAAAGAGATTATCATCGACTTCAGGAAAAGGAGAACAAACCACCCAGTACTCAGGATAAATGGTGAGAGTGTGAAGAGGGTTAAGAGTACAAAATTCATGGGTGTACACATATCATTGGATCTTTCTTGGTTGAGAAACACCAGCCAACTGGTCAAGAAAGCACACCAATGCCTCCACTTTTTAAGAAGGCTGAAAAAAGCTAAGCTTTCTCCTTATATTCTTTCCACCTTATATAAACATGCAATAGAGAGAATCCTCATCTGCAACTTCACAGTGTGGTTTGGAAGCTGCACAGATACAGAAAGGAAAGTGCTACAAGGACTGGTGAGGATTGCAGAGAAGGTAACAGGTTCCAGTCTTCCATCAATACAACTTTATTCAGGAAGGAGCATTCGAAAGGCCACCAAAATAATACAGGACACCACGCATCCTGCCCATGGACTTAAGCATCTGGCATCAGGCAGGAGATATCGCAGCATCTGCTGCAGGACTACAAGATTCAATAACAGTTTCTACCCTACATTGATTAGACTTCTAAACTTGGGCACTAGTCCCAGGAGTCTGGACACATAAGTCAATTTTTATTTATTTGTGCCGTATATACTTACATCTATTCCAGGTAAGTGCAATATTTATTTATTATATCCATAGTCAGTATTATTTAACCCACTCGGAAGTGCAATATTAGACAAATAACTTGGGCATTGCTCAATCTGCAGTGTTTTGTATTACTTTAAATAGGGTAGTTAATTTAACTCGGGAGGGTATTCTTTTCATATATGAGTGTTGGTAAATGTCTCTGCTCTTTCTTGCATGTATTGGGAGTAGTAGTTAGTTATGTTTATTCCTCTACTTCTATGTGTTGTTTCACTTTCCTTTGTGACCTCAAGAATTGAGCTTATAAACTAAATTTTGTTTAGGCCACACGTGTAGTTCTAAATGACAATAAAGTTTACTTTGATTTTGATTTCAGTTCAAGCAATACTACTCTCCTTTGCTTGCTGATTTTATCATGTCTCCATTCAGACCCCTCTGTTGCATAATACCTTATGTATCTGGAAACTGTTAGATAAATTCACTGTTATGTTGTTTTACAACCATATGTATTTCTTCAGAGGATTTTTCTATATGAGCCTCCAATAAAAATGGTCAAAAACACAGCTGAGCAACTCAGATAACAAAACATACACACATGCATACATGCATACATAAACACATTTATACAACAAGGGTAGCAAGATAATCCGGGAGATATAAACAGGTCCACATGCTAAACAGTTGAAATATATCAGCTGAAAAAAATGATGGTAAAACCGCCAAAATAAGCATTCTGTGAGTGGAAATGGGGGGGAGGGGCATGCCCACAACACTTCCATGCTGGAGTCTGCATTCCCTACTAAATACAATCAACTTTAAGGTTAAGTCACATGAAGGGAAATAGGAAAAACATGTAGAGCCTGGTGGTTATCGAATGGTCATTGACCTGTTCGTACAGTATTTCTAACTACTGTTGGATTCTCTCAACTGTTTCAGTGTTTTGTTTTGCCAGTTTTTTGTGGAAAGTGTTGCTTTTGCCAGTATGTAGAGTTTTATGCTATTTATTTTATATCATCCCATTCATTTAGTGCACACTGCAATATTCAGATTATCAATCTATTTTTCCATCTTACTTTTAACATTTGTAACATTTGGGACTAAACTACTAATCAGTGGAGAAAAACTAACATTTGCGACTAAACTACCAATCAATGGAGAGCTTTGGAACCGTTTCTCAGAAAACTGCTTGGGATTAATGCTTCATTTTTGCTTCTGTTGAGAGAAGGAGCAGAGATATATTATTCCCTGTCCTTCCTAGAGATTAACAGCCACTGAAAACCCTGAATATTGGTTCTGAGAAGTCAGCTTGGGATTAATGCTACTGTTTAATCCTGGTGAGAGAAGGAGCAGAGGGGTATTGATTCCTGCTGATCTCTGATTGGGCAGTGTGTATGAGAATTCACTGAGTGGTCTGGTTACAGTTTTGGTGTGAAAAACTTCAGGATCTTTGTGCACCTTAGCTGTCTGTTGTGTCCAGCTGCTGCAAGTTCTATCCAGGGCATCTGCCAACAGAAGACTGTAGCAAGTGTAATGAGCACAACATCTGGGTTAATGCCACTTTTCAGGAAGCAGCTTGGGATTTATGCTACTCCTTGGGATTTATGCTACTCTATCGCTTCTGGTGAGAAAATGCGCTAAGAATCCCTGACTCCTACTCTGCATGCAGCTGTGCTAAGACCAAGCCTTTCTCCACTGTCAGCCTCCAAGATGGCTGCACACTGAGTAAAAGCTTAACTCTAGCTCTTCCAGTGTGAAAACAGAAACTTAACAGAGAAGGCCAGTAGACATTTCTGTTTATAGATAAATTTCAGTAACTGGCTAGTAAGTGCACTGCCCAGATGCCAGAAAAAAAGAATTATAGAGCATATGGAAAAAATCAGCTACAAAAAATGAAGAAGAAACAGTGACTGGGGAAAGTTCTGCATGCAGTTCAGCAAAACACAGTGCAACCTCCAAACATGACTTCCAGTAACCTACAGGAAGATATAAGACAAATGCACACAGACCTGGTTAAAATAAATGAAACACTGATGATGTATATCAGCACAAACAACAAATGGCTGGAAAAATGGAAACAACTTTAAACAGGTATTCAGAGAGGTGATACAACTGCAAAAATCAGAGATGACAATGAAGAAAAGGCTGGCTGAACATGAAACAGCTCAGGAAGAAATGTTTAAAAAACAGAATTAGAGGACAGAACACATAATGGGAAACCTGAGATTTTCAGCTATACCAGATAAGCTGGAAGGAAAAGACTGCATTCATTTTATTAAAGCACACATAAGCAACTGGACTGGTATTACACAGCAGGAGTTGTTAGTTGAAAGGGCACATTGTGTGTATACACCAAACCTGGCTATGAGAAAGCAACCTAGACCTTTAATAGTAAAGCTGCAATCCTACCAGCAGAAGGAGTTGATTCTGAAAAAACTGTGGCAGAAGGACAAAATACAAAAAGTGTGACACAGCAGAGTGTTTATGGAACATGATTACTCACTGTATGTACACCAGGCATAAGAGGAGTAAATTCATTCCACTATTCAGGGAATGTTGCGATGCAGGTGTGAGATTCAAACTACTGTACCCAGCTGTCTTCAAGGTATTCTTCCCTGGATGGGCAAAATCATTCTTTGATGAAGTACATGCTAGGGAGGGAATAGAAAACTTTGTCCAATAAAAAGTGAGCTGTGAAACAGAAGGAGATTCTGCTTCTTGTTCTTCTGGTAATGAAGACTACAGAGAGACTGTACCTGTGAAACCTTTTCCACTGTATCAATGGAAAATGTTGGAGAGAAGGAAGGGAGTGTGGCAGTTGACTAGAAGAATCCAGAGCACATAGGAAATGAAGCATAGACAGGATTTGGGAAATGGAGATGCACAGTAATAAAACCAGTAACTTAATTTGGGATTACAATGCAATAATTACATTTGTGAAATATGACAGAATAAGAAAATCTGGAAATATTGTACTTTTTCAAAATTTGTTGGATTTGTGGGGATTCTAAAGTATATGTCCCACTTCATGTCATTAATGTTTGGAAAAATGCTTTTAGGAGGGGAAGAGATGGGAGAAAATTAACTGTAAGTAAAGAAAACATTTTTTCTTGATAGTACTATTTTTATGTTGTATGGTTTTCTTTGCATGCTATAAAGTAAAGTTTTGAGTTATTTTTAAGTGTAATGGTGACTGTAAATAGGCACTGCTGTTCCTTTTTTCCCCTTTCTTTCTCCCTTCTCTCTGTCTTTTGTTCAGTTTTAAGAAATGTAGGGTCTGCGTTGTTAAAAGAGCATGAGAAAAGAAAAATGAATATTCTTTTTCTCATTCTTAAGTGGAGGAATGACTTGATTAAGGACCTTAGACTGATTTAAAGGATATAATTGGCATGGTGGTCAAGAAATGCTGGCTCTATTTGCGGATGATATTATTTTATACCTGGCAAAACCAGAAAGAGAGATTGCAGTGTTGTGGAACATTTTTGAGACTGTTTCACATCTTTTTGGGATATAAAATTAATGAAGCTAAAACAAAGGCAACAGTGGTAAATTATGTACCCACACACAAATTGGTTCAGCAATATCCATATTTATGGGGACATAATAAAATGAAGTATTAAGGAGTATGGATTAAAAAATATTCCAGTGTGACAGCTAAGGATATGTAGGAAGAGACTAAACAAAAGATAATACAAAAACTGAGAAAATGGAAACTTTGTTATATGGATATGGACAGTAAGACACAAGCAGTTTCATTGTTTTTAATCCCATTAGTCTTATACACAGGTCAGGCATATTTATATCAACCAGAGGAGAAGTTGCGTATAGCAATTAATAAATAGCTAAAGGACTTTACCTGGTTAGGGAAGATGCCAAGAGTCAAGCTGAACAAGCTGATTCTTACAGTAGAACAGGGCAGCTTGGGATTGCCCAATTAGAAAGGGTATTTCAGAGCTACACAGTTAAGGCTCCTATACATAGCACAAGCAGAAAACTATAATTCAAAGTGGAAAGGGATGATGATAAAACTGAAACATGCGAAACTCAAGAAACAAAGAGAGACTGGGATTTTGGATGCAGGCTTTTATGGAGAATAATAATAATCATACAGAATAGTATACCTGTAAAGTAGCAGAAAGTATCCTAAGAACTAAGCCAACATGGGAATGGAGAAAGGAGATTCTGCCAATAGGGATGACTTCAATTAGGAATATAGACAATAGGGAAGAGGGGGCTGGACTTTACTGGAGAAAACTGACAAAGGAACAAAGGCATTGGAAGCAAATAACTAGATAGAGAAAGATGACAGAATGGGAAGACGCCAAGTATTTATTTGGACTGCTGGCTAGAGACTGCTGTCCCTATCAAGGTTTGATTTCAGAGTACAGGCAAAAATAAAAAAAATAGGGGTCCTAAACAAAAGACCATCATTGGTAGAGCTTTTAGTACAATCTAGAACAGAAGCTGCCATTAAAAAAGGAATAATTAGTAGAGCATATGAAATATTGCATGATAACTATACGAATCAATCAGAAGAGGCTAGAAAGGATTGGGAAAAGAGACTGGATAAGCAATTCACAAAAAAAAATGGGAAGATATATATATATATGTGTGTGTGTGTGTGTGTGTGTGTGTGTGTGTGTGTGTGTCTTCCACATATACAACAAAATCTAGAAGATTTAGGAATTTTGCTTGGAAATGTTTGCATACATATTTTTATACCCCAAGTAGACTCCAGAGAATTTTTCCTCAGGTAAACAGCAAATGTTGGACGTGTGATGGGGAATAAGGAGGTAATTGGAACATATTTTTTGGGAGTATGGTATGTTGGCAGACTTTAAGGATTCCCTGTGGGATGCACTGTTGGAAATGCTGGGTGGGCAGATTGGTGTAACAAGGGAAATGATTTTTCTGAGCTACGATACAGAATCGGAATTGCCTAGACATGGTAAGGTGTTGCTGTGTTTAATTATGGTGGCTGCTAAAAAAGCAATTACTAGAAAATCAAAATCAAAATCTAAACCGACAATACTAGAAGTACTGACTATAGTAACAGAGATAAAACAACTGGAATTAAATAGGGTAAGAGCAAACTACATAGGAAAAATGGAAATTGTGGGAACAATACATACAGGGGAGGAATGAGGTTTAAAAGAAGGCAGGACTTAAATGATATGTAATGTCTGACTGAAAATGATTGCATAGATTATAAGTGATGTATAATGTTTGTAACTGAGAGTGTGTGAGGATGGTTTGTGGAGTAAAATACACGTTTATATCACGTTATCGAAAGATGAAAATAGCGAACGCTATTTCATCGGCCCCAAAACATCTAAACATGAAAATATTGAACATTCAGAACAGCAATTTTTTTCCCATGGAAAAAATTCGCTGCTCCGAAACACATACACACAACACAAGCACATCAAACAACAACCACACACTTACACTTAAATTCCTACATCTAACGTTACAGTAAACTAAACATACACTACTATCTACCCACTTACCTTAACCCAAACCCTAACCCTAAGGTCTGTCACTATTGCACACACGCCTAACCCGCGCCCTAACCCTAACTTACTTAACCCGCCCCTAACCCTAACGTACAAACAATCGCACACTTACCTGAAACCTAACCCGTAACTTTCCACCACAGCACTAAGAATAGCAAAGCCACAGAAACAGCCAACCAAATTATTTCCCAAGGAAAGAATTTGCTGTTCTGCAGCTTCGCTATTCTTAGCGTTCGCTGAATAGTGTTCGATATCAGAACATTCGAAGTTTTAATACTTTGATGTTCTGATATAGACCCTAAAATGCTTGCAAGTAGGTTTGTGTCGGTATGGTTTGTTTTCATTTATATAAATATATGACTGCCTATGTTGTAAGTAATGGTTTACTAAAGATGTTTCTTGTTTTAAAAAAATGCAGGAATTGAATAATTTATGTAAAGTTGCTTAGGTTATATGATATATAGCAATATATGTGAAGTATAATGTTTGCAAACATCATTGATAATGTTTGATTACTTTTATATAAATGTAAATTTGCTTATGTCACAAGTGATAATTCAATAAAGGTGTTAAAAACAACACTATCTCTACTATCAGACAGACAGCACCTCCAATAATCAACTACAAACCTCATAGGCACTACTCCCCCTTCTGCCCACATTGGTAAGCATCTAGAACCATGAAGTTGCACTTTACAACAGTCTCTGCAACCAGCTTGGTTGAAATGGGCATCATGAGACTAGGTAAAAATTGTATCATGTTTATTTATAACCACTTACTACTTAAACGATCTGACACAGTGTGTGAGAGATACAGTTATTTAATGCTATTGGAGATAAAACTCTCACATTAAGCCACTACAAATAAATACATTATCAGTTCTACAATACACACTAAAGCTATCACACACATAGATCTGATGAAACATATAGCCCTAGATATGCTGACATTCTTAAAGTAACCTACCTAAACCACAAAGGCCTACTAAATGTAACCTAGTACTCTCAGCAACCTCATAAACACACAACACCGGTAGAAAGCACCTTGAAACAGAGCTCAAAGAGTCACATTGTCTCAGTTCAAAATACCATAATGCAAGTCTCCACGTGATCTAACATCATAGTCATAGGTGATTCCATTGTGAGAAACACTGGTGCATCACTCCCCAGGCTGTAGAAGGTTAGGGTCACAGACAGTTGCCTAACAGGTGACAGGATTCGTCATATCACACAGGGACTCAGGATCTTGCAATGCTAGTACATATACAACAATCTCAGTACACATGGGTGTAAATGACATGAGATGTACCTCCCTGGACTATATGAAGAGACAGACATGTTGAAGCTCTTGGAATATGTGTCCAAGCAGGTATGATCCAAGCCTTGAGCAGCATTTTACCATCACCAAGAATGATGTTGCAATACAAACACATGATTATTGACTTCAGAAGTTGGCTTAGCGTATGGCATCATTCAAAGTGAGCCCAATGTGTCAGCTTGGGAGGAGATGACAGACAGTCCTAACTGCTTTGCAGAGATGGCCTGCACCTATTCCCCTAAGGCTTTCATACATTGAGTAAAACTATTTCCACTCCCCATTATACTTTCTTTAGGTGGGATGGATATGTATCACATAGAGTACCACTTCTTTGGAATTGTCTTCCTCTTCACACAAAGCAAAGTACTTCTCTTACACTATTCAAATGTAATCTAGAGGAATGGATGGATAACTGTAAATTCAGCCCTGGTTTAGCACTACTTTCCCTCATGGACATGGGCAACATGTAAATATTCTACAAATCTCTGGGTTATTCATACTTACAATATAACAACTAAAACTTCATGGGAATGTATGACCTAGCTTCTAAAGATCCTCAAGGATCAATAACCTTGGTACTTACCAGGCTATTGATCCTCACCTATGAACCATTTATGAACTGTTTTCATTCAGTCAGTAGTGCAAGTCATCCATTTTGCATGCAGTTAATTAACCTACACTCAAGCTAAACTTACCTTTAGAATTAATTACAGATAACTGTACTATTATGACACTGCCAACCTCGTCAATATATTTTCCACACGTTATTAACTTCATGAGTTTAAGAGCTGTGTTTTCACTAGCATTATACTAATAAGATGCATAATGATACCTTTTTTGACTTTCACTTTAATGGCATACCATAGGGTGGCTGGCTAAACATAGCATGTCAACCATCCTATACTCTATTACTATTGGACAGACTCTTCCTCTCTCAGAACTTTTCTTCAGACACTGCAGTGGGTAATCAGCATTGAGGCGCAATTAGATGCCTTGTTTATGAACCTATCCCATGATCCAAGCTGCTCAGCATAATTAAATCTTAGTAATGTACTATGAATGTTAACCAGTTTGCCTTTCAGATCAGATAACCAATGGCTTTTTTCACTCCTGTTTCACAAAATATAATTTTAGATACTACATCATAAATGAAAAATGTCACAATTATAAATATGCAAAAAGAACCAATGTGACTCTTTCTTGTTAAGATCAACCCTTCTTCACTTCATTTAAACAGATATTCACATTAACACGTACAAAGAAATGTGATATTAATCTATAAAATTACAAGTCATAACAAATCAGTGTTAAAGTATAGTCATTAAGTTTGATAAGTTTGTGTTATAAAAAAGGTTAACTGTTGGCATGCAGTACTTGCATCAAACATCACCACAATAAAATGCAAGCAAACATTCAGAACTTGGAAACCATTTATCATTAATGAGACTGTTATCCAAAGCAAAGCTTGTACATTAGACATAAATCAGCTCTTAAATTTGTGCTATATAGAATTCAATGGCTGAAAGCAACAACAATTTGTGTTACGGGTTTTCTGTTTGCATTAGTTGCAGAAAATGTTGTGATCTCTCCTTATTAAGCTGCTCTTCTTCAACTTCCACTAGATAATTTTAAAGAACATGTCACCACAGTGCATCTGTTTCCAAAAGTCAGTCAGCATACCCAAAAGTACAACAAAACAACAGAACAAAGCATGGAAGTCAAGAATTTATATATTTTTTTATTCATTTCGAACAGCCACAGACATTAAACCAAAGCAAATATCATTAATGTTCATGGGGTACCTCCCAAATTAAGGTAAAGACAATAAAATAAAAGTCACAGAACAAAAAAAAGTGATCAGTAGAACAACAGGCCACACACCCGACTAACATATTATTTATGAAGCGATTATGTGAACTGATCTTACCAAGCAAGTCCCACTGAGACAATGACTCTTTTATTTGGTAGACCTTGTCTATAGTATCACAGCACAGAAACAAAAACATTATTTGATAACAATCATAGGATTCAGAGGTATTTACTAGGCTAGCTGCCCTTGTGGGACATTTTAAGCCTTGCCAATTTCTCTTTCAAAAACCCTGTACCTTGTGTCTGTGAGATAAACACCTTAACCATTACACCAATCCCCATAAGCAAATATGTACACTGAACTAAAGCAAGCAAATATTCTTGCTGCAATTAATCTCTGTCTACTCAAACAGTATAATAAAATTCAAAAAGTCTGACATCACAGTGTACTTATATCATCATTAATAACCAGAACTGTGGGAACTTCCAAGATGGATGCACACTGATTAACAGCTTAATTTCAACTCTTCCAGTGAGTAAACAAAAACTGAGAAATAACCAGTGAAATTATAATTTTGGGTAAAATTCAGTTATTGGCTAGTAAGTACACTGCCTGGATGCCAGCAAAGAAGAAATGTAGAGAACATGAAAGAAAATCAGCAAAAGCAGTTCGAGTTTCAGCTTTGGTACAAGAGATGGCTTCCAGTAATCTAGTGTCAAAAATAAATCAAATGTACATAGAGATGATTAAAATAATGAAACAATGAAGGAATATATCAACTCAAATAACAAAAGGCTGGAAGAGAATAGAAGATGCTTCAACTAGCTATTCAAATGAGCTGATAAAATTGCAAAATTCAGAGCCTGAAATGAAGAAAAGTCTGGCTGAGTATGAGGCTTCTCAGGAAGAACTGTTTAAAAAAACAGTAGAGTTTGAAGACAGGACATGCACAGAAAACCTGCGATTTTCTGCTGTACCAGAGAAAATGGAAGGAACACCCTGTATTAATTTTATGAAGGCTCAAATAAGTAACTGGACTGGTATTTCACAGCAGGACTTCTTAACTGAAAGGGAACATCGACTGTTTGCTCCAAATCTGGACATGAGAAAGCAGCCATGATCTACATTAATAAAGATGAAATCATACCAAGAAAAAGAGTTGATCCTGACAAAAATGTGTCAGAAGGAAAAATTATTAAAAATCAGAGCCATCAGAGAGTTTGTGAAAAATGATTATTCAGTGTACACCAGGCAGAAGATAAGCAAATTTACTGCAGGAATCATAGAATATCAACAGACAGGTGTGAGATTCAAGCTGCTGTATTCTGCTGTCTTCAGGAATATTTTTCTTGGAGGATCACAGACATTTTTGGTTGCAGAACAGGGTAAGGAAGAAATAAAAAAAGTCTATCCAACACAAAATGAGCCAGTAAACAGAAGGGGGCTCTGATTGTAAATTTTCTGACAATAAAACTCATAGAGAGACTTTGCCAGTGAAACATTTTCCAATGTTTCAAAAGAAAATGCTTGAGAGCAGAAAAAAAGAGGAATTGTCAGAAGAACCAGCTGTACATTGGACTTGAACCAGTCTAGTGTTGGGAGAAGGAGATCAATCGAATGAAGACTAGCAACCATGAAATTAGTAAATAAATGGGGGACTATAGGTTCATAGGCTGGTACTAGACTATTGGCCCTAGGGCCTATATAAGCCTAGCCAAAGGTACCCTGGCTTTCGCCACCCAAGAAAATTATTTTCCTGTGCCACTGTCGAGCAGAGCCACAGAAGTGATCCCTGGGGTGAATTTCCTATCTCCCATCCAATCATCAAGATTTTTCTTGAAGAGTGCTAATGAGGAGCTTTGTTTGATATAGATAGGTAGTTTGTTCCAGAGTATAGGAAGTCTCTGGGACAGGAATCTATCCCTCCAGCATGTTCTGTTTATTGTGGTGATGATGTTTAGGTCGCTAGAGCATGTAGCTCGTAGGGATTGGGATTTCTTTAAGTGAGCATGTCTAAAAGCTCTGGGTTTGACATAGCTTTGTGTGTTAGGCAGAGATCGCCTCTGAGTAGGTGATATACAATGGAGTAAAGCTGCAGTTTTTTGAGACGGTCTGCATAGGGCATCTGTTTGAGGCCGGTAATCCTCTTTGTGAAGTATTTCTTTGGCCTTTCCAGTTGTTGTAGATGTCTTGTGAGGTACATACCAAAAGGGGCATTGTACTCTATAATGGGTCTAATGAGTGATGAGTAGAGGGGAACAATGACCTCTTTTTTCCTGGATGAGAAACCTTTTGTGATGAGGTGTGCCACATAGAAGGATTTCCTGACTACTGTGGCGATGTGATTATCAAAGGAGAGACTACTGTCCACCTGTGTCCCAAGGTCTCTTATCACACTTTCGGTGTTAAGTAGACTACCACATATGTGGTAGTTCATGGGTACTGAGTTTTTACCAAAAGGAATGACAATGCACTTTTTGGCATTGAGCTTGAGGCCATGGCTTTGACACCAGGCATCTGTCTCAGCAAGGCCCTTTTGTAGGATGTCCACATCTTTTGGAGTTTTGATTATGGCTCCAAGTTTGCAGTCATCTGCAAACTTCGTTAGCCAAAGACCTTCTGTGTTGGCCTGTACTTCAGAGAAGTAGATACCAAACAGGAGAGGACCCAGGACTGAACCCTGTGGTACTCCACTTGTCACTGGTCTGAAGCTGGATTTGGAGTCTGCTACTTTCACAGCGTGGGTTCTGTCAGTGAGCCAGTTGGCAACCCATCTTGTGACATAGGGATTTATACCTAGTTTAGTGAGTTTATCTATAATTCCAGAGTGAGGGATGGTGTCAAAAGCCTTGGCGAGATCTAGATAGACTGTGTGAACCACCTTACCCTCATCTACGGCTTTGATGACTGCTTCAAAGAAGTCTATCGGGTTTAGGAGACAAGTATAAGCATCTATCACATTTGTAAAATATGGTCTCGCAAGAAAAAGACTGGACTTTTGCTTACTTTGTCAAACTCTTGGGTGGACTGTAAATCATATACCCCACTTTATGTCACTAATGTTTGGAAGGACATTACAATGAAAAAAAAATCTGTAAGTAAAACAATGTTTGTTCTTATTAGGATTTGTATAAGACAATACAGGATATAAACTGCATGTTATATAATAAAGCAGCTTTGTATAATGTGTAACAGAGGTATTTTAAATGTGGGTTACGACTTTTCAGTGACTGTTGCATGTGCTAAAGATAATAAAACAAAAACAGTATTTATTTTAGTTGTAGGAAATATAGGCTTTACAGTATAACAAGAAAATAAATAATGGACAGAAGCAAGATTAAGTTAATATGCTGTGATCTTCAGACACTAGGAAGAGGGTGGATGTAAAAGTGCATTAATTATATTACATTATATGTAGAATTAAAATTGTTTCCCTTATTTTTACAAGGGAGGATGGTTAGATTAATGCTCTTGGCTTAAACTATAAATAAGTGTTTTTGTAGGCAGCTAAACTTGAAAATGATACAAAATTACAAATATCTGAAAAAATGCCAAGTCATTTCCATCTGCTAAGATACTGATTTGTTCTTTTCTATTAGCAAATGTTCTTAGTGGGAGTCAAGAAATCTGAAACTGAAGGAAGTTGTATATTCTGTTCTTTTGATGATGTTAGCTGTTCTTCTCATTGCTAATTACACTTACATGGAAATGAGCAGGTTCAAGTAATTAATCTTGAGAGTTGTGAGCATTCTTGATTGAGGAAATTGCAAAATTTAAAGGCAAAATGGCAAACATAAAGTTTAAAATTATGGGAACTGAATAAGAGATAGCAACTACCCTAGTAGCCTTAATACTTCAATGCAGTTAATAGAACAATGTACAGTTTAGTTTTATTTGAAGATAGTCAATGCACTTTTTTCTTATAGCTACATGGACTTCAGCATGTGCACTTTGAGGTCAGGTAATGGCTGTGGGTGCAGTTGTCTTTGGGGCAATTGTTCCAATCTGGAGGGTTAACTTTCATTATTTGAAGATGTATGTTTGTGTGTGTGTTCTACATTAACAAGAGATAGGGATGTTCTGAAAATGTATTTAGTTTTATTTTTATTTGTTTGTTTGAGTATTTTCATTAAAGCAAAAAGTTTTGAAAAAATGTAACACATGTACAAATGTTGATGAGAAGAAACAATTGTATAAAAGATTAGCCTGACAAACATTAGCATGTTTATGTAAGTCAAAAGTTGGAAACATATTCACAAAAGCTGTCATGTTTATTAGGGGGGGTACAATGTCTTTTATCATAATAGTGACACTATCCATATTATCTTGAAATGTAAATGGCCTTACAGGTACAGACAAAAAGGAAAGAGTATTGAACTACATTAAGAAATGCAGAGTGCAAAAAACAATGCTTCAGAACATCCACTTAAAAAGTTAAGAGCATGTGAATTTGACAAAGAAAGGATTTCAGCACTGATATTCAGCAGAATATCACAGACAAAGGCAAAGGGGAAGAGAAATACACTGATTGCTACAAGGGCTCCAACAGTGACAGAAAAAGGGAAAAAAAGGCAAGAATGGCAGATTTCTGGTAGTAAAGAGCTATTGCCAAGAGAGGATGATTACACTGGCATGCATTTATATTCCACCAAAAAAAAGTTATGTACTTACCATAACGTTCCATCTGTGTTGTCCATTTTCATTCTTCCTCAACTGATGGATTTGGATCTGATCCTCAGATCTGACTCGGCTGTTACTTAAGTTTGTGGAAACCAAAAAGCTCACAAGCTTCTTCCTTATCCATAATGTACAACCCTAAGTTACCTCAGATCTTATGAAACACAAAGACCATGTACAAAGTCCAAACAAAGGCTGGCTCAGGTGGATCTATGGTAAAACTACAATTTATTGAACTTTAAAAAACACAAAATAAAAAACGATTATAGCTTTCATTCATTTCTTATGCACTTCATCAGATCTGATGAAGTTCAAACGACGTGAATGAACGCGCTAATCATTTTTATTTTGTGTTTATTAAAGTTCAATAACTTACCATGGATCCACCTGAGCCAGCCTTACCTCAGATCTTGTTTGCTGATATTTTACCAGAAAGGAAATACTTAACATGCATAAATATAGGAGATATAAAACTGTATGCACTCAACACAAAAAGAAACTATATCTGGAGCTCAATATAAGGAGAATGATGTCCCTCTAACAGCATATTCTTCCAGAAGTTTGTAAATAGAAAGGATGAGGGTTGGTGGGCAGGAAGTTGAGGAAAATGAAAATGGACAACACAGATGTAATGTTAAGGTGAGTACATAACTTCTTTATCTGATATTGTCAATTTTCATTCTATCCTCAACTGATGGGGCAAAGTCCCCAGCTACCTATAATCCTAGCTGGACTCTAAGGAAGGATATTCCTGACCACAGTTGAACCAAATGATGTTTTACCTCTGGAGACCAGATGCAATCTATAATGAATAATAAAAGTATGGGAAGTAGCCTATGTTGTTGCTGCACATATGTCACCTATGGACGTTCTGGATAGAAAAACTGAAGACGTTGCCATGGACCTAGCTGAATGAGCTTGAATCGGTTGTGACAAGGTAATACCCAATTTGCTATAGACAAATGAAATATACATAATTAGCCATCTGGCTAAAGTTACCTTTGCGACTGATTTGCCCAATTTCAATCCTGCAAATGAAACAAACAATTGGTCTGTTTTTTTCTGATTTCTTTTGTTCTACGCAGGTAAAAATGTAACTGTGAACATCCAATAAATGTAACATGTACTCACTTTTGTTTGCAAAATTCGGGAAAAATACTGGCAAATTAATGGATTGATTAATAATATTAGATTCTGACACCACCTTGGAAATGAAGGAGACATTAGTTCAAAGCATCACTCTATCCTTGTGAAAGATCAAATATGGAGGTTTTGCAGACAAGGCTTGAATCTCTGAAATTCATCTAGCAGAGGTAATAGCTACTAGAAAATAGTTTTCCAAGTAAGATACTTAAGTTCACATTTAGCTGCTGGTTCAAGAGCTTGCAGTACCAAATTGAGATCCCATGGGGGAGTAGGTTCCTTAAATGAAGGTCTCAAAAGTAGAATGTCTTGCAAGAAAGCTCTACACAACTTGTGAGAGGTGACTGAAGAACCTTCGAATCCAATGTGAAAACCTGATATTCCTCCTAATTGAACTTTAATGGTTGAGTAACTAGCTCATTCTTTAAAAAGTAAGGCTAAAAACTTGAGTGTGTTATGTATCAGAGCTGAAAATGTCTCAGCATGATTTTTTTGTGCCCAGCAAACAAATCTTTTCCATTTATTTTGCCTCTCTGGTTTCACTGGTTTCTTTGCATTTCTTTGCATTCCACCTGGTTTACACCCCTTGTGCTATCTCCCTCCGCCAATACTAAGTCTATATTAGAAGCCTGCTGAGCATGGCGCCATCTTTAAATTACTAGTCACCCACCAGGACACAAGTGCTCTTTATTAATTGAATTCTGCTTGCTGGTAAGCCATCAGACCTCAGGAATTTGTTTAAAGTGTTCAGATTTGTAAAGTAACACTTACTTTTTGCTGTCCATTACTCTTGTCTTGGTGGGCTCTGCCCCGCTCCATTTGCCCTCACATCTCTCCACTCATCTGCCCAAATTCCCTCCCACCCCCGCTACCTCTACGTTTATAGTAATCACAGCCACACCCACAGCTCAACCTCACATCACCTCCACCAATCACAGCTCCTCAAGTCAGATCACATTACACCACACCAACTTGCTCCACCACAACATACTCCCAACTACTCTCATTTCCACTAGGCATTATTTACATCACCCCATACTACTTATCCATCCACATATAGTGCAACCCTATAATTCCTATCTAGACCTCTACCTAGAACGAACCTAAACTTTATAACCATGAATATCACACAACTAAGTCTAGTCTGTCTTCTCATAATTCTTTATAACTCCACAAGTTATCACTCTAGCAATATCCCTTTATGCACTCTCATATACAGACACTGCACATTATAATAATATCTGCCCACAATTGTTCTAGAACTACATAACAGACCAATTCAGAACCAAATGCATTTGCTCTCATTCCTACTCCAAAAATACACAATACTTCCTAACATTCATCACCAAACTCCAACATCTGTATTACTATTTTAATACCAGGCACACTATAAGTGGGGATATCCAGCCCAATCCAGGCCCAAATCCATCATGTCCAACACACATTGCTCCAACACAAATGTCAGAACATAACACCCCCACTATCTTCATCCTGGGCAAATCAACAACAGCAGCAAAACCAACCATCTTTTAATGCTAAATATTAATATTAGAGGTATTAAAAATAAAATACCTGAACTCCAGGCCATAATAGCACACTACTCCCCAGACATAGTTGCTTTAACAGAAACCTGGCTAAATAAAAACATAGCTAACTCATAAGTTCTCCCTACCGGCTACAATATCATTAGACAAGACAGATCACTTCGTGAAAGGGGTGGAACTGCCTTACTGTATAAGTCCAACTTAACTGTACGTCAATTACCAAACTCCTACCATGCCCCCAATAATTGGGACATACGTATCTCACAACTTCAACTTCACCCTAAAAAGATCATCACCACAATTGTGATCTATATTCCACCTGGTAATATGCCTGCTAGCCTTGAAGACTTCTTATCCTGGTGTTCTTCCACATACTCACAAGAAACTCTTATTCTGGGGGATTTCAACCTAGATTGGTTCACCTATATATCAGAACCACCAAGTAATCTAATAAATCTCCATGGCTACCAGCAGCTAGTCCAAATTCCAACTAGATGTGATAATAAATCTAAAAGGGAATCCATCTTTGACTGGGTCTTAACTAACAACCACACATTGTACCCCCACACAGGCAGTCTCCCAGACACCTTAAGTGACCACAACATAATATACCTTATATGTAGTAGAACAAGCATATGCAAAAAAAACCTATAAATCCAATAGAAACACAAAAATAATTATCTCCTGAGGTCCACAATACTTTACTCTGTAACTGTGACTGGACCCCCCCTAACCCCCCCCCCCCATTTGACCAGGCTGTAGCATATTTCAACAAAACATTTCTACAACACCTAGACACTGTCACTCCATTGCGCAAAGTCAAGGTTATAACCTCTACAAACCCCTGGCTCAGTAAAGAAACCAAACAAATCCTCAAGTCCAGAGACACTGCCTGGCTTTACTATCAAAAAAACAAAGAAACACAAAGCCTAACTAAGTACCAAGAACTGCACAACCATACAAAAAAATGCATTAGTTCGGACAAAAAATCCTACTCCACGACATTACAAACTAAATACCCACACAACCCCCAAAAATTTTGGACAATTGTAAACCAGCTACTAAAGTTCCCATCGAAACACAATTCAACTCCCACTGTGTGAACTCAATTCTATCCTTAGTATCACAGGACAGTTCCTACCTCACTATCCTCCCCCAACACAAATAACACTAATACAAACTTTACCCTCAAAACAGTTTCCACCGTTTCAATCAAAAGCATGCGCTCCAAACTAAAATCCTCATCAACAGCAGTCGACCTACTCCCCAGCTATTTTTTGAAACTCACAGCAGATGCTATTGCTATCCCAATCTCCACTCTCATAAACAGATCAGTTGTTGAAAACTATGTGCCCAAACTCTGGAAAATATCCTATGTTACACCTATACATAAAGGCAGGACCTCCACTGAACATAAGAACTACAGACCTATTGCTTTACTCTCTCCCCTGGCCAAAATTCTAGAAAAATGTATCTATACCCAGGTGCTAAAATATCTCCTAGATAGCAACATCCTGTCACCTACTCAGCATAGTTTCAGACCTGCCCATAGTACCACTACAGCCCTCCTCTGCTTCACAGACACAGTAAACCATCTCAAAAATGAAGATCTGCAGATGTCAACTCTTTTTTTGTATATGTTCAAAGTATTTGACACGGTCTCACACCAAATCCTGCTAAACAAACTAAACCAATATCACCTATCAAATTCCACTCTTACCTGGTTCCAAAGCTACTTAACTGACAGGTACCAAGCTGTGAAATGGGAAAATTCTCTCTCTCCTCAGCTGCCCATAACTATAGGAGTCCCACAGGGTTCTATCTTAGGACCACTACTATTCACAATCTTCACAAATGATCTCCATACCTCCACACAGCATGCATCTATCATTCAGTATGCAGATGATACTACCTTAATCTGTGCTGCACAAAACATTCCCACCCTCCTGCAAACAACTCAACTAGCATTCTCTGACATTGAAAACTACCTCACCAAAGCCCAACTTATCCTCAATCCAAAGAAAACTCAGCTGATGATTATAACCAGTTCTAACAAAAACACGAGATAACAGTCAATTCACTATCTACTCCACAAATGCTACTCCAATTGCTCCAGTGGCACAGGCTAAGCTATTGGGAATAACCATAGACTCCCACCTAAAATTTGATAGTCATCTCAACTTAACTATTAAAAAAGTACATGCCAAACTGGGATCACTCTACCTTATCAAACCACCTCTTACCAACAACACAAGATCAGCCATTGCTCACTCCCAACTTCCATCCACCCTACTCTATGCATCCCCCATTCTGACTAATCTCAACAAAACTGAACTAAGCAAAATGGAAGCCTGCTATAACAGAATTGCCTGCTTTGCTGCAAATTGCTCATATAGAACTCATCACTGTACTGTTTTGAAACAGCTCCACTGGCTTGAACTGCCCAACCTCCTAACCTACAATCAACTCTGCCTCTGTCATTCTATTACCTCCCCAATAAGTGTCCTGCCCTCAAAAAACTTGTACATCACTCAGCCAAAAGGCCTCTTAGATCATCAAGCAAACTACTTCTAGAAGTCACCAACAGCTACAATAGCTTTGGAGACACACTATATAGTAGTTCAGTGGCTAAAAAACGGAACTCTCTCCCCACTAGCATACAAAACACATCATCCAAAGCCTCCTTTAAAACCCTCATTAGGCAACATCTCAAGCAAAGTTGGCAGTGCCATGATTGCTCCCCAGGCTAGTGAAAGTGGATAAGGTACACATACTAAACCTAGAGTACTTGACAATAGTCTTCACTCTTACTCACAAACACTGGCTATCTACAATGTATGTACTGTACCTGTGTACTATGTATGTATTCTACCTATGTTCCAAATTTCAGCCGTATACCACAAATCTATTAATTACCTTTATTTTTAAATTAAGATTGTTTTGTTTGTTCTCTCCACTGTAACTGTTGATGTGCTGCATACCTCTGTAAAAACATGTATATTGTAATTTGTGTGTATACTGGTCATGTCTAAATATCTAAATGTATCTGTAATTTTTCTATGTGGAGCTTTTCTCCCCGGGCCTCTGCTGAAAAAGGGCCTTTTCGGCTCAGTCAGACATCCCCGGTTAACAAATGTAAAATAAATAAATAAAAATGTACTTTTATAAAGTTTTCTTGTTGAAGGTTTACAGGAAGATAAAAGAATATATTGGAGGGGGAAGAAAGCATTAGTTGTCTGGCTATTAACAGATTTGGAGAAACCAGGCCATCAGCCTGAGATTTGAGATATTGGGATGGATCATGCCCATCGGTCAGACAGGAGGTCTGGAGTGGGATCCAGAATCCAAGGCTGTTGAAGTGAATGAGGACAAAGGAAAGGAAACCAAATCTATCAGGGCCAGTACAGTGCAACATGAATAACTTTGCTCTTTATCCTGACAGCTTTCTGTAGAAATTTTGGAATTAATGGGATTGGTGGGTAGGCATAAAGTAGACCTGGGGGGGCCAATCATGAAGTACAGCATCCCTCAATTATTCCCTTTATGAGGGGATTACAGCAAAGTAGATGCCGCATTTGTTGTTTGGGGGAGAAGCAAAAAGATAACAGCAAGACTGGCCCCATCAATGAAAAATAATTTCCGTCACATTCTTGTTGAGACCACTCGTGAGGTAGAAGAATGCACCTGCTCAATTTGTCTGCTATCACACTGGATTTCCCCAGAATGTGCATTGCTATGAGAAAGCGGTTGGATGAGATCTCCCATTGCCACACTCTGCGTGCTTCTCGACACAAGGGATAATGACTGTTCCCAGTTTGTTTGCTGATGTACCAAACTACTGGCATACTGTCCATTTGAATTGCAATCGTCTCTGAATGAAGAACATTTTGGAAGGCTTACAATGCTGAAAGCACTGCTCTCACCTCTAGGGCATTGATATGTATGTTGGTCTCTTTGGGGAACCAAGTGCCTTGGACTGTGTTCTCCAGATAATGCTCCCCCACCCCAACTGGGAAGTGTCTGTGGTCATTATGGCCTTGGGCTGAGGGGGAATGAATGGGTGGACATGTAGAATGTGATCTGAGTGAATCCACCACCTGAGATCTCTATTGCATGTCTGGGTAATTTGAATCAGAGTTGACATGGGTTGGTAAAGTATCAACCATTGTGTTGCCAACATCCATTGAAGAATCCTCATGTAAAATCTGGCTAAAGATACAAGTGCTATCTCCGCTGACACTGATCTTAGAACTTGAAGGACCAAATGGGCTGAAATCTTGGTATTGCAGATTATTTTCCTGACCTGTGATCTTATAGCTTGAACCCTTGAGGGGGGCAGTGAAGCTATCATTGAGTTTGTGTTGAAAACTGCTCCTATGAATTCCAAATTTTGAGATGGTTCCAGCTGAGACTTGTAGCAGTTTATGGTTATCCCCTGATGACAACAAGTCTGGAGATTCTGTTTCTTGCCCATATCAACTGAAGCGTGGTCGGGGCAGTAAGCAGCGAGTAGTCTAGGTATGGAAACACCCAGAATCCATACAGTCTCAAGTGAGTGGCTACTACTGCCATACATTTGGTGAACACCCTGGGGGCTGTGGTGAGACCAAAGGGCAGAATTCCGAAACAGTAATGACTGGTTCCCAGCCAGACGCATAAGCACCTTCTGGATCATCTGTTCATCTTTATGTGAAAATACTTATCCTGAAGGTCTATCAAGCACATCGTGTCTTTGACCAGAAAAGGGAGACTAGACTGAATCATGACCATCTGAAACTTAGTGTGTTGAACTGATCTGTTCAAGTTGCTGAGATCCAAAACTGGTCTCCAGTCCCCTGTTTGCTTTGGCACTAAAAAGAACCTTGAGTAATTTCTGGATTCTATCTGGTCTGGCAGGACCTCTTGGATGACTCCTTTTAGCAGCTTTTGTATATGAATTGCTGCTTCTTCCCTCTGATTGATAGGAACAGCGGGGAGGTACCTTGAGATTGAGGGTGGAGGGGAAAAGGCTATTATAAAACCTCTGGATGTAATCTCTGCACCCAAGTATCGTTTGTTATGTCTAGCCAGGCTCTCTGGTGCAGGGATAAACAACCCCAAATTACCTCCACAGGGGGACAATTGGGCCTCCTTTCAGGAGCGCTGGTAGGGTCTGTTCAAGAAAGAATCTCTGGACCCCTGGTTTTGCGGGCCTCCTCTGCTACAGCTGTGGCATCAACCATTGGAGTTCCCTCCTCTGCCCCTGGGGGAATTTCATCCACGTGTGTCCTGGAAAGGAGACTTGAATGTCCTGAGCTACATTTTTCAAGCACCTCATTGACTCTTTGAAAACAATCTCTGAGGAGCCAAAAAATGTATGTCGACTGCAGACAGGGTCTTTCCATCCTTCTCACACCTGGATAATGTGTCCTCCACTTTGGGGCCAATCGAAGGCATGCCGTCAAAATGAGGATTGACAAACAAATACTTGAAGGGCCCTGCAAAATCACATAAGCACATCCAGGCATGTCTCCTAATGGAAATGCCTAAACCCCCTGTCCTTGAAGTTCCTTCAGCTACATTCGAAATGAGCCTCATGAATCATCCAAAATGGATTGCAGGGTAGCCAACTGAGAAGTCAAAGATGACTAGACCTCAGCAGAAATGGATCCTGAGAGTCTATTTCACAGTTCCTTTACTAAATCCCTCTGTAACCTTGTAAAATGTGCCAAATAATTCAGTGACCTTAAGGCGAAGGTTGCTGAAGCATAGACATGCTTCCCAAACCAGTCCATCACCTTACACTCCCTGTTAGGGGGATGAACAGTGGAACTCTCTTTGGCAAGTTCTTTTTTGGTGGCCACCGCCATGACCATGCCATCAACAGGCACCCCTTTACCCCAAAATTCTTTATCCACAAGTGGTGCCATAATCTTGTCTGGTCTCCTAGGTATGGATTCAGCTGTGTCAGGTTTCTTCCATACCCGCTGAGAGATTAACTCAATAAATTCATCAGTGGGTGGAGTAACCCAAGAGGTAGACAGGCCAGTACTGAAAGTCTCCAGGACTACTCCTCGGATGAAGTGTTGCTAGGCGTCCAGCCACCTCTCAGTTTTAAGATCTCAAGGATGTCTCCAAATGAGACATCTTCAGGTGGTGATCGTGGGGACCCCTCACCTTCACTGAAGCCCATATCATCCATGACTGAATGTTGAGGAGAGTCCAAGTGCTTCTTCTTGCACTTTTTCTTCTTCCTAAGGACCTGCTCAGTGGGATGCTCTGGGGAGGTATCGGAAGAAACTGCAATACCCTGCTGGGAAGCCTAGGGTTCTCTGGCTGGCTGTCCCTGAGATAGAAAGTGATGAGGCTCCAAGCGCAGAGACATTAAGATAGAAGACTGAAGATCTGAGGAGATTGGATCCATACATTCTGCTGAGGCAGAAAGCACCCTCTTCACAGCCTCAAAGGCAGACTGCTCCAGAGAAAGAGAAGACCTCAGCTCCAAAAAGCCAAGCTTCTGGATCTTCATCCTCTCCCACTCTGAAAGTAATCTCCCCCAAGTAGAAGCCGGAGCTGAGTTATCCAGTGCCAAGACTCTGAGGCGCAGATATTGCTCCAACAACTTTGCGTCAACTCTAACACCCCAGATCCCACAGGGAAGCTACAACTCCAAGAGCCCTCCAGATCCAATAGAACCAGAGCACTCAGAGTAAACTTCATATCCAAAGATATTGCTATCTTTGGATCTGATACAGACAGAGCCAGATGGCTTGGATCCATTTGGATCCAGGGACTCTGAAACAGTTGAAGGAATTAGAGGAGGAAGTTAGAGTGGGGGTGAAGTTGAAGACCAGACCTCCTGACCCAAGGGTGTAGGAGCCAATAAGACACTCATCTGACTCTGTGCCGAGAGGATCTTCCGCACCACTCTCTCCACTTCTTCCTCTGTCAAACTTCTGAAAGAAGGTGTTAAAAGTATAGAGGGGGATCTAGATCAATGGATGGCAAATACCTGGTCCAGGGAAGAGAAAAGTACCGTTGTGTACCTACCATAAATGTAGATGTTCGAATGTATTCACCGTTGCAGTCATTACTCTTGGGTTATCCTGCTGGCAGGCTACCCGCAGTCGGCCTGAATTCCAAAGTCCTGGTCCAGCGTCGGTTGCTGTCGCCTCTTCCCTGACATCAGTTCACCAGGGGTATAAAAGATGCAGCCAATGCCATTTTCTTCAGTTTTTCTTGCCCCAGATGTCAGGTGCCCCCAAAAGGGTAGCCTAAAAAAATTATGCTAATAAACATGCATACACTAAAGTAAACATTTTCTTCATCTACAAGCAAATACACCACATAGGTTGTATAGAATAGAGAAGTACAGATAAGACCCAACAAAAGAAAGGGGGATGGTAGGAGGGTAACCTGGACTGCAACAGTGAATACACTCAAACATCTACATTTACAGTAGGTACACAACTGTACTATGTTCATCGTGTTTCACTGTTGCAGTCATTACTCTTAGGTTGAATCCCAAAGCTGAGGATGGGTGGCTGGGGCTAAATAGGATTAGGAGAGACTATGAGGCCCTGCAGAAATGCAGAGGCAAAGCCTGCTCTGGATTTAGAGTAGAGAGGTAAGTGGTAGTGCTTTGTACAAGTGTGCACTGAACTCCAAGTTGCAGCCTCTAAGTTGTCTTTGGCTGGTACTCCTCTGAGGAAGGCTGCTGAAGTGGCTGCTGCTCTGATTGCATGTGGCCTAATGCCCTTAGGCACTGATTTGCCATGTTGTGAGTAGCAGAAACGAATACAATGGCCTATCCATTTTGAAATAGTCTGTTTTGAGATAGCCTTTACTTGTGATCCTGCAGCATATGCCACTAAAAGTTGCTCAGTCTTTCTGAAAGCTTTAGTTCTGTCCAAGTAGAAGCATAGCTGTCTGTGTATGTCCAAAGAATGCAGAAGTCTCTCACCCTTGTTCTGTGGGTTTGGATAAAAGGTAGGCAAGTGAATGGTTTGGTTAAGGGCCACACTGAACACCACCTTAGGCATAAATGTCGGGTTTGTCCTCAGAGAAACCCTGTCTGGATGGAAAATGATAAAAGGTTCCACAGCCATGAGTGCCTGTAACTCTGAGACTCATCTTGCAGAGGTTATTGCTAGGAGCAGAGCTGTTTTCCAGGATAAGAATTTTATATCAGCTGTTGAGGCTGGCTCAAAAGGAGGCAGTGTGAGTTTTTCCAAGACATAATTGAGGTCCCATGCAGGTATTGGTGCTCTCCTTGGAGGTCTTATGTTTTTGGCCCCTCTGAGGTACTGACTTATTAAAGGATGAGAAAAGATAGGTGGTTCCGTATTGTAATGGGCTGAAATGGCAGAGGCATGGATCTTAATTGATGAAAAGGATAGGCCTTTGTCCAGCATCTCAGTTAAGTATTGTAAAATCTGAGGAATATTTGGTACAAACGTGTGAATTCTTTGTGCCTGGTTCCAAGCACAGAATCTCTTCCATTTTTCTGCATAAGATTTTCTGGTACTGGGCCTCCTGGCCTCCAAAATAACATCCATCACAGCTTTGGAGAGAGGAGTGTTCTGAATGGCTACATTATCTGCCATGCTGCCAGATTTAAGGTCCTGAGTTGGCTGTGCAGGATCTGATTGTTTTGTTGGGTCAGTAAGTGAGAAATTTGAGGCAATGTCCAGGCTGGACCTTGAGACAAGTTCTTTAGGATTGGGTACTAATGCTGGCGTGGCCAGTCTGGGGCAATCAATATCATTTTTGGCTTCTCTTGTCTGACCTTTAGGAGTACTTTGGGGATTAGAGGCAGTGGAGGGAAAGCATATACTGTTAGTTTTTTCCAGCTGAAGGATAAGGCATCCACTTTCCATGCTTGCTTGTGATAAGTCCTTGTGCAGAAACTCTGTAGTTGGCAGTTGCGAGGAGAGGCAAATAGATCTATGTCTGGGCATCCCCATTTCCTTGTTATCATGCTGAAGACTTGTGGATCCAGTTTCCACTCGTGGGGGTCCATGAGGTTTCTGCTTAGTTCGTCTGCCAGAGTATTTATCTTTCCTGGCAGGAATTGTGCTTGCAGGTGAATTTGATAAGTCAATGCTGTGTCCCACAAAGTCATGGCTTGTCTGCAGAGGGGGTAGGAATGTGTGCCTCCCTGCTTGTTTATGTACCACATGACTGTAGTATTGTCCGTCTTTATCAGTAGTTATCCTGGATGAAGTAGATCCTTGAAAGCTGTCAGGGCATTCTGAACAACTAGCATCTCTTTTTGATTGATATGAAGATGCATCTGGCTTGCGAGCCATTTGCCCTGAATACATTTTCCTGCTATGTGGGCCCCTCAGGCATAATCTGATGCATCCGATGTTAGTGTCTGCCTGGCTGTGGGTAAAGTGAATGGCTGTCCCTTGTTGTGGTGACAGGCCTGTGCCCACCATCGAAACTCCTGTTGCAGGCAGGGAATGAGGGTAATTAATGTTTCCAGGCTGTGGCAATGTTGAGTCCAAACACTTTTTAGATACCATTGTGGTTTCCTCATATGCAGTCTGGCATATGGAATTAACAGAATGCAGGATGCCATGAAGCCCAAAGCCTGCAGAATTTTTCTTGCAGATAACTGGGTCTTTGTTGCCAACATTTTGAAGTAAGAAGTCAGTTGCCTTTGTTTGTCTGGCGTGAGATATGCCATCTGAGCAGTTGTATTTAAGCTTGCACCCAGGAATATTATCTCTTGAGAGGGTACTAGTTTTGATTTCTTTTCATTTACTATGTACCCTAGGCAAATTAGTAATCTTTTTACAAACGTCAGATGCTTTAGTAGAATGTCCTTGTTCTCTGCTTGAATAAGGCAGTCGTCCAAGTAAGGATATATTTGAATTCCTCTTTGTCTGCAAAATGCAATTACTGGTGCCAGGCATTTTGTGAAGACCCTGAGCGCAGTAGATAAGCCAAAGGGCAGTGCAGAGAATTGGTAGTGCATTGAGCTAGCTATGAATCTGCGGTATCTTCTGCAAGATTGTCTGATAAGGACATGCAGGTATGCCTCTTTTAGGTCCAAAGTTACAAGCCAAGCCTTCTTGCCCAGCATGGGCAGAAGCTGCTGCAGAGTCAACATTTTGAATGTTGGAACGTCCAGAAATGTGTTTATAACAGACAGGTCCAGTATTGATCTCCAGGCTTTGTCCTTTCTGGGTACCAAGAAAAGTCTTGAGTAAAATCCTTGTCCCTGCTCTTGCTTTGGTACTTGCTGAATGGCCCTCATGTCCATGAGGGATGAAACTTGCTTTTGTGTCTCTGCCCATTGATTGTGTGGCAGGTCTGGCATACCTTTTGCCTTTGGCAGGGTGTGAAAATGGAACCTGTAGCCCTGAGACACTATGTTCAAGACCCATTTGTCCTGGGTGATCATGTGCCAATTTTGTGAAAAAAGTGCTATTTTTCCACCTAAGGGGGCTGCCAAAAGATAAGTGCTTGGTGCTGGCAGAAAAAAGTAATTGGAACTGCTTCCTGTATGGCTGTGATTTGTCTTCTCCACTTTTGGAGGTAGAAGCACCCCATTGTTTAGGCCTGTATGAGCCTCGGGGCTGGGATCTGCCGCTGGGGCGTCTGTATCTGCCTCTTTGTGGCCTGTCTGACAATGGAAAGGACCAATTCTTTGTAGGCCAGTTCCTGCTAAATCTGGGTGGCTGCACCTATAAGAAATCCTTAACTGTCTGCATAGATTATGCTTTGTCCTCCATTTTCTTCAACACCTCTTCTGCTTTGACACCAAACAAAGTATCATGCTGTAATGGAGCATCTAATAATTTTGCTTTACCATGATCAGGCAGATTCTGTTTCTTTAACCAAGCATGCCGCCTAATGACAGAACCCGTAACAGCGGCCCTGCAAGAGGCCTCCAGAGAATCAAAACCACATTGCAAAGTATGTTTTCCCACTTGTTCAGTTGCATGCAATAAATCCTGTGTTTCCTTGTTTTCTGCACATTCAGAATTAGGTTCATAGGTTCATAGGTTCATACTAGGCTATCCGCCCTAGGGCATTTATAAGCCTAGCCAGAGTGTGTTTGGCTTTCGCCACCCATTTTAAATTAATTTTGCTATGCCCTTTTTCGAGGTTAGTATACTGTGCCTCTGTCTAACAGTGACACAGAAGTGATACCCGGGGTAAACCTATTATCTCCCATCCACTCATCAAGATTCCTCTTGAAGAGAGTCAATGAGGGACTCTGCCTAACCTGGACTGGGATTTTATTCCAGAGTGAAGGGAACCTCTGGGTTATGAATATGTCCCTCCAGCATGTCCTATTTATTTCAGTGCTGAGGTTCAAGTCTCTCCAGCGCATAGCTCGATGGGATTTGGATCTTCTGATGTGCAGCATGTCCATTAATTCCGGGTTGGACATGGCTTTATACATCAGGCACAGATCGCCTCTGAGCAGGCGGTATGCCACTGAGTAGAGCTGGAGTTTCTTTAACCTGACAGCATATGGCATCAGTTTGAGCCCTTTGATCCTCTTGGTGAGGTACTTTTGGGGTCTTTCCAGTTGCTGCAGGTGTCTGGTAAGGTACATCCCAAAAGGGGCATTGTACTCAATTATGGGCCTGATGAGGGATGAGTAAAGAGGCACGATGACCTCCCCTGATCTACATGTGAATCCCTTCATGATTAGGTGGGCTATATAAAATGTTTTTCTAACCACTTTGGCCACGTGGTTGTCAAATGAGAGATTGCTATCAACTTGGGTCCCCAGGTCCCTAATTACTTCTTCTGTACTTAATGGATTACCACCTATGTGGTAATTTGTGGGCACTTTGTTTTGCCAAAGGGGATGACTATACACTTTTGGCTTAGCTTGAGGCCATGGCTCTGGCACCAGTTGTCTGTTTCTATGAGGCCCTTTTGGAGGATGCTTGTGTTGGCTGGAGAGTTGATTACGGCACCCAGTTTGCAGTCATCTGCGAACTTGGTCAGCCACAGTCCTTCCGTGTTGGCCTGTACCTCCGAGAAATATATACCGAATAAGAGAGGTCCCAGGACTGAGCCTTGTGGGACGCCACTTGTAACTGGTTTGGAGTCTGACATGGCTCCAGCAATTCTAACCATGTGGGTTCTGTCCTTCAGCCAGTTTGCAACCCATCTAGTGACATAGGGGTTTATATTTAAGCTGGTGAGCTTATCAATAATGCCTGAGTGAGATATTGTATCGAAGGCTTTTGCGAGGTCCAGGTAAGCTGTGTGGACCACCTTCCCCTCCTCAATGGCCTTGGTGACTGTTTCAAAGAAATTGACCAAGTTTAAGAGACAGGATCTGCCCTTAACAAAGCCAAACTGGGTAGGATCCAGTGTCTGTAGGTCCCCAATATCTTTATTTATGAGGTCCATGATGATCCTTTCCATAGCTTTGCAGACCAAGCTAGTCAGGCTTATGGGGCGATAGTTTCCAGGATCCGTTGAGGCACCACCTTTGTGGAGACGGACCACTGTTGCTGTACGCCACTCTTTGGGTACATATCCTGTAGTAAGGCTGAGATTGAACAGTAGTTTTATGTTTGGGTTTAGCTCTTCTTGGAGTTTTATTTTATTTATTTTTTTATTTATTTAACATTTGTTCTGGCTGGTTTGCTTTTAGCTTTAGTGATTGTAGCTCTGTAGATATTTGTGAGTATAGTTGCCTTCGTGTTGTTTCATGCTATTTGTGTGTGTTGCTCGGTGTGTGTTGTGAGCTCTGCAAGTTTGTGGTGTTTGCTGCTATTCGCTGGTATTTGTGAGTGTGGATCCAAGGTTTGTATTGGTGTCTTTTTTTGTTTTTTGTCTCGTGTCTGCTGTTTTGTTGCTGCGTTCACCTTGTTTTTTCCCTTCCCTTTTCTCTTTTTCTTGTTCCGCCGAGGGGTTTTTTTTAAGCGTGGGAGCTTGAGCTCTTGTGGAGGGCCAGTTAGCCCCCGTGAGGGGCTTGGTGGCTTCCTTCTGGCATTCTCTGGGTAAGCTGGCAAAGTCTGCTTCCTGGGTCTCTCTGTGTCTGGGCAGATGCTGGCTGCTATGGCTCTTATGGCTTCGAACCCCACGCTGATTGCTGATGGGGAGTGTTGCTGATGCAGATTTTTTCGCTCTTTTGTGAGAGAGACTTTGTCGAACCTCGAACCTGTAAAGAAGTAGTTAAGGCAATGTCTACTGTGGAGGCTGTGTAAACTTTAAAGTGTGAAGGGGCCAGGTCAGGGTTAAAGTGTGTATGGCTAATAAAGACGGTTTGTCTTATTTTTTTTTTTTTGTGATTTATTTTTTTGCTTTTTATTATGGTTTTCACCTGACTGTGGGAGAAACTGACTTTTAAATGATGGTGGATGTGGGTGTGTGTTATGTTGATTATAATGTGTGGTGGTGGTGGTGGGTTGGTGCCTATTTTGTAAAATTTTTTAAAGTTATTTGTCATTAATCAACATTAAACCAACTCATTCTTGAAGCAACTTGATATGTTATATTTTAAGCTTTTTTTTTTGTTTTTTTAAAGCTGGTTTATTTTTTAGGCCTATCTATATAATAGTTATAATTAGTTTTTATATTTATATTTTTTCTTTCTTTTTTTTTATTATTTTATTTTATGTTATGATGATTATATTTTTTTTTATGTTATGACAGGATTATAAATGATTTGGGGATTTTTTGTGTTGTTTTAATGTATTTCATTTTGATCTGTATTTAATTTTGTGTAATCATGTATGTGGTGATACCATGAATTCATGTGTATATACTGGATTGCAATGGAATGGGCCATTATCTTCTTTTCTTTGACTTGAAATGCTTTGTTTTACATGATCTATTGTTTTTGATGTCTTTTTTGTATTCTAGTGTGAAATTGTTTTCTGTGTCAGTTTTTAATCAGGCGTTTTTTTTTTTTTTCAAGATGTTTTTGAGAGGTTTTATTTTTTAAAATAAGAATGTTTGTTTCAAATTTAGAATTTTTTAAGCATATTTTTTTTAAGCTTTAATAATATTTGTAGGGATATTTTTGGATTTGATTGCCCTCTAGTTTGAAAAGAGAAAAAGAAGAAGAAGAGTTTAGTAAGAAGAAAGCAATACGGGAGAGCTGCAAGGAGAGATTGTAGAAAATGAAAAGCAGTGGAAGAATAAGCTTACTGTATTTTTTGATTGCTTTGATTGCTTCTGGAAGGGTCTATCAGAAAACTGTAAATGTGTAAAAAAAATGTTCTAATTCTAAAAAAAAAAAATAATCCTAGGATTTTGTATGATGATTTTATTTGATGTTGATTTTAAAATGCTCAGGATATTTCCCATTATTTCCTCCCATTATTTCAGTAATGATTTTTTCTTTAATTTTTTATATGGATATAGATAGTTAAACAAGTTAAGAATTACAGCCTCTTTACAGGCAGGCCCATTATTGATTCCTGTTTTGAAGAAACTATGTTACCTTAATCCTCTATCCAGATTTAGTTAAATTAATAAAATGAGGCTAAGCCTAGTGGTTCTCCTGACGATGTGTACCATCATGTTGTTATCATTGTTTGGATGTATCTCCTATAGTACCAGTGGTATTATGGTCAATAATCAAAAGCATTTTCTTTTCTGGTGTAGTGCCCATGATTTTTAAGGGGGTTATACATCCATTGTTGATGTAACTCTATTTTTATTTGGTGTGAGTCAGGTGTCCCTGTCTCGTTTGCAGCTTGTTCAAAAAGTTTTGGAACTTGAGGTCAAGGTCACAATTTAAGACTAGGGGAGATAGAGCTGACCGAGTTCATGTAGGACGCAGCCCGGGACACCGTCTGGTCCCACTGATGCTGCGTTTTTTTGCTTTGGAGAGGGTGGCTCCCACCTGAGCATCTGAGATGTCAGGGGGGCAGCACTCTGCTGGGATAGATATTTGCCCTTTTGGTGGTGAGGGGGGAGTTTGCGCTGAACCTGTCAGCTAGGATGTTGGCAATGTCTGTGGGTTCGGTGTATTTTTTGTCATTTTGGACTAATTCTGAGCATATCTGGGAATTCCCACCCAGATTCCTAACATAACTAAAGAAAGCCTTGTGATTATCCTTAGTGTCCTGTGCAATTTTTCTCTCGAAGCTGGCCTTAGACGATTTTATGAGTGCCCGTAGTTTTTTGCTAATACTGATCAGAGATGCCTTCCCTTTTTGGGATTTTGCTCTATCATGTAGTAGCTTCCTCCTTCTATTGTATAGTTTGTTTATGGCTGGGGTCCACCAGACAGGATGTTTGCCTTTGGAGGATTGGGTCTTGGTTTTATTTGGGATTGCATGAGCCATGCATTCCTGAAGGTGTTCATAGAATGTGCTTATAAAGGATTCTGTGGTCTGGGCCGTATTTTCCACAGGCCCGGGGGCTTTGAAGTATTCCACCTCGGTTTTGAGGAGTGTGAAATTTGCTTTAGAGAAGTTTTTCACTGTGGTTTTCTGGGCAGGGGGTGGGGTCGGGATGTGAATATCCAGTGAGATTAGTTTATGGTCTGATCTTACCAGTGAGGGATACACTTCTGGTCTGGAGCATAGAGTCCCCATGTCGGTGATGATCGGGTCCAGTATGTTTTCCCCTCTTGTGAGAGTGGTAACAAGTTGTTCCATAGCATTTGAGTTTATAAATTCTAGGAACCTTTGGGCTAGGGTGTTGGAGCTAGAGTAATGCTCCCAGTCTATGTTTGGGTAGTTGAAGTCGCCCAATATAATGGTGTTTGGAGAGACCTTCATATTTTCCAGTGTTCTCAGGAAGGCCGAGTGAGGTTCCTGGGTTTGGAAGGGTGGTCTGTAGCAGGCTATAAACTGGAAGGCAGTTTTACCCACTGTTAGTTGCACATGGATAGTCTCTGATGCTTCGTGCTGTGCCACCAACCTGGAGGTGTGGGTATCTTTGACGAATATTGATACTCCCCCTCCTTTTGTGGTTCGGTCCAAGTTTTGGGGCCGAAAACCATGGTATGAGGTATAACCTGGTAATGCTGGGGTGCTCTCGGGAGCCTTGAACCAGGTTTCTGTTACTGCACAGATATCGATGTTCTCCATGCTGAGGAGAGTTTCGAAAAGTGCATCTTGAGGTTTAGACTTCTCGCGTTGAGTAGCATTACTCTTAGTTTCTTATCCCTTGTGATACCTATGGAGGTCAGTTTGTCTTTTGAGCCTTGCCTAAAAAAGGCACTATGGGGGTAGCAAGAGCCTTTGCCAATATCCGAAAGCCCAGGGGTGACAGGTGCAAGCCGTCCCTAGCGAAGCATCATGGCTTGTTGAGCATGTCATCCCAGGCTGACAGGCATTGGATCCCCTTTGAATGACACCAAAACTTAAGCCAATTGTTGAAATTGATCATCTTGTCTTCATACTGTGGCACCATTCTTGGTGACGGTAAGATGCTACTCAAGGTCAGGGTCATACCGGCCTGGGCTACATGCTCAGAGAGCTCCTCTATGTCTCTTTTCATGTAGTCGAGGGAGGTACGTCTCAGGTCATTCACACCAGCATGGACAATGACTGAGTCATATCTGTACTTGCCTTGGAGTGACCTGAGTGCTTGTATTATGTGGTGGATCGCCCGACAGGCAGCTCACCGTGACCTTCTCCTTGTTCAGCCTGGTGAGCGGGACGTCAGTGTGCCTGACGATAGAGTCACCTATTACAAGTGTATCAGGTGTGTTGTTTAGCCTTAAGGGCTGTGACTGTTCAGCACACTGGCTTTGTGAGCTATGTGTTGCACGTGTTTTGTTTTGGGGTAGCAGTTGCTTGGGTGTCTGCTTTGGAGGTGTCTGCTGCTTAGGCAGATTTTTATTTAGAGCCTCCAAGTATGTTTTTGTGTGTTTATGTGTTTGGTTTGCTGTTGTGGTAGGTCTATGTTTGACTGGAATTGTAGTGAGTGTGGTTTCCTTCTCCTCCTGACTGGTTACGCCAGTACTGAGTTGAGAGAGCTTAGCCTCCAGTTTGGCTATATGGTTGCATCTCTCACATGTGTTGGAATTTGTTGGGAGGAGGAGAGGGTTGTCTGTGTACATGAGGCAGTTGTAACATTGCCTCAAGATTCCCAGATTCACCAGCTGGACCGGTGAGGAGATTGACAACTGACCTATGGACATGCAAGAATAGTATTGGGAATTCCTTTATAATTGAAAAAAGGGCCAATGGGGAACAAGGTACTCAAGGGGAGTTTGTGAGGGTGTAGTGCTTTTAATTTTTTAGTGCTGACTTAGTGAGCAAGTGCCAGGTAACTTAAATGCAATGTGTTACAGGTAACTTAAATACAAAAAAGAAAAACAGTAACTTTCTTTCAAGTGAAATAAAGAAATAAGTACAGTAAGCAATGCAGATATCACTAGGGATCCACAGAAGCGCTGAAAAGCCACGTTTTAGGTTGAATTAGCGTTTCAGGGAAATAACAAGCAAACAAACAACAAGCATACAAACAAAGTTAGATTCAGCAGGCCTGGATCTGGTCTATGCTACAGCAAACAAGGTGTACCAATTTCAGTAAGAAACAGTTCAAATATGCAGGCACTATAAGCCTTTAACCAGAAATTCCCAGCTCAGAAGGGCAGAGTCCAGCCTCTCCTCCCACAAGAGTGCAGACCACGAACCTTCTTAATGTAAAATAACTGGCCTGAAGCCCAAGTGCTTAAACCAGAACTAATACACTTTTAGAATAACGGACACTGAGCCCTCAATCAGCAGTTCCCAACTTAGAAGGATGTAAGCTACCTGTCCTGCCACCACAGTGCAGACCACAAACCTTCCTAATGTAAAACAACTGGTCTGAAGCCCAAGTGCTTAATCCAAAAGACTTAGAATGATAGCTACACTTTAACCAAGTTACTACCACGCAGTAATAAATACAACTGAATACTTTAAAGAATGCCTGGATTAGTGCTCAAGTTATACAAACAAAGCTAGATTCAGCAGACCTGGATCTAGTTTATGCTACAGCAAACAAGGTGTACCAATTTCAGTAAGAAGCAGTTCAAATATGCAGGCACTATAAGCCTTTAACCAGAAATTCCCAGCTCAGAAGGGCAGAGTCGAGCCTCTCCTCCCACAAGAGTGCAGACCACGAACCCTCTTAATGTAAAATAACTGGCCTGAAGCCCAAGTGCTTAAACCAGAACTAATACACTTTTAGAATAACAGACACTGAGCCCTCATTCAGCAGTTCCCAACTTAGGTTACTACAGTAAAAATTACAACTGAATACTTTAAAGAATGCCTGGATTAGTGCAAACAAAGCTAGATTCAGCAGACCTGGATCTAGTCTATGCTACAGCAAACAAGGTGTACCAATTTCAGTAAGAAGCAGTTCAAATATGCAGGCACTATAAGCCTTTAACCAGAAATTCCCAGCTCAGAAGGGCAGAGTCGAGCCTCTCCTCCCACAAGAGTGCAGACCACGAACCCTCTTAATGTAAAATAACTGGCCTGAAGCCCAAGTGCTTAAACCAGAACTAATACACTTTTAGAATAACAGACACTGAGCCCTCAATCAGCAGTTCTCAACTTAAAAGCAGATAACATTTTTTTTTTGTTAACATTTTCTGTTTAAGCAGTGACATTAAGTATTGCTGATATTTAAGCATATGAAATTGACAATTTAAAGCCCTCACAGCCAAGGTAGCAGAAGTGTAAAGCTTTTCCCCCCATCTGTCCAGTGCCCTTGAATCCCTATCAGAGGGGACAGGTTTTTTTGCAGTGGAAGCCTTGACCCCTTTGGGACCTTGAGAAATAGTTTCTGGGTCAGCAGCAGGGTTTTTATAAAGAAATTTATGTGAATCTGGAACCCTGTAGTATCTGTCTGGCTTAACCGGTGCAGGGGGTAAAGAGTCAGGAGACAGGCCGGACTCTGAAAATACAGGAGGGATAGCAAGAGGCCTGTGCTGAGGTAGTAAAAGAAAGTCTCTGAGCCTTTTCTTAGATTCTGAGTAGTCTTGGCTCTCCCAGTGGAAGTGCTCCCTCATGGTATGCAGGGTTTCCCCAAAAGAATAATCCTCAGGAGGGGAGGCTGAAGGGATAGATTCTTCAGCACCGGAATCCTCATAGGGAGGGAAAGAGTATTCCTGTTCAGAAGAGGAGTCAGAGGAAATGGAAACCTGATCTGAAGATTCATATTCTGTCTCTTGCCTAGGCCTCTTATCAGGAGGGGGATGGAAACCCCTGATCAAAGTAATTAGGTCTTCGGCCATTTTGAGCATCTGTTTTTTGGACATGGAGGCCTGTCCATGGGCTTGCTTCACTTGTTTCTTTGTCTTTAGTGGTGCTTTAGTATTTGCCTTTGAAGCTGTAGTTGGTTTTATATGTAACTGTGCAGGCCTGAAAACACCCTCAGAAACCGATGCCTGCTCAGCGGCTCCAGACCCATCTGAGGGAATATTTTCCAAGTGTCCAATATCTTGAGTTTCCAGAGGCCTAGTCTGCTCCACGTGGGAGTCGGAAGCGGCCTGTGGCTCTGAGGTAGTGGGCGTCAGGGGCTGCGAAAACGCCTCACTGAGAATCGGCGAACCAGCGACTGGCTTAGAAGAAGCCTTGTTGTCAGTTTTGGACCTTGGATGCCTGTCCTTTTCCTTGCGTTTCTTATAAATTGCGGTAGTCGGATGGCTATCCGACGACATTGTGTAATTAAATCTCCGGCCAACGTAATGAAATGCAAAATCGTACCAACGCTTAATAGTGCGTTGGCTAAATCTAGCACAAAACCTGCAATTAGCAATGTCATGATCAGGGCCTAGGCAAGGAATACAATAAGAATGGAAGTCCTTATGAGGTATTTGCTTCCCACAAGAAATACAATTATTAACTTTTTCTGACAACAGTCTGGAGCAAGAAAAAAGTTTCCCAAATGGGGTACTTAGCTTTAAATGAAGACTTCGGATCTGAAATTTGAACATGAAAATCTCAGGAGTCGGTTGACCGGCACTTACGAACTGCTTCTGCTTCGGGCACCGCACAGCAAGAAAGACTGAAGAAAATGGCGTCGGCTGCATCTTTTATACCCTGGCACACTGACATCAGGGAAGAAGTGACAGCAACCGACGCCGGACCAGGACTTTGGAATGCAGGCCGACTGCAGGTAGCCTGCCAGCAGGATAACTCAAGAGTAATGACTGCAACAGTGAAACACGATGAACATCTGGGCTTAAACTAGTTGGATCTGATAGCATCTTTGTCTGATCTGAGGTAGTCGGGTCCATCAATTTCTTCTTTTTCTGATTTGAGGGTGAGGAAAGATTCAGCTTAGATCTTTTCTTGGATGACTCCAAAACCAGGGTGGATGACATAGATGGTTTTGGAGATGCAGTTTTTGACTCTTTAGTTTTTATTGGGTGGCGGGATGATCTCCAGATATAGCCTCTCCAAAGGCAGAAGATAGTAAGCCTCTCCAAATAAGCTTATTTTTTTCTTTCTACAAGAGCCCTAGGGTTGAACCCATGGCAGAGGGAACAATCTTCTTGAAGATGTAAAGGCCCAAGACAGTAAAAACACATGGTGTGGGCATCAGACATTGGAAGCTTGTGCCAACACCTAACACACTTTTTAAATCCAGCAGGGCCTTTCTCCACCATAACTACCACTATAAAAAAGCAAAATTAGGATAGAACAGATGTTTTTTAATGTTAGGACAGCAAGAAAGAAGAAAAACTACCAGCAATGGTAATAATGGCTACACCAAGTGTAGAGTGGAAAGGAAAATACTAGCAACAATATATTAAAGAAATACACACTGTATGATAGAGAAGGTAAGTGATAGTAGCTACATAAAAAGTAAGCCAAATTAGAAAATATTACTATTTAGAAAGTTTAGAAGATAATTATATCACTTAACTGAAAAAACACTCAAGAGCTATGGTCAACCATGTCGTTTATGAAAAGTGGCAAATGAGATCTGGAGTAACTTAGGATTGGTGCATTATGGATAAGGGAGAAGCTTGAGAGTTTTTCGGTTACACAAGCTTTAGTAACGGCTGAGTCATTTCTGAGGATCAGACCCAAACCCATCAGTTAAGGACAGAATGAAAACTCAACCCATCAGATCTACTACTATGGTGCTTAAGAAAACTTTGGTAGAAATAATCAGCTTTCATCAGGAATATTATGTATAGGTGGGGATTGAAACTTGGTTTGCAATAGTGAAGATTTATCAGAGGACCAAGAACTTGTTAGTATGGTTTGTTTACTATTCTATAAATGTAAGTTTTTCTGTTTCACAAGTGATAATTCAATGAAGATGTTTTTTAAATAAAAACAGACATAGGCAACCTTCAGACACTGGACCCAACTCAGTTTGGCTTTGTCAAGGGAGGTTCATGCCTACTAAACCTGGTGGGCTTCCTTGTGAAGATCATCACGGCAATGGATGAGGAGAAAATGGTGCATACCGCCAACCTGGACCTGGCTAAGGCATTTGATCCAGTAACCCACAAGGGAATAGTTGACAAATTCACCAAATTGGCCATAAACCCCTACATAACTCACTGTATTATTCACAGACAGGACCCAGGAAGTCAGGATTGGTGATTCCACCTCCACTAAGAGATCAATCACCAGCACAGCACCTTACATTTCCATGCTGGGACTACTCCTATTTGACGTCTACTTCTTGGATGTAAAGGCTAAGGTCAGTGACCTTTGGCTTACCAAGTTCAGAGATGACAGCAAATTAGAAGCTATCATCGACTTCTCCCATGACAGAAACATCTTACAAGAAGGTCTAACACAGACAAGTGACTGGTGCCAAAGTCATGGACTAAAACTCAATGCCAAGAAACACATTACAAATGTCTTTTGGAAAAACTGCCACCCAGGCTAATTACTCCATAGATAAGACACCTCTAAGAGTTGGGCGGATAGTCAGGTATCTGGAAACATACACAGACAGTAATCTGGCCTTTAACCAACATGTGTGCAAGGTAGTAAGAAAATAATTTTATGTCACCCAAATTAGTAAAAGTAAGACCATGGTATCCAGGTCCAAGGAAGTCACAGTGCCACCTTATTCAGCCCTTATCAGACCCATCATTGTACAATGGCCCCTTCTCTATATATCTGACCAGGCATATTCAACAGTTAGAAGACCCACAAAGGTTCCCTATGAGGAGTATCCAGGGTATAAATACATTGTCCTCTACAGATTGCCTTAAAGCCCTATCTTTATATTCTGTCTTCTACAGGTTACTAAGAGGGGATCTATGTCTGACATGCAACACATACTCTGATTCAGTTCTGGTTGCATTGTGTCTTTGTGGACTTGGAGAAAGCATATGATAGGGTGTCTAGAGAGGAGTTGTGGTATTGTATGAGGAAGTCAGGAGTGGTAAAGAACTATGTAAGAGTGGTACAGGATATGTACGAGGGCAGTGTGACAGTGGTGAAGTCTGCAGTGGGAGTGACAGATGCGTTTAAGGTGGAGGTGGGATTACATCAAGGATCAGCTCTGATCCCTTTCTTATTTGCAATGGTGATGGACAGGTTGACAGACAAGATCAAACAGGAGGCCCCATGGACTATGATGTTTGCAGATGACATTGTGATCTGTAGTGAGAGTAGGGACCTGGTTGAGGAGACCCTGGAGAGGTGGTGATATGCTCTAGAGAGGAGAGGAATGAAGGTCAGCAGGACTAAGACAGAATATATGTGTGTGAATGAGATGGAGGATAGAGGAATGGTGAGGATGCAGGGAGTAGAGTTGGTGAAGGTTGATGAGTTTAAGTACTTGGGATCAACAGTTCAGAGTAATGGTGAGTGTGGAAGAGAGGTGAAGAAGAGAGTACAGGCAGGGTGGAATGGGTGGAGAAGAGTGTCAAGAGTGATTTGTGACAGACAGGTACCAGTAAGAGTGAAAAGGAAGGTCTACAAGAGGGCAGTGAGACCAGCTATGTTGTATGGGTTGGAGATGGTGGCATTGACAAAAAGGCAGGAGTCAGAGCTGGAAGTGGCAGAGTTAAAGATGTTAAGATTTGCACTGGGTGTGACAAGGATGGACAGGATTAGGAATCTGTATATTAGAGGGTCAGCTCAGGTTGGACGATTTGGGACAAAGTCAGAGAAGCGAGATTTCGTCGGTTTGGACATGTGCTGAGGAAGGAAGCTGGGTATATTGGGAAAAGGATGCTAAGGATGGAGCTGCCAGGTAAGAGGAAAAGGGGAAGGCCTAAAATAAGGTTTATGGATGTGGTGAGAGAGGACATGCAGGTGGTTGGTGTGACAGAGCAATATGCTGAGGACAGGAAGAAATGGAAACAGATGATCCGCTGTGGTGACCCCTAACGGGAACAGCCGAAAGAGAAGATAAATGCTAGTCGAATTATACAAATAGCAAATTTTGAACCATCTAACAAAGCATGGTATCCACTATGAATTAAAATATAGTACAATAATCTAATCTCATCAAATTTAAACCCTAAAGCAATACCCTTTCTAAATTCTAAGACATTAAGGTATTTTAAAATCCACCCCATAATCATAAGAAATACATTACTATTTCAAAAGCAGGTATCCTCCCTAAATCTTAAGGATACTTTGTTATTAAGACAACCAATACACCTAAATCTTAACATTAAATTAAATAACACTATGATAAACCTGAACCAATACCCACTAATTAAAAACACCACTGTATGGGACTTCTACCAGGTCAAAAGCCTTTCAATTGAAAATATTAGGCAAAGATTAGAAGTAAATAAAAGTTATAACACCATAATCAACAACTTACTATATCAACAAATTACTAACCTGTTGCTTTCGAGATCCAAAATGTTATCAAACACATATAGATTAATAACAAGAATTAGATACCAAGATACACTTCTATATTCAAAATTTTGGGAAGGAAAAATAACAAGATTACTGCTGAACAAAAAATCTGCTGCAATTGAACTCACTTTGAAATTAATCCCTCTCAAAAAACTAATTTATACCCAAATTATGATTAACAATAATGCCTATCACACACCACTCTTTCTAAGTAAAATTAATCCTTCTCACTCTCCTTATTGCCTCACATGTCCAAACAGCGTAGCTGACACCCTTCATAATTTTTGAAGCTGTAAGAATGTTTACAAATTATGGTGTTCATTAATAACCAAGTTAGAAAAAACGGGATACACTAACTCTACCCTGTCATGGGAAATTGCAATTTTACATGTATTCCCCATCAACTTTTCATATGAAAACAAACAAATCATAGTAACATTGTGTGCAATGATGAAATCATACATAGCTCAAAATTGGTTAGATAGAACTAAAATTACATGGAAAGAATTGAAAGGAATGGCTATAAAATACATATTAACCAGCAAACTAATCACAAGAAGACAAAAAAAACTATAATATTATCAGAAATATTGGAAAACGCTTATAGAAATCTTAAGGTAAAACTGGTTTATGAACAAGGGACTACAGCAACATTATTACTCTAAGTAAATACGAAAAAATGAAAGAAAATCAATATTACAAAATTTGTACCCATCTTAAAATTGAAAAGGTCTACGAACTGTAAATAAAATGAACATTTCGAGGTGACATCAACTGTACATAGTGTACATAGTACAAGATACAATTTAAATTAGGTATGCTACAATGTCTTGATGCAACTGTTTTAATGTCAGATTCTATTATGATTAAAATATCTCAGAGTAGATTTTGTTTTACAACTTAATGTGAACAGTTTGAATGTTAGTTAATTCTGCATATTGATAACTGAACACTGATGGTATATGTTATGTACATCTTATTATGCTTACTGCAAATTGATATTCCATGTATCTATTCCTTATATATTTCTGTTTTATTCTTTTTCTTGTATTAAAAAAAGAGAGGAAAATGCAATAAAAATATATTTGAAAAAAAAGTGTACAGCATCAGAACCACAAGATCTATGGATTAAAATTTTGCTTGTGACATAAATAAGACATGTTGTCGAGACAGATATGTGTTTTAGAGGATCTCCATGCTCTGGAACAGGCTCCCCATCCATGTGAAGTAAAGTCCATCCCTGTCTTTTGTTGTAAAGCATCTGTTACTGCATTTGAGCTCAAAATCAGTTTGTTTTACATTAGGACAGTTTTATTCTGTACTCTGGTGAAAGGGGCGGTCTGTTACAACCCGTCTGAGTTGGGAATTGCTGCTGGAAGGCTTACTGTATGCTTATCTGATTGGTCTCAGGGCTTAACCGTGTAAAAGTCTTTGTTCCTGCTGGTATAAAAGCCTCGTGTTTGTATATAGGCAAACTTCTCCAGTTTAAAATCCTCTATATGAAACGCTCTATATACTCTCCCACTATTCACAGCTGCTCAAAGATCTGCCAGTTTGCACAGAGGGCAGCAGTACTGCAGGTCATCTAATAGTATTTCACTACACATTCTCATTTAGACCTTTAAGTGACTCTCCTCTACTCCTTCCCATCTACTAAGGATCTGGTATTAAGGACAGGTGCTACACTGTCATCTCTGTTTCTGGCCTGGTGGAGATGGGCATCCTGAGGCAATACAGTAATGCTTCATGTTCAATGAGAGTCGTTTAATTTTAGAACAGAAAAACATAGTGTGCGAGAGATGTACATACACAATGTCATTGGAGGCAAAGCTCTCATATACACACATTAAAAATGCAAACCAGGTTGTCAGTGTTATACCCAAAACACTCACTACCAACACCAAGGAACAAATACACAGACCCACATATGCAGATGTACTCACCTGCAATCTACCCAATCCTCCAAGACCTCCTAAAAGCATCTCTCAGTGGTGCCACTCAAAAAAGACAGCACCTCATACAACACATAACTCTGAAAGTCATAGTAACCTTGCTTCCAAGCCCATAAGGCAACACACCACATAGCCAAATGTTCTAATTATTAGGGATTCCATTGTAACACATACTGATGTCCTCCTTACCAGGGTAAACAAGGAGAAGATCACAGTGAGCTGTCTGTCTGGAGCCAGGATCTGCCAGATCATGCATGCACTTAGGTCTTTAAATCACAAGTACCAGTATGACATGGTCATAGCCCATGTAGGCATAAACGACCTAAAACAAAACTCACTGGATTATATGAAGAGAGACATAATGGAGCTATCTGAATATGTGTCCCAGGCAGGTTAAAATCTAGCCTTCAGTAGCATCCTACCTTCACCAATGATGATTCCACAATACAAGCAAAAAATTATTGACTTCAGCAATTGGCTGAGTTTCTGGTGTCACAACAAGGGGATATAATATCTGTCAGCTTGGGGAGACATGATCAACAAACTGCAATGCTTTGCCAGAGATGGTTTGCATTTGTCACCACTTGGCTTCCTGATACTGCCAACAACTTTATCTATCCCATGGTGCCTTTTTTAGGCAGTGCCAAGTTGTTAAACCCTTCAACATAACAAAAATCACTAACAGTTACATAAAGGTATTGCTGTTCAGTGTTAGGAGTTTAAATAAAAGCTGCACACCCTGGAAGCACTCCTTACGCTGGAGAATGCAGACATATATGCAGTCACACAAACATGGTCCAGAACCATGGAAAGCACCCTGGCTGTCAAAGGCTACAATGCCTTTCATACATTCTGTTCCCCCTCAGATCACAATAAACCAAACAGAGGAGGTGCCTCAGTGTTCATAAAAGACAAGTACACTGCCAGACTGGTCAACAACATGACTCGCTTCAGCTGCTCCATGCTCAACTAACCATAGATGCGACCCCCTAGCATATCCTTGCTCCAACCTCAGATCCCATAACATGAGTGTGGAAAACCATATCTCCTACCTAAACCTACTGGAATCTCTTAAATCTCCTACCTAAACCTACTGGAATCTCTTAACATTCAGCCCAACACCATACTTATGGGTGACTTCAACTACCCCTCCATAAACTGGGAAATGTAAACGACCTATAATTCACTTTCTCAGAGGCTTCTGGACTTTGTCACTGTAAACACCCTGGAGCAACTAGTTAGTTCCCCCACTAAAGGTACAAATATCCTAGCGCTAATATTCACGAAGGGGGATGCTGTTCCCTCCCATGCATTAACTCCTCCCTGGTAAGATCTGACCACAAGAGGATCTCCTTTAGTATTAAAACTAACATGGAACCTCATCAAACTCCAAACTTGTTAAGAACTTTGCTAAGGCCAAATACCTCAAACTAGGTGACAGCGTATTAAACTTCCAAGCCCCTCTGAACCCGGAAGATACTAAGGTCTACTCTGGGTTATACACAAAAGCACTGTGCAACCACATTTATAGTTGTATACAGGCAGAACCCATCTGAGTCAAACTTATGATTACTGGCAAAAATAAACAACCCTGGTGGACCCCTAGCATAAATAGGCTATTCAACAAAAGGAAAAAAATTCTCTCCAAAGCAAAGAAGGAACAGACAAAACAAAACAGTGCAAAAAGATACTCACCAATCTAAACAAACAAATTAGAGAGCCGGTGAAATCTGCCAAAAACAAACTTTGAGGCAAAGATAGCCTCTCAGGTGAAAGATAACCATAAGGCTTTTTTTAATTATGTTCATAACCTCAGGAGAAACATTCAGCAAAGTGCCGAGTTAATCATGAATGGCAAAACTTACACAAACCTACTGGCTGACAAGTTCAGTTCATACTTCACCTCCCCATCACCTCCTAACACACCCAAAGAAATACCTGCAACCATTCCCCTACCAGCCAGTATAAGGGTACAGGTCCTTACTGCACTCGCTAAAGATAAAAACACAAATTACATGGGTCCCAGCAACATTCCACAATGCTTCTTAAACAGCTTAAAACAGAATCTATCAGGGCAACTAGAAACCCTCTTTAACCACAGCCTATGGACAGGCTTTGACCCAGAGGAATGGAGGACTGCAACAGTTGTCCCTCTGCATAAACGGTGCCCATCAACTGACCCAGGGGAACTACAGACCCATAGGCTCGACCAGTCTTATCTGTAAAGCCATGGAGAGAATTAAAATGATCCTGATCAATAATGACACAGGAACTCTCCAAACACTGGACAAGACTCATTTGGCTTTGTCAAACAGGTCTTGCCTGCTCAATCTGGTGGACTTCTCCCAGAAAGTCATTGGGGCCATGGATGAGAGTAAAACGGTACACACCACTTATCTACACTTGGTCAAAGCTTTCAACACAATTCCCCACTCGGGGAACATAGATAAACTTATTGAGTTAGGCATAACCCCTACACTGTCAGATGGAAAACCAACTGGCTCAATGACAGGACTCATGTTGTCTGGACAAGTGAATCCACTTCCGATAAGAAACCTGTTACTAACTGTGTCCCACAGGTCTCAATGTTGGGACCCCTCCTGTATAGTATATACTTCTCTGAAGTGAATGCCAACGTTGGGAGCCTCTGGCTCACCATGTTCGCTGATGACTGTAAGCTGGGGGTAATCACTGAATCCCCAAATGATTTTGACATCCTACAAACAAGCCTAAAAATGACAAACAGCTGGTGCCCAAACCATGGTCTGAGACTAAATGCTAACAAATGTGTAATGATATCCTTCGGTAAATCAGATATCCTTGCAAATTATAATATTAATAGTACACCCCTAAAAATAGAATCAGTGGTGAGGTATAGGAGCACAGATAGATAGTAACCTAAACTTTGACCACCAGGTAGCTACGGTAGTGAGGAAAACCTTCTGTTTGGCTAAACTTATAAGTAAAAGTATGGCATCAAGATTAAAGGAAATCATAGTGACATTGTACTTAGCTCTCATCAGGCCCATAATCAAGTACCATACTCCCTCCTGCATGTACCTAACCAGGCACTTACACCGACTGGAGCAGCACCAGAGGTTTCTCACTAAAAAAAATACAAACTGCAAGACACATGTCTTATGCAACCGACTAAAGGCCCTATGACTTTAATCCATCTCATATCGTTTATTGAGAGGGGACTTATGCCTGACCTACGAGGCATTCCCTGATCCAGCCCTGATGAAAATATTACATATTCACAAGAAAAATTATACGAGAGATACGTGTCCTATGGACCTGAACCTTATCTGTGACTTTAACAGAACTTACTGGGGAGACAGATTCATATCCCAAAGGCTACCCCATCTATGGAATAAACTTCCCATCTTCGTAAAACAAAGCTTGTCCCTCACTCTCTTAAAAAAAATGGATAAATGGATGGGGAATGCTTCAATTAATTCCCTGGGTACTGCTCATGTCCCTTATGGACAGAGGCAGTCTGTAAAGTGAATCAGGGTTCCAACACCCAAAGACCCGCTACCCTGATACTACCCCATCCCATATGTGGGGAATTAAGATATAATATTGCCATATCATAGGTATTATAGGCCAGGCTTGTAATGGCTCTTGTGCCATTATCCTAGTAATCACTTATGAACCTTATTTAAGCGTAACACTGACCAATGAATGAGAAACAGGAAATTCAACCTGGGTATGGCCACCACATCCCTGACAGACAGAGGCAGGCCGTAATACCCAAATTACGATACTCCCCCATACATACCTCTCAACTTCTACTTGCAAGAAATCTGGACAAAGCTATAAATAATGGGTGGACAAAGGCCCAAAAATATGGACAATTTTTAAATATTGCTCTTACAATTGTAGAAAGTTGATATAATAACAGGTTTTGCACTATTGTGAATTTTCTGAAGGGTATGAAGTTTGAAACTTAAATGACTGTCAATACTTTCTGACTTTAATCCTCATCAAGTTGCAAAAGATTAGCCAGAAAAACAACATTTTATGAGAAACAGTCCAAAAATATGAGGCAGAAATATGGACATTCTATGAAAATCTGGACAGTTGAGAGCTATGCCCCCATAGCCTCTAGAATAACACACCCCTTCCTAATAAATGTCCACATAGAGACACAATAAGGTTGGAATGCATGCCTAGGCTTATAAAGGCCCTGGTGGTCATTAGCCTACTACATACCTACAAACTTATGAACGTATGAATAGAGGATGCAGAGTTCCTGCATGACTGCAAATAGCCATAAACTGCTAAATACCTAACATGCAAAATTCAATAAAAAGTAGCAGAGATCACAAAGCAAATTGAGAAGGTCAAACAACAGTTTACTGGAATGCAGGACAGGACCTCAGAGGTGAAATATGAGATTATATGGGGTTTTGAAAAAAATGAGGAGGGGTAAGTATTGATGGGCTATGTGAAGACCAACACATCATATCTGGACAGGTTTGGCGAAAGATTCTCTTGGGATTATACTGATGAGGTACTTCCCAACACAAGACGCAGATTTTACAGATGGGAAACCTAGCTCTACAAATGACAGTGTTTTTGATTTTATGAGAAGGACAAGTACTTTGGTAATTGAGGCAGTGTTGTAAAAGGTTGTCTGTGGCCAGGTGACCTGTGTATGTTAAGTATGATTACTGTAAGATTAATGGAAGATGACTCTGAAAGACTGACTACATGATGAAGCAATAAAACAGTGTAATAGAAGAAAGCTAAATATAAGATATTTCCTGCCACTTTTAAGGTGTTTTGAACTGTTGACATGTTGATTTTTCAAAACCCGATGAAGCAATAGTGAAGATAACAGAAGTGCCACTGAGATTAGTGAAGGCACAAGTAAAGCAGAGGACACAGATATGGTTAATCTGAGAGACAGTAGAAATAGAGGATAAGTGGGAAAAGAGTTGGGGGTTGGTGTAGTGGTGTAGGTGTTTACCTCAGAGACACAAGGTACAGGCTATGACTCTCACAATGAGAAATATGACTAAGCTTAAAAAGACCCCCTGGGATCATCAGCCTAGTAATCATTTATTTTAAGAACATGTACTCATCAGAGATGGGTCAGCCCAGGTTGGAAGGTTTGGAGACAAAGCCAGGGAGGCAAGATTACGTTGGTTTGGACATGTGCTGAGGAGGGATGCAGAGTATATTGGGAAAAAGATGCTAAGGATGAAGCTGCCAGGTAACAGGAAAAGAGGGAGGCCTAAGATAAGGTTTATGGATGTGGTGAGAGAGGACATGCAGGTGGTTGGTGTGAAAGAGCAAGATGCAGAGGACAGGAAGAAATGGAAACAGTTGATCTGCTGTGGCAACCCCTAACGGGAAAAGCAGAAAGAAGAAGACTCATCAGAGAAATAAAAAGAACTGGTTATGTATGCAATCCCAGGAATAAGATAGCATTAGAGACACGATTGTTCTACTTGAATGCATGGACAACAGAGTAGGAATAATTTCAATACAATGTTCACGTTTGCCAGAATGTTTATATATATGTGTGTGTGTGTGTGTGTGTGTGTGTGTGTGTGTGTGTGTGTGTGTACATATACATATACAAATATATAAAACTGAAAAGGATGAACTTTGGCATAGGTTACTGGTAAGCAAGCACTTTTTATTCTGCTGACAGAAGCTGTATCAATAGCTGTGTTATACAAGCTCTGAGATACATTTTCTTAATACTACCTCAGAAAAATTGCTCTGAAAGCTAGTATGCGATTTTATTTATTTATGTAATGCATCCATAATTAAGTACTTAAAAGAATTTAGTTCCATGCCTGGGAAGCGTAAATTCACACAGATAAGGGAATAAAGGAATAGTGCAGTACAGTAGTATCAAGATGGAAGCTGTTAGACTGTATAGATTGGTACACCTTGTTTGCTGTAGCATAGACTAGATCCAGGCCTGCTGAATCTAGCTTTGTTTGTATAACTTGAGCACTAATCCAGACATTATTTAAAGTATTCAGTTGTATTTATTACTGCTTGGTAGTAACTTGGTTAAAGTGTAGCTATCACTCTAAGTCTTTTGGATTAAGCACTTGGGCTTCAGACCAGTTGTTCTACATTAGGAAGGTTTGTGGCATGCACTGTGGTGGCAGGACAGGTAGCTTTCATCCTTCTAAGTTGGGAACTGCTGATTGAGAGCTCAGTGTCTGTTATTCTTAAAGTGTATTAGCTCTGGTTTAAGCACTTGGGCTTCAGGCCAGTTATTTTACATTAAGAAGGTTCGTGGTCTGCACTCTTGTGGGAGGAGAGGCTGGACTCTGCCCTTCTGAGCTGGGAATTTCTGGTTAAAGGTTTATAGTGCCTGAATATTTGAACTGTATCTTACTGAAATTGGTACACCTTGTTTGCTGTGGCATAGACTAGATCCAGGCCTGCTGAATCTAGCTTTGTTTGTATGCTTGTTATTTCCCTGGAACGCTAATTCCACCTAAAACGCGGCTTCTCAGCGCTTCTGTGGATCCCTAGTGATATCTGCATTGCTTACTGCACTTATTTCCTTGCTTCGCTTGAAAGAAAGTTACTGTTTGTCGTTTTTGCATTTAAGTTACCTGTAACACATTGCACTTGTTACCTGGCACTTGCTCACTAAAGCAATTATAAGTCAGCACTAAAAATTAAAAGCACTACACCCTCGCTCCCCACTGGCCCTTGTTTTCAATTATAAAGGAATTCCCAATATTATTCTAGCATGTCCAAAGGTCAGTTGTCAATCTCCTCTCTGGTCCAGCTGGTGAATATGGGAATCTTGAGGCAATGTTACAACTGCCTCATGTACACAGACAACCCTCTCCTCCTCCCAACAAATTCCAACACATGTGAGAGATGCAACCATATAGCCAAACTGGAGGCTAAGCTCTCTCAACTCAGTACTGGCATAACCAGTCAGGAGGAGAAGGAAACCACACTCACTACAATTCCAGTCTCACATAGACCTACCATGACAGCACACCAAACACATAATCACACAAAAACATACTCGGAGGCTCTAAATAAAGATCTGCCTAAGCAGCAGAGACCTCCAAAGCAGACACCCAAGCAACCGCTACCCCAAAACAAAACACATGCAACACAAATCTCACAAAGCCAGTGTGCCGAACAGTCACAGCCCTTAAGGCTAAACAACACACCTGATACACTTGTAATAGGTGACTCTATTGTCAGGCACACTAACGTCCTGCTCACCAGGCTGAACAAGGAGAAGGTCACGGTGAGCAGCCTGTCTGGCGCTAGGATCTGCCACATAACACAAGCACTCAGGTCACTCCAAGGCAAGTACAAATATGACTCAGTCATTGTCCATGCTGGTATGAATGACCTGAGACGTACCTCCCTGGACTACATGAAAAGAGACATAGAGGAGCTCTCTGAGCATGTAGCTCAGGCTGGTATGACCCTGACCTTGAGTAGCATCTTACCCTCACCAAGAATGATGCCAAAATATGAAGACAAGATGATCAATTTCAACAATTGGCAAGTATTGGTGTCATTCAAAGGGGATCCAATGCCTGTCAGCGTGGGATGATATGCACGACAAGCCACGATGCTTTGCTAGGGACGGCTTGCACCTGTCACCCCTGGGCTTTCGGATATTGGCAAAGGCTCTTGCTACCCCCATAGTGCCTTTTTTAGGCAAGGCTCAAAAGACAAACCCACCTCCATAGGTATCACAAGGGATAAGAAACTAAGAGTAATGCTACTCAACGCTAGAAGTCTAAACCTCAAGATGCACGCACTCGAAACTCTCCTTAGCATGGAGAACATCGATATTTGTGCAGTAACAGAAACCTGGTTCAGGACTCCCGAGAGCACCCCAGCACTACCAGGTTATACCTCATACCATGCTTTTCGGCCCAAAAACTTGGACCGAACCACAAAAGGAGGGGGAGTATCGATATTCATCAAAGATACCCACACCACCAGGTTGGTGGCAAAGCACGAAGCATCAGAGACTATCCATGTGCAACTAACAGTGGGTAAAACTGCCTTCCAGTTTATAGCTTGCTACAGACCACCCTCCCAAACCCAGGAACCTTCCTGAGAACACTGGAAAATATGAAGGTCTCTCCAAACACCATTATATTGGGTGACTTCAACTACCCAAACATAGATTGGGAGCATTACTCTAGCTCCAACACCCTTGCCCAAAGGTTCCTAGAATTTATAAACTCAAATGCTATGGAACAACTTGTTACCACTCCCACAAGAGGGGAAAACATACTGGACCTGATCATCACCAACATGGGGACTCTATGCTCCAGACCAGAAGTGTATCCCTCACTGGTAAGATCAGACCATAAACTGATCTCACTGGATATTCACATCCCCACCCCACCCCCTGCCCAGAAAACCACAGTGAAAAACTTCTCTAAAGCAAATTTCACACTCCTCAAAACCGAGGTGGAATCCTTCAAAGCCCCCGGGCCTGTGGAAAATACGGCCCAGACCGCAGAATCCTTTATAAATGCATTCTATGAACACCTTCAGGAATGCATGGATCATGTAATACCAAATAAAACCAAGACCCAATCCTCCAAAGGCAGACGACCTGTCTGGTTGACCCCAGCCATAAACAAACTATACAATAGAAGGAGGAAGCTACTACATGATAGAGCAAAATCCCAAAAAGGGAAGGCATCTCTGATCAGTATTAGCAAAAAACTAAGGGCACTCATAAAATCGTCAAAGGCCAGCTTCGAGAGAAAAATTGCACAGGACACTAAAGATAATCACAAGGCTTTCTTTAGTTATGTTAGGAACCTGGGTGGGAATTCACAGATATGCTCAGAATTAGTCCAAAATGACAAAAAATACACTGATCCCACAGACATTGCCAACATCCTAGCTGACAGGTTCAGCGCAAACTTCTCCCCCCCCCTCCCCACCAAAAGGGCAAATATCTATCCCAGCAGAGTGCTGCCCCCCCCCCCGACATCTCAGATGCTCAGGTGGGAGCCGCCCTCTCCAAAGCAAAAAACACAGCATCAATGGGACCAGACGGTGTCCCAGGCTGCGTCCTACATGAACACCAAGAAGAACTAAACCCAAACATAAAACTACTGTTCAATCTCAGCCTTACTACAGGATATGTACCCAAAGAGTGGCGTACAGCAACAGTGGTCCCTCTCCACAAAGGTGGTGCCTCAACAGACCCTGGAAACTATCGCCCCATAAGCCTGACTAGCTTGGTCTGCAAAGCTATGGAAAGGATCATCATGAACCTCATAAATAAAGATATTGGGGACCTACAGACACTGGATCCTACCCAGTTTGGCTTTGTTAAGGGCAGATCCTGCCTCTTAAACCTGGTTGACTTCTTTGAAACAGTCACCAAGGCCACTGACGAAGGGAAGGTGGTCCACACAGCCTATCTGGACCTCGCAAAAGCCTTCGATACAATACCCCACTCGGGCATTATAGATAAGCTCAGCAGCTTAAATATAAACCCCTATGTCACTAGATGGGTTGCAAACTGGCTCAAGGACAGAACCCACATGGTTAGAATTGCTGGAGCCATGTCAGACTCCAAACCAGTTACAAGTGGCATCCCACAAGGCTCAGTCCTGGGACCTCTCTTGTTTGGTATATATTTCTCGGAGGTACAGGCCAACACGGAAGGACTGTGGCTGACCAAGTTCGCAGATGACTGCAAACTGGGTGCCATAATCGACTCTGCAGCCGACACAAGCATCCTCCAAAAGGGCCTCATAGAAACAGACAACTGGTGCCAGAGCCATGGCCTCAAGCTAAATGCCAAAAGTGTATAGTCATCCCCTTTGGCAAAAACAAAGTGCCCACAAATTACCACATAGGTGGTAATCCATTAAGTACAGAAGAAGTCATTAGGGACCTGGGGACCCAAGTTGATAGCAATCTCTCATTTGACAACCACGTGGCCAAAGTGGTTAGAAAACATTTTATATAGCCCACCTAATCATGAAGGGATTCACATCTAGATTAGGGAGGTCATCGTGCCTCTTTACTCATCCCTCATCAGGCCCATAATCGAGTACAATGCCCCTTTTGGGATGTACCTTACCAAACACCTGCAGCAACTGGAAAGACCCCAAAAGTACCTCACCAAGAGGATCAAAGGGCTCAAACAGATGCCATATGCTGCCCAGTTAAAGAAACTCCAGCTCTACTCAGTGGCATACCGACTGCTCAGAGGTGACCTGTGCCTGACGATAAGGCCATGTCCAACCCGAATTAAGGGACAGGCTGCACCTCAAAAATCCAAATCCCATCGAGCTACACGCCGAGAGACTTGAACCTCAGCACTGAAATAAATAGGACATGCTGGAGGGACAGATTCATAACCCAGAGGTTCCCTTCACTATGGAATAAAATCCCAGTCCAGGTTAGGCAGAGTCCCTCATTGACTCTCTTCAAGAGGAATCTTGATGAGTGGATGGGAGATCATAGGTTTACCCCGGGTATCACTTCTGTGTCACTGTTAGACAGAGGCACAGTATACTAACCTCGAAAAAGGGCATAGCAAAATTAATTTAAAATGGGTGGCGAAAGCCAAACATACTCTGGCTAGGCTTATAAATGCCCTAGGGCAGATAGCCTAGTATGAACCTATGAACCTATGAACCTATAAAGTGTATAGCACACTGAACGCAGCTTTGTTTCTTTATGATGTATAAATATATTGTAAATATCATAACTGTTGACTAACAGCAGTAAGTAAATGCTCCTCAAAAATAAGACAGTAAACCCAACTGTGATAGATGAATTCATGTAATGGTGTCAGATTACATTAGCACCTAGAGATGTTTACTGTTAAAATGCATAAACACTGTCTTTGATGGGTATCCTAAGATCTGTCAGGGTCAAAGATTGATGACTGCGACACTTACACTAAACCTACAGCGTAATAAGAACATGAACTCTTGTGACAGCCAAAATGTCTGCAGTCGCAGTCCCCATCACCAGACCTCCAGGACAATCATTTGGGTTTCTCCACCAAAACATATACAGCTATGCATTTAGCCTCACTGTTAATAAAAAACTCAGCAGTAAGTTTCAGTACTGCAGATATTTGTATTCAAGTTTAGAGTTATGCAGCTAAAGAAAAATAATAGTGTTGCGGTACTTACGTATTATCGCAACCAGATTTTCACGGTCGCGAAATGCGCATACCTCCACAGATCCGAGTGTAGGAAACACTTACCACTGTTGCTGTGATTCTTCAGAAGTGGCTAAAACCTATACATGACTGTTAGGAACGGGAGCAATTTAAGAAACCACCTCCCTGTCTTGCGTGCATTGCTTTGCAGATGCACGCCTGATTAAGAATGGCTGCTAATGTCCTGTTGATTGCAATCTTATTATCATCGCCTGAAAATTAAGCAAAGGAGATGTACGGAAGAGCAGCTTCTCTGTTTTCAGTCAGTTCCGTCTTCCCATACCTATTCCTGATTAACTCAAGCATGCAGTGTTAACCAATGTGACTACCCAGGGGAAAACCGGTAGTGGTTGTGCTTTGCGGGTTACTTGGAGAAGTATGGCAGGAGTTAGAAAAAGATTCAAACTATGAAAATCAAATCCCCATAACAACAATTGCAAGTAATACTGTCATGTAAGAAATGTAACATTACACTGCCTTGTCTGGTTTATATTTTTGTGATGCAGAAGGGTGATCTACACGATTACGAGTAGGTCTCTAAGCAGACCTGTCAACAGTTTGAATCATTCTCATGACAGCAGCCGTGACAATTGAAGCGTGTGTGTGTACTGCATGGCAAACAGGAAGAAGCCTTGCACAACTGTGACTCTTCCTGAAAGTAAGACAAACTGATTTCTAATCAGTAAGGATGTCAAACTAACACCTTATGGTGTTTTCTGCAGTTGTTTTCATGCCAGCATGCCAATTTCGCAACCACGAAAATCTGGTTGCGATAATACGTAAGTACCCTTTTTGCTGCTCCTAGATGAAGATGCTTTGGTTTTCGGAAGAAGCCTTGATCTAGTATATTTCTGTCTTCAAACTGTGAATATAAACTTGAATATTCCAATGAGTATTAAAACATTTAAAAAAATACACTGCTTACTCCGGTGCCAAAGGAGAACAACAGCCTTGTTCCATAGTGGTTACGTATTAAAACATACGGAACCTGAATAGAGAATTTCTGCCTACATTTTACTTGGTAAAACTGAAGTTCTTTCTGAGCTTGCAGTCAAATATGCATTGATCTGAACTCAGATAACAAAGCATAAACATCATGTTAGCTGTTGAAAGCAGCATCTCTTCCCACCATGACAGCAATTAAAAATGTAAGCTGATGAAGGCATGGCATATTTAATGTGTACATCAGTAACTTTACATGAAAAAAAAAAAAGTTTTGAAAAGCTGCACATTTAATAGCACAAACTACCTGTATATTTTGCTTGCACAGGACTGAAGAAGAAATGAGACAGAAAATAACTTAGCTGAGAAGAAGGTCTCCAATACATGTTCCCTATTAGCGTCATGTACTAACTGCTTAATGTGTATCACAAATGGACTGTCACAACTGACATTTTTTTGTCCCTATTCCACTAATTCTCTAAACAAGACGGTGGAATTATACTTAAAGCATTCAGAGTAACTCTACATATGAACAAAAGCTAGTCCAAACAAAAAAAGGTCATACACAGAAAGGAATTAATTGAAATGGGAAGGAACAAACTACATGTCTACTCAGTGTTTCAGTATGTTTGTTCAGGACTTGTTTAACCATGTTCTACTGCTTATGTATACACCACAAAGGACTGTCCTCTTGCCATGTGGGTGTATCACCTAAAATTATACAGTTTAAGCCTTTGTGACACATACAGTTGTCAAACTGCTATCTTGTCACAGCAGTGACACAGGTCTCACCACGTGCCTGCTCTTAACCAGTGTCTCAGATGGTATTAGCAATGGCCAGACATTTCACAGTTCTTTACAGTTTACATGGACGCTACTATCCATTTCAGTCTAAATTCATAATGCAGAGGCAGTTCTCCATATCCTCTTTATTCCCTACTATACAGTCCCCATCCCAGATTGCATCTGTAATGTCCTACTTGTCAGGTTTGCCTTCCTCAGTCACAGTCACCAATATGACTCATCTGACACTGTCGCTGATGGTCCACTCTGCAACCTGTCACAATTATGTTTGCTATAGCAAGATACATCAACTGCACTTTGATAAATCACATGCTGAGGATAGCATCCATCCACCACACTCCACTTCTCATTCAATGCAATGCCACCAGCTAGTTCAGTATACCTCCTCACGCCACTGTCAGCTACTAGCTTGGTAGTTACATCTAGAAACGTCTATATTAATAAAGCACCTATGAACCTATAAATGCTGCCCAGGATGCTATTCAGTGAAAGGCGAAGAGGTTAAACACTAAACAATTAAAGCATTGTTAATATAAATAGGATAATTTATCAGGAGCACAACACTGGGCCATAATAGCAGTTACTAAACAGAAAAACAAAAAAACAGCAATCCCTAACAGAACCAAGATGCTATCCTCCAAAAAAAAGAAGCCAATTTGGTGGTCCCGCCATAAAGAAACTCTACAACAGAAGAAAGAAACTGTTGCAAAAAAGAGTAAAATCCCATGATTGGAGAAACTCTGCGGTCAGCCTCAGTAAGAAACTGAGATCCCTCATGAAATCCTCCAAAACTAGTTACGAAAACAAAATCGCCACTGATTCTAAAGACAACCACAAAGCATTCTATAGCTATGTCAAGAATCTCAATGGCAACACTCAAATCTGCTCTTAGTTACAGCACAATGGCACTAAATATACAGAACCAACTGATATTGCCAACATCCTGGCAGATAGGTTTAGTGCTAACTTTACCCCTCTCTCATCCCCAAAAGGGACCATCTCTATACTGGAAGAATGCAAAGTTCCTGTAATCATGGCTGCACAGGTAAAAAACACACTCTCCAAAGCCAAGAACACAGCATCCTTGGGATCTGACAACATCCCAAGCTGCGTTCTACATGAACTACAGAATGAACTGGCACCCCACCTAAGTACCATGTTCAGTCATAGCCTCACCTCAGGCTTTGTGCCCACTGAATGGCATACAGCAATGGTTATCCCACTCCACAAAGGGGGAGCCACCACGGACCCTGGGAACTACAGCCCCATCAGCCTGACGAGCCTGGTCCGCAAGGCTATGGAACGTATCATCATGGAACTTATAAACAATGACACTGGTAATTTCCAAACTCTGGACCCTACCCAGTTCGGGTTTGTAAAAGGCAGATCATGTCTCCTAAACCTGACAGACTTCTTTGAAGTGGTCACCAAAGCCGTAGATGAGGGTAAGGTGGTTCACACAGCCTATCTAGATCTCGCCAAGGCTTTCGACACCACCCCCCACTCTGGAATCATAGATAAACTCACTAAACTAGGTATAAATCCCTATGTCATAAGATGCGTTGCCAACTGGCTCACTGACAAAACCCACACTGTGAAAGTAGCAGACTCTAAATCCAACTTCAGACCAGTGACAAGTGGAGTACCACAGGGTTCAGTCCTGGGTCCTCTCCTGTTTGTTATCTACTTCTCTAAAGTACAGGCTAACACAGAAGGTCTTTGGCTAACAAAGTTCACAGATGACTGCAAACTAGGAGCCATAATCAAAACTCCTAATGATGTGGACATATTACAAAAGGGCCTCACTGAGACAGATGCCTGGTGTCAAAGCCATGACCTCAAGCTCAATGCCAAAAAGTGCATTGTCATCCCTTTTGGTAAAAACCCTGTACCTATGAACTACCACATAGGCGGTAGTCTACTTAACACCAAAAGTGTGATAAGAGACTTTGGGACACAGGTGGACAGTAGTCTCTCCTTTAATAAACACATCACCACAGTAGTCAGGAAATCCTTCTACATGGCACACCTCATCACAAAAGGTTTCTCATCACTCATTTTACCCATTATAGAGTACAACACCCCTTTTGGTATGTACCTCACAAGACATCTACGACAACTGGAAAGGCTACAGAAATACCTCACAAAGAGGATTACCGGCCTCAAACAGATGCCTACACAGACCGTCTAAAAAAACTCCAGCTTTACTCTGTCGCATATCGCCTACTCAGAGGCGATCTCTGCCTGACATACAAAGCTATGTCAAAACCCAGAGCTGTTGGACATGCTCCACTTAAAGAAATCCCAATCCCTCCGAGCTACACACTCTAGGGACCTAAACCTTCTCAACAGAATAAACAGAACTTGCTGGAGGGATAGATTCCTGTCCCAGAGACTTCCCATACTCTGGAACAAACTCCCTACCTATATCAAACAAAGCTCCTCATTAGCACTCTTCAAGAAAAATCTTGATGATTGGATGGGAGATAGGAAATTCACCCCAGGGATCACTTCTGTGACTCTGCTTGACAGGGGCACAGGAAAATAATTTTCTTGGGTGGCAAAAGCCAGCGTACCATTTGGCTAGGCTTATATAGGCCCTAGGGCCAATAGCCTAGTACCTACCTATGAACCTATGGAATCATGTCAGGCAGAAAACAAGATTGGGAATGTAACAAAATAATCTTCTACTATGGAATGCCCATGGTATATGAGACACTGGATGAAATTATTACCAGACCACAGTGAGCATGTAAATATACCATTAACATCCTGCGTACACAATGAGCTAATATGCATGAGCCTTTTCTGAATATAGAGATCACTGCCCATTTGCTAGCTATAGTATGGAAGGCATTTCAGGCTAGCAGTAAATGTTTCCTTATAAAAATCTGCTAGCTACATTTTCAGTCAAGTAACAGTTAATCTTTTAACTATACTCTGCTTTAGGGAGGAATGTAAGGTTAATTCATGATATATCCAGCTAAGTTTGGAGTTGTCATTTCCAGAACAGATAGTGTGGGCTAATTAAGTTCCTCTTAGGCATATCCACTTCTATGCTGGGATACATTTAGAGTTCCAAAGAACAAAACGCAAACGGTTGAAAGGCAGACCACAGAAGGTTGAAGTACAGAACACTGCTGTATTTACTAACGGCTTTCTAGATGTACTAAAAATCCAGTGGCTTGTTGCACGAGAATTGTTGCACAGCAAGGACTGGGTATATATATATATGTGTGTGTGTGTGTGTGTGTGTGTGTGTGTGTGTGTGTGTGTGTATATATATATATATATATATATATATATATATATATATATATATATATCCATACACAACAAATGCTAACCACAAAGCCTTTTTCAGTTACATCAGAAACCTCCATGGCAAAACCCAGGTTTGTTCCGAATTAATTCTTAGTGGTACTCATGCCTCTCAACCTCTTGTGCAAGAAATGTGGACAAAGCCTGACAAAATGGGGGAAAAAAGGCCAAAAAATAGGGGCACATTTTAAATATTGCTCTTGTAAATTTAGAAAGCTGCTAGAAGAACAGGATTTGTGTTACCATACATTTTCTGAAGGATATAAAGTCTGAAACTCAAATGCATATAATTATTTATTGACTTCAGTCCTTAGATCATCCCACTTTTTTGTCAAAAAACACAATTGTTATGAGGAATAGACCAAAAATATGAGGCACAAATATGGACATTCTGCGAAAATCTGTACAGTTGAAAGGTATGATGGTACCACTTACACTGATCCTGTTGACTTAGCCAACCTACTAGCAGACAGGCTCAGTGCAAACGTCAACCCCCTTCCCCCCAAGGCCCAATCAACATCCCCGATACTTGCCCCACACCTCACATCTCCATATATCAAGTGTTAAAGGCCCTATCCAAGGCAAAGAACACAGCTTCCATGTGACGTGATAGTATCCCAGGCTGTATTCTGCAACATCTCCAGCAAGAACTAGCCTCGTCATTGAGCACCCTACTCAACCATAGCCTAAGTACAGGCATCATTCTGGCAGAGTGGAGAACTGCCATTGTCATCCCTTTGCACAAAAGTGGTGCCACTAGTGACCCTGGAAACTATTGCCCCATTAGCTTGACAAGTCTGATCTGTAAGGCCAAGGAGCGCATTATTATGGACCTCATAAACAAGGACATGGGCAATCTCCAAGCACTTGACCCCACCCAGTTTGGATCCATCAAGGGCAGATCTTGCCTGTTGAACCTGGTTGACTCTTTTGAGACTGTCACCAAGGCACTGGATGAGGGAAAATCAGTACATACAGCTTACCTTGGCTTGACCAAAGCCTTTGACACAATCCCCCACTCGGGCATCATCAAAAAGCTAACAGAACTTGGTGTAAATCCTTATCTCATCAGGTGGGTGGCCAACTGGCTCACTGATAGGATCCACAAGGTCAAAATAGGTGCCACTATTTCCGATAGCAGACCTTTCACGAGTGGTGTCCCCCAGGGATCTGTCCTGGGACCCCTATTGTTTGACATCTACTTCTCAGAGGTCCAGGCAAAGACAAAAGGCCCATGGCTGACCACGTTTGCAGATGACTGTAAGTTGGGTGCAGTCATTTACTCCCCAAATGATGTTAACATACATCAAGAGGGTCTCACAGCAACAAATGACTGGTGCCAAAGTCATGGCCTTAAGTTAAAGGCAAAAAAAAATGTATTATCATACCATTTGGTAAAAACATGGCCCCTACTGATTACCACATTAGTGGCAACCCCCTAAGCACACAACCTGTGGTGACAGACCTGGGTACACAAGTTGACAACAATCTCACATTTGACCATCATGTAGCGACAGTTGTCAGAAAAGCCTTTTACTTGGTTCATCTCATAAGTAAAGGGATTGCATCCAGAAAAAAAGGAGGTTATTACTTCTCTATTCTCCTCCCTCATAAGGCCAATAATTGAGTACAATGCCCAGTTTGGTATGTACCTCTCCAAACACCTGCACCAACTTGAAAGGCCACAGAAATACCTCACAAAGAGAATCCATGGCTTCCAACACCTGTCCAATGTGGACAGGCTTAAATCACTATCACTCTACTCTGTATCATACAGATTGCTCAGAGGTGATCTGTGTCTCACCTACAAGGCAATCTCAGACCCTGCTCTACCAGAGATGCTCCATATCCGTAAGTCTAACTCCTCATGTAATACCCATATGAAAGGCTTAAATCTAATATGTGACATTAACAAAACCTGCTGGAGAGACAGGTTTGTCTCCCAAAGGCTACCCCGTCTCTGGAATAGACTTCCCATACACATCAAACAAAGTATGTCGCTGACACTCTTCAAGCGGAACCTTGATGAGTGGCTAGGCAACCACAAATTTGTCCCAGGGGTTCCACTTGTATCCCTCATTGACAGGGGTGACAGATGTTGATTGAGGTTTCTCTTTTGGGGATAAAATCTTGGCTAGGCTTATAAGGGCTCCAGAGCCATTAGCCTAGTAATCTCCTATGATCCTATACATATATATACAAGTTGCAGGGGTTATGAGGGGTACAGCCCTCCATGTGGGGGTATGCCTCCCTGCAAATGATGTTTTTTAGGTCATTCAGGATTTTGTGTTTCAACCTTATGTGGTCAATATTTGTGTTGCCAGTATTTTTGTCCTTTGGGATTATGAACATATTCCTCTCTATGGCACATGCATGGGAGACATTATGTACCAAATAATAAAACTAAGGGAAGACACAGTGTTCCAACCTTTCAGGTGTATACATCCTTATTACATTATATATCATATAATGTTATTATAAGCCACCTTATAATTAATGTACTGCTTGAATAGCTGCAGCACCCTTATAGGAAGGATCACCACATTTCAAATATTAGCTGTAAGCACAAGAACACACTGATCCTCAGGGTTCTGTAGTTCAAGTTGCATAGACGTGTGTGTGTGTGTGTGTGTGTGTGTGTGTGTGTGTGTGTGTGTGTGTGTGTGTGTGTGTGTGTGTGTGTGTGTGTGTCTGCATGCGCACGCCCATACATATTATTATGTTAATACATACGCAAGCATGTATGTACTTATTTTTTAATTATTTACACAATGCAATGTGAAAGCAGATGTTAAGCAGGACTTTAAGGTGTTATTTCAGTTTGAAAGATAACTTCTTGAAAGGTGACAAAACTGAGTAGACTATACACCAAGAAATATGAGAATCTGTACATCCATTTCATACGTCTTCCTCAATTTTTTATCATCTTACCATTCTGAAGCAAACACCTGTTGAAAGATTAAAATAAGAGTTAATCCAAATGCTATCATCTTCAAAACCTTTCATTCAATAAATTACCATCTGCATTAACACTGCTTAAAACAAACTATTACATAAAGTCTCATTGCAGAAATGACAGCATCTTAAACATGTCATTAAGCTTACGTGAGGTACGTGTCATCTACAAATGCCATAAAAAAATAATGCTAAGTAAACAAATAAAACAAATCAGGACAACAGTATATCACAAGTCCATCATTCAGAACTTTGCTTTGAGGGTATGCAAATTGCATACATGCTACAGCCAAAAATGTTATTTCTGCTGGAAGATAACAAGGGACTCTTTCAAGCCATTGACTGCAGTATGTCAAGGAACAATGCTGCTGACAGTGTGACACAACTTTAAGTTACTCGGTGACTGAAAACATTGGTTGAACAATGCCTTTCTAAGCCTCTAACTGACAAAATAGCTCTGGTGAAATCAGCTTTTAAAGCATGGAGGAGGGACTATCCCAATGTCTATTCCCTAAAGATGTAGCATTCTCCAAAGCTGCAACATAGTCATGGAACAGCCTATCCAGCAGGTAAGGATCACCAAAATACAGCAGTGTATTCAGGAGGGAACGTAGGGAACACATAAAAAGCTTGTAGTTATAATTAGTTGTAACGTGTATCTGTCAGATGTTGTGATTTAGGCAGCGTAGTATGCTTTCTGTCCTGAGAGTTAGCCTTACTCTTTTCAGACTCGGTGATCTTTTTCAGAGTTAGAACTGTTTAAGGGCACATGCCAAATTACATAACTCAACTAATCATGTACAAAGATTCATTATCATTCATTAAATGGACTCTAGCACCTAAGTGCATTCTGTTCTCAAAAAAAAAAAAAAAAAAATACAAAGCATTCTTCATTCTGAATCTCTCCCATAATGTATAAAGTGCTATAGTTTTTAATGCTCAGAGCTGAGGGTATGTTGTAACTCTTTTTGTGATTTTTTTAATGTTCTACAGTTGCTGAATCAGCCACATCTTTGTTTGATACCAGATTTATTTATTTAAAGAGAGAGTTTCAAAGTTTACAACTGTGAATGGACAACTTACCTCTCAAGCTCTTAAGACAAAAATAATGGGAGAACAAAGGCTCCAAAATAGGGACAGACTTTAAATACTGCTCTTATACACTTAGAAAGTTGCTAGAATAACAGGTTTTCTATTAACATGCATTTTCTGAAGGATGTGAAGTCTAAAACTCATATATCTGTCATGTAGTGACTTCAGTCTTCAGTGATTTGCCAGAAAACCAGAAACTGCATGAGGAACAGACCAAATGTATTAGGCAAAAATCTGGATATTCTGCGAAGTTAAGAGGTATGATGGACAATGGCATATGTGGACTATACCATGTAGCTGACACACCTACTAAGGATATGTTTATTACTCCTACTTGTCTAGCAGTTTGAATGACTTTCTTAATTTTAATATCTGTCATACTGCACACTTACTCTGACACGTTATTTACTAATTGAATATTTGCACCTGTGTTGCATCATATTTTGCTTACTTTATATAAATTGTTGCTACCATTTAGGCTAGAGTCATGGTTGGATCCAAGGATCAGCCCACTTACCTGGTTAAGAAAGATTGAATATAGAGGACTATGACTGGATCGCTGATCATAACCTGATTATTATGTGTTCGAGACATGGATGCCAACAAATTCACCTCTTGAGAGGAAGCTCGAGAGGCGAATCTTGACATTCACGTCGAGAACACATAATAAAGGGTTATGATTGGAGATACGATCATAATTCTTTGTAGTGTAGGGTGCTTTATCTGCTTCAAGTACTACTACTTACCGAAAAAAATGCTGTGTTTTTACTGGCTTCCAAACCCATAAAGCACTTAGCGAGTGCTGTCAGAAAGACAGTATAACACAGTCTCTTATGTTTACACTCACCTTGCAATGCCTCTCAAATGTCCAAATTTTCACAAATTGTTCAGATATTTGTCTGTTATGTTTGGTCTGTTCTCATAAAATCTTTGGTTTCGGACAAATCTCTGAGGACTGAAGTCACTAAATTATGGCATACATTTCAGTTTCAGACTAAGTATTCTTCAGAAAATGCAGGTGAACACAAATCCTGTTATTTTAGCTACTTTCTAAGTTTATAACAGGAAAGTACGGACACATTACCAGTACGGACAGCAGACAGAAAAAAATTGTTTTATTCTGCTGCAGATTTGACTACCTAGCATTAGATCTGACATTAACAAGTTAAGCAGGGGGCTTGCAGAGGCTCTGCTCCCAAGGACAATGTATTTCTATTTAAATTTGTGAAATTTTAGCAAGCTAACTGTTCATTGGATATTTCCATACAATACTGAAGATGAAGCTATGCATCTTAGTTTCTCAACCTATGTTAAAAAAAAATAAAAATGTTGCTTAGTTAAAACCAGTATTTTTATTTGCATGGAACAAAATCAATTTTTGTAATGTAATATTATCTTCAGTAAAGTCTGTGATGCATGCAACAATCAGATGTACTTCTAGTCTCAGGTCCATTAGATTACTTTTGAAGAAGACTACATAAACAATCTTAACATACACAAATGGGCTTAGTGTGATGTATCAACACAAAGAAACACAGTTAATATACTGCTATTTGGGTGTCTGTGAAATGAAAAGTGACACTACAAAGTTTATGCAATGCCTGATGTGGTGGAACTTAATCAGAAAAAAGTTTAAAATGCAGACATCTTAGCAACAGGAAACAGGCAAAGTTGAAGTGCAAGACAGATCTGAGTGCAACAGGGGGTCTCTGACTACATGCTGACTACAGCTAAAGGAAAATGTACAGAGACAAAAAGAGGCAGACAGTATAACAGAATCTCAGATATGATCTGTCATAAACTCTCTTGACTGAGAAATTGGTGCCAAGATAGAAATACATATAAAGCCTGCCAAAGCCAAGTCTGGAACTCCTCTGTACACATACCTGCACACATCAACAAGAACAGAACAGAACCACAGATGAGAAGCATATACGGGCATATCATACCTCTAAAACTCTTAGCTCAAAAAAAAAAAAAAAAACCTAAAATAATGGGAGAACAATGGCCCAAAAATAAGGACAGATTTTAAATATTGCTCCTACAAACTTTGAAAGTTGCTAGAACAACAGGATATGTATTAGGATACATTTCCTGAAGGATATAATGTCAGAAACTCAAATACATGTCATTATTTAGTGACTTCAACACTCATTGATTTGCCAGAATATCACAAATTGTATGAGGACCAGACCAAAAACATGAGGCAAAATTCTGAACATTGTGGAAAACTCTGGGCAGTTGAGGGGTTTGTGGCAAGTGTAAGATACAATGAACATCTACTCTGTTAGGTCAGTTAAAATAAGAGGTCGGTTCTAATACTCACTTAATGGAAGCACTAGTGTCAAGGTACATGTTAAGTCCAATTGCAGAAGCCTTATGCAGACTACTGACAAGGGGAGTATAAACTTAATCGTGCCAGACAGGTAACCTTGTACAGCACTAAGGAAACATGGAAAGAGGAAGGATGGAATGTTACCAAACAAGAGGTGTCAACTAGCATGCAGTGAATGCTCTAAAAGTGTTCAGAAGGGACTGTCTTGAAAAAGAACTGGGAATTAAGTGATCATACAGTAGTCAGAGAAATAACCTGGACAGGCAAGATAAACGGATGACCATACAGAAAAGTATGGTTGAAAATGATCATAAAGGGATTTTACATGACATAATCTGAAAGTGTCTAAATTAGCTGTCTGAAAGGTGCAGTAGGTTAATTGCCTTAAATCCAAAGGAAGACCAAATGCAGGAAAGGGTACTTCAGGGCAGATAGTGCTGCCAGAATGGACTTAGCAGCAAACTTTTCCTATGGTTTTGAAGGTTACGGAGAAAATGGTAGTAGAAGTGCTATGCCCATGAGTAGGAAGATATAGAGAATGCACTGTAGCATATATACATGGCCAGGGAACTATGCCACCTGCCTGCTAGATAAGGGTCCTATGGAATGGACAGACTCTGAAAAACACTCTCTATGAAGGACAACGTGCTAAAAAAAGGACACTTTGCTGCCAGAAAGTCTTTCCAAGAAAGGAAAGGAGGAAATGGCTAATAAATAGAAAGAAGTTTAATAGGAAACACAGCACTGGGGGCTAATTAGGAAACAAGATACACCAACAGTAGGCTGATATAGAGATTTCAGAGCAAATATAAACTAAATTTAAGTGCCACTTAAAAAGTAAGGTGAAGGTACTCAGGAAATGGTCTGCTTGGCCAAAAGCTAGGTCACTGTGTAACTGACAGCATGGAGGAATGGGATACTGATGGGAAGGACAATGTAACATCCAGTATAATTATGAAGTTCGATTCCAACTGGCAGGCAATGTACAACAACTATCTGCACAGACTGTTTGTGCAGATGAGGTTAAATGAGAAAAAAACACACGTGAATCACAATTTATGAGATGGGATGTTGGAGTGGGCATGAGACAGGGCAATCTGAGGTCAGACAAGTTGTTGTTGTTTGTCTTTCGGCTTTTCCCGGTTAGGGGTCACCACAGCAGAACTCCAGTCTGCTAATGATTGGCAGTTGGTTTTTATGGTGTCGAGTTGCCAGCCCAATGACCAACCTTCAACGAAGGCACACCCATTCAGCGCATGTCTTTCAAATGCTCACTCGACCGCGGGAAGGACATGCAGACTCCACACAGAAGGCACTCCCAACCCAAGCCGAGAATCGAATGGGAGAGAGCCTCTTGCTATGAGGCAACATTGCTACCGCTACACCACCGTGGCAGAAATACTTAAAACACGGCATTGTGAGAAGTGTATACCTGCTTGTGCTGTGTGGAGAAATATATTATGTGAAATATACCTCAATTACTCACTAAAACAGGACTCCTGAACAAACAGTAGGGTTATGAGCAGTAACTAGACTATACCCAGCAGACGCATGTCGTCCTCTAATCTGGGGGAGAAGATTTTACATCCTCATTTTGAGACATTATTCACAGTGGACATAATCCTGTCTGCAAAATCATACTGCTGCAAGCAACTTAAAAAGTCTGGATTTTTAATCTTTCTAGAAACAAGTGCAGACAGAAATTTTATGGAAAAAAACAAAAGGTGAGAATTTAAAGATGTACCTATGGGACCACTGTTGGGTCCTACAGGATATATCATGTTGGGTCCTATAGGATATTTTATGTTAATATATGAATGCTATTCCTGTATGACTGAAGGTCCTGCAGGATAAACGTATTAAGGGTAGAAATTCTGATTCCTCTGAGATACACAAAAAGAATGTACAAAGGTGCTAGGAATTGCCTGATGCTCTGAAATTCATCTGACAACCTATACACATCAGTGAACCTCCTGGACAAAACGACTGTGACAGGTAATAATCTAATTTGTTCCTCTAAAAAAACTAAGGTGATAGCAATGCATAACCATAAAACTAAACATCTACTTGAAGCAGGAGCCAATTAACTCATTTAGGACTGTCCGCCAAGGTGGATAAGGTAGACTGTCTGAGAACAGATCTGCACTATAACAATGTGATCCTTCAGAAAGAAGTACCTATTTTGAATAGTAATATAGCTAAAAGCAGTTTAGGAAAGAGAAAAGATGGCCCAGCAGTAACAGGAGATATACAAGGATGACATGCATATATAAGAGAAATCATAATGTCATAGGGGATAGAGTTAGACACACTAGGAAAAGAGCAAACAGAGACAGGAGAGAGAAAGAGAAAGACAACCCTCTTAATATGATAGACAACGGTGGTTACCACTATTTGAGTTTATGAACAGCTAAGATTGTATTATGCTGGAATGAGGAGATTGCAAATTAAGTACGAATCCTGAACATCTACAGGAAAATAAGCTACCAAGTTAGTATTGTTTCAGTGAAACAATATGTTCTTGGAACATGTGCTAACAAGGGTTGCCAGTGCCATTAGGTGCAATCAACATGGAATTCCAGAAGTCAGCACACTTTCTAGGTGCCTAATGAGAACAAAAGCCACACCTTCTGAAGAACAATTAAAAGATATACATTATACAACGACTCCCCATTAATATTCCAAAATGTGCACGCTGATTGGTCAGCGTGCACGTTGTAAATTAGACTTATACTAATGGAAAAAGGTCTGGTTGCCCGGACTTTTTCCATTAGTATGTCTTTTTTTACAGCAATGGAGAAAGCAAAATCTCCGTTGCTTTTTACACACTGTCTCGCTATGTTAAAGGAGTTTAACATAGCGAGACAGCTTTAAAAAAAGTAATGGAAATCTTCCTTTCTCCATTGCTTTTTTTAAAGCTGTCTCGCTATGTTAAACTCCTTTAACATAGCGAGACACTTTGTAAAAAGCAATGGAGATCTTGCTTTCTCCGTTGCTTTTTTTATAGCTGTCTCGCTATGTTAAATGAGTTTAACATAGCGAGACAGCTTTAAAAAAAGCAACGGAGATTCTCCTTTGCTTTTTTTAAAGCTGTCTCGCTATGTTAAACTCCTTTAACATAGCGAGACAGTTTCTAAAAAGCAACAGAGATCTTGCTTTCTCCGTTGCTTCCACCCACAGCTCTGATGTACAGCGTAAGCATATGTATGCGCAGTACATCAGAACTACTGCAGTATACCAGAAAGCTGTGGAAGGGCAGCAAGGAGACATTATACAATGCCATTATTTAAGAAAACTAATTATTTTTTTTCTTAAATAATGTCATTGTATAATAGCAATAATCCACTTCTGGGTGTGTATAATGCTGGATTTACCCACAGTTGTCTTTGTTTGGCCACTCGGAATTCGTCCTCATGACCAAACCACACCAACCGTGGGTAAATCCAGCATTACCCACACCCAGGCGTGGGTTATTGCTATATTCATTGTGTAACTACGGGTAGTCCAAAGTGATTATTTTGAAGGTCAGGTCATCCCTTACCAACTATTCTAATATTATAAAGAATTATACCCTTACACTGATACACTGATTTCATAACAATAGAAGAGCTATACATCCATTAGCTATACCCCATCTGTGGTTATCTAAGACAGTGAAAAGTGAAGGTTTAAGTCATAAACTAAACTTTATATCAAAACAGAACACTTACTTTAACTGACAAGAAGTGAAAGTTCTACTCTCAGACAAAAATGACATAATCTGATGTAAAACTACATTTTGTCAACTAACCTCCCACTGACAGAAAAGGAAAGTGATGAAAGCAAAGGTGCTGGATTCAGCCAAAGACTTACACGCACTTGAACAAACACAAAGTAAGTGATTGTTTCTGCCTAAAATTTAAAAAGGGCAGTGCTAAAATTAAGATTCAGCACTTAAAACACCTCTCCTCATAAAAGGAAAGGGGATGGAAATCCAGAGATATAAATAAACTGGGGTTAGAATCCATCTGAATGTGTGCTGGGGTTGAATGGGTTGGCCCTAACAGACTAACCCCAAATGGCTGACAGACAGCTCTAGTTTAAAATAATCAAAATCAAACACTCATACAGAAGTCTTGAGTCCAGCAACCTGACCTAGAAGTCCAGGAAGTCAACACTGGAGTTGCAATGGTTGATCTCAAGACCATCCTCCATATCTCAGTGCAGGGGAAGACCTCAAAAACAGAACTAATGAATAATGGTAAAGGCTGAGGTCAGCTTCAACCTAATGATGAGTTATGGGCAAGAAGTGCTGATTCTTAGGATAGCCTGGAGGTTCAACCTCTAATCCTAAGGCAGATGTCAAACCTAAAACTGCTTTTAAGTCTAAACATGAGGTTGATCCTGAAGACCAAGTATAAAATCAAAAGATGTTAAGTTGGCCTTGAGCTGTACAGATAAAACACCTCAAATGACACCAAAATCTAAAACAGGATGGTGAGAAAGACTAAAAAAAGAACTAAAATCCATTTGATTCATTTCAAAACTGACATACCAGAACCCTAAAAGTACCAAAGTAGCCAACCTAGAAACTAAAACAGACTGAAATAAAACATAATTATCTAACAAGAATGCCATGAAGGAGTTAAGCTTAAGACCCTGGAGCACTGGAACATTTCTAATTAAATACTTACTTTTCAAACTGTCAAGCTTATATCCACAGAACTTTGTTTAAAAGAACCATGAAGTGAAAAAAAAAAAAAAAACAACACATCATATACACATGAAACCCTGCTTACTTAACAGGCTGCTAAATTACTATTAAATGTACACTTGCAAAGATTCTAAACAAATAAAGAAAACGGTGAATGTCAAGAATGGGTGGTGACATCTTTATCAAATATACGGAATAAAACTGCAAGTACTGACCTAACAGCAGATGACACTGATTTCAGAACTAACCAAGCAGAAAGAATTACTTTTTTGACAGAACTACAAATAAAAATGATGACAATATCCTTAAAAAAACAACAAACAAAACAGTAGCCTGGTGCCATTTATAGATGTAACCATCTCTACACATGGAAAAAGAGATCTTGGGAGAGATTCTTATTTGCACAGCACTGTGGGTAAAAGAGGAGGGTCCATACAAGTTGGAAAAGGTTTATATGTCAGGCTAAATCCTGAAGGTGATTGTGAAAAGTACAGTTGTGTACACTTACCATAAATGTAGATGTTCGAGTGTATTCACTGTTGCAGTCATCACTTGTAGGTTATCCCTGCTGGGTAGCCCTCGGCCTGCCCGAATACCAGAGTAAAGAATATCCCTCCTGCGTTGGCTGCAGGTCACCTGAGATTGACGGCAGGTCGTCAGGGCTATAAAGGGAGGCAGCTGGCACCATTACATCAGTTTTTTCTTGCCCCCAACCTATAGGAGCCCTGCCCAGAAGGCCTGAAGAAGGCCAACCTGGGGTTAGCCATTAGGTATAACTAGACATGAAGGAAACAAAAAAGGGGAAAGGAGGGAGAGAAACATGACTGCAACAGTGAATACACTCAAACATCTACATTTATGGTAAGTGTACACAACTGTACTATGTTCTTCATGTTTCACTGTTGCAGTCATCACTTGTGGGAAGATTCCCAAAGCTGAAAAGTAGGGTGGAAAGAAGGAAGGGAAGCAGTTGAAGAATAGGCTTGCACTGCTCTAAGTGGAAGCCACTGTGCCCTGCAGGACTGAAGCCTGCCCAGGATTTGGAGTAAAGTGGCAGTTGGTAGTTTTTTGTGAAGGTGTGAACAGATATCCAGGTGGCAGCTTCTAGAATATCCTTGGTAGGGATACCTCTGAGGAAGGCAGTGGAAGTTGATGCTGCCCTAGTGGAATGGCTTCGGACAGGTTTGGGAAGTATTTTCCCATGGGAGGAGTAGCAGAAATGGATGCAGTGTGATATCCATTTAGAAATGGTCCACGTGGATATAGGTTTCCCCTCTGCCCCTGGAGTGAAACTGGCCAGCAGCTGGCCAGTCTTTCTGAAAGACCAGGTCCTATCCAGATAGTATCTAAGCTGTCTTTGCACATCTGTGTGTAGGATCTTTTCCCCCCTATTTTATGGGTTTGGAAAGAAGGTAAGGAGATGGACAGCCTGATTAAGAGTCACATTAGATACCACCTTGGGCATAAAGGAGGGACTGGTTCTAAGAAACACCCTGTCTGCATGGAAGATAATGAAGGGCTCAATGGCTATGAGGGCCTGCAGCTCGGAAACCCTCTTGGCTGAGGTTATGGCCAGCAGGAAGGCAGTCTTCCAAGAGAGGTGCTTTCTTTTTGCTGAAGCAGCTGGTTCAAAAGGAGGTAAAGTCATTTTTTTCCAGTACCCAATTCAGGTCCTATGCAGGAGTGGGTAGCCTTCTAGGTGGTCTGATGTGTGACACCCCTCTAAGGAATTGTTTTAACAGGGGGTGAGAGAACAAGGGTTTTTCTGTGGGGGAATGAGCAGAGATAGCTGAGGCATGAAGTTTGATGGAGAAGTATAATAATCCCTTTTCACAAGCTCCGCCAGGTAATCTAGAACCAAACTGAGAGTGGCATAGGTGCTACTTGTATCCTAAGCATGGCACCAGGCAGTAAATCCTTTCCATTTTGCAGAGTAGGATTTCTGGGTGCTGGGCTTCCTGGCCTCCTTAATGATATCCAGAACCTACTTGCTCAAAGCTGGCCTGATATCTGCCTCTGGGGTATAAGCCATGCGGATAGACTGAGTGTTTGAATATTTGGATGCAGTAGTGACCTTTTTTCTTGGGTTAGCACTTTTTCTGTGAGAGGCAGGCCCATGGGTTGCTCCTTGGTCAGGCTTAGGAGCAAGGGGTACCAGTGCTGCCTGGGCCAGTTTGGGGCAATGAGTATAGCTCTTGGCCCTTCCTCCCTGATCTTTAGAAGTACCCTGGGAATCATTGGGAAGAGAGGGAAGGCTTACACAAACAGGTTGCCCTAGTGGAAGGAGACAGCATCCACCTTCTAAGCTCGTGGGTGGAACTCCCTGGTGCAGAACCTGGTCAACTGTCTGTTTTCTATGGATGCAAAGAGGTCTACCTCTGGCATTCCCCAGAGGCATATGATGCTGAGAAAGGTTCCTTTTGTAGCTGCCATTCGTGGGGGTTCAGGACACTTCTGCTGAGGTGGTCTGCTATGGTGTTGTGCTCCCCTAGGATGTACTGGGCTATCAGATGTAGTCTCAACATTGAGGCAGTCTGCCAGATTAGCATGGCTAGACGACAAAGGGGGTAGGAGTGAATTCCCCCCCTGCTTGTTGATGTACCACATGACTGTGGTGTTGTCTGTTTTGATCAAGAGCACTCCTGGTCTGAAGTTGGCCTAGAAACCTGTTAAAGCTCTGTGCACCGCCATCATTTCCTTCAGGTTGATGTGGAGGGCTAGATCCCTCTGATCCCAGTGCCCTGAGTGCACATGTTTCCTAAGTGAGCCCCCCAGGCCATGTCTCAGGCATCTGTGGTGATGGTCTGGCCCTGGGGAAGGGTGGTAAATGGTAGACCCCTGTTCAGGGTACAGACTTCTGCCCACCATAGGAGTTCCTTCCTTAAGCAGGAAATCAGAGGTAGCTGTAGTTCCAGTGACTGAGCATGTTGGCACCATAGGTTTTTTTAGGTACCATTGCGGTTTCCTCATGTGTAGCCTGGCCAAGGGCACCAGCAGGATGCCATGTACACTAGTGCTTGCAGAAACTTCCTTGCTGTGAGGTGTGTCCTGTGAACTAACTGGGAAAAGTAGAGAGGGAGAAAGCTCTCTTTTCCTGGATAGAGAAAGGCTCTTTGGGTGGATGTGTCCAAGAGAGCTCCCAAGAAGATTATCTGTCTTGTGGGCTGGAACTGGGATTTTTCCTTGTTGATGGTAAATCCCAGAGAGGTTACAAGGGTTTGGACAAAAATGAGATCCTGCAGGAGTTTCTCCCTGTTGTCCGCCTGGATGAGACAGTCGTCCAGATAGGGGTAAATCTGTATGTTCTTCTGTCTGCAAAAGGCAATGACAGGAGCCAGGCACTTGGTGAAGATTCTGGGAGCAGTAGATAAGCGAAAGGGCAGAGCAGAGAATTGAAAGTGCTCTGATCCTGCTCTGAAGCGTAGTAAAACTCCTGCAGGACTCGCTTATGGGAATATGGAGGTAGGCATCTTTCTGATCTAGGGTCACTAGTCAAGCATTTGGTGTCAGCATTGGCAAGAGTTTTTGGAGTGTTAGCATTCTGAATTTTGGCACTAGGAGGGGCAGGTTTAAATTGGATAGGTCTAGAATAGGGTGCCAGGTGCCCTCTTTTCTGGGTACTAGGAACGACCTTGAATAAATCCTTTTCCCACTTGTTCATCTGTTACTGGCACCACTGCCCCTTGAGCAAAGAATGTTTTGAATTTGGCAGAGAGGCCTCTGTCCTCTGATTTGCTGGTATGTCTGGATAACCTGTTAATCTTGGGTTCTCTTTAAAAGCGACTCTGTACCTATGGGAAATGATTTTTAGGACCCACTGATCTGCTGTGATAGTCTGTCACTTATCTATGAATAGGGAAAGCCTTCCTCTTAACCTGTGGGGGGGGGTGGCAGAGGGGAGAGGGGGAGTCATTGTGAGTCCTTAGGGTAGGGAGTGGACGTAGAACTCCCTCACCTAGGAGTGGAAGAGGTCCACTATCTAGGCCTCTGCTGGCTTTGGTGCTGTTGCCTGGAAGGCCTATCTCTGCATCCTTTCCTTTGCACAGTTTTGGCATGGGCAGGAAAGGACCATTGTTTGGTGGGAAAGTTCCTACTGCATCTGGGGGGTCGTACCTGTAGGAGGTCCTTGACTGTCTGTATGGGCTTGGCCTTATCCTCCATTTTCTTAACCACCTCCTCTGCTTTAGGGCTGAACAATTGCTCCCTATTCAAGGGGGTGTCCAGAAGTTTTGATTTAACGTGATGAGGCAAAGGTTGTTCTCTCAACCATGCATGTCTCCTAATGACTGATCCCAACACAGCAGCCCTGCTAGAGGCTTCTAGAGCATCAAATCCGCAATGCAGGGAATGTCTTGTCGTTTAAGAGATGGGATGCATCAGATCTCCCAGGTTTCTGGTAGTAGGAGGAAATTTTCTGCTTTAATAATTCCAGCATGTTCGGTTGATATTTAAGCATACTGAAGTGGCAGTTGAAAGAAAGAATGGCTAGGGTAGCCGAAGCGTATACCTTTTTGCCCCATCGGTCCACGGCTCTGCTCTCCTTGTCAGAGGGTATTGGGTTTTTGGAGGTACTGGCCCTAGCCCCCTTGAGTCCCTGAGTGATGACCTCTGGGTCGGCTGCAGGGTTTTTGAATAAATACTTATGTGTATCGGGCACCCTATAATATCTATCAGGCTTTCTGGGTGCAGGAGGGAGGGCATCAGGGGTGAGGCCAGGCTCCAGGAAGACATCCTCCACTACATCCACAATGACAGGGATGGCTAAGGGCTTGTGCTGTGGTAAGTCCAGGAGCTCTCTTAATCTCTTCTTTGATTGGGGGTAATCCTGAGCTTCCCAATGGAAATCCTCTCTGAGGGTATTTAAGGTCTCCCCAAATGAGAGGTCTTCAGGAGGGGATGCAAAATGAATGGATTCCTCAGCATCTGAATCCTCAAAGGCTGTCAGAGGCTGTTGTTCAGTGTCTGAGTCCAAAAATTCTGAGTCTTCAGACTCTGGCGCTGAAAGCACCTCTGGAGAAAGGCCCCTTTTTCTTTTTGCTGGAGAAGCTTGGGAAGACTGGTTTCCTCTGATGAGAGTGATAAAATCCTCAGCCATCCTAAATAACTCCTGTGACTTAACAGGTTTGGTGGGGGTTATTGGGTGACTGAGCATTGAGGAATGAGTTTTCCTAGAAGTGGCCTTGCTGTTAGGCCTCAGTGATTCAATGGTTCTACGTGCAGTTTTGGCTGGTGGTATGGCCATCAGTCTTTGTCTGGTGTCAGTCATCCAAAAGACCTCCTCAGAAGTCAGTGCCTGCAAAGCGGCTCTGGACCCAACCGTGGGGCTGATGACCGACATTTTGGAAGGAGAAGCCTGATCCAGCGGTGTACCAGACTCCAAAAGGGTCTCGATAGAGGCCTGCAGTGGCTATACAGCTGTTGTCAGGGGCTGCGTAGGCACCTCACTGAGTTCCGCTGTGCTAGTGGACGGTAGGCTGGCTGATTTCAGGTTTGTGCCGTCTGTGTGCCGAGCCTTCTGTAGTCTATCTCTTTCCTTCTCTTTTCTCTTTTTAGGGATCTTCACTGTAGACTGACCAACAGACACCATTTTGCGCTGGCGAATATTTTCCCTGAAATGCCTGGCTACAAATTCAGCTCTTCAATGGATGGTCCTAGCATTAAATACAGCACAGAGCCGACATCCGGGGATGTTGTGGTCTGGGCCTAAACAAGTCACACACAGATTATGGAAGTTTCTGTGTGGTATTTGTTTTCCACAGCAGATACAATTATTTACTTTTTTGGGCATCAGTTATGTGCAAGAAAAAGATCCCCAACGGGGCACTTAGCTTTAGTAGGTTTTCTTCCTCACTCTGGCAACGGCCGACCGACGCATTCGCAAACTGCTTCTGCTTCAGGCTCCACAGAAAGAAAGACTGATATAATGGTGTCAGCTGCCGACATTTGTAGCCCTGATGACCTAACGTCAGTCTCAGGTGACTTGCTGCCGATGCAGGAGGGATATTCTTTACTCTGGTATTCGGACCGGCCGAGGGCTACCCAGCAGGGATAACCCACAAGTGATGATTGCAACAGTGAAACACGAAAAACATCTCCCAATTCTAGATAACTGAGTTACTTGACGCATGAGAGAAGAATGGTTAGATAATAAAAAGTCACAGAATGAATATTTATGTACACAGGCATACACTAGGCTAACAACTACCAGGCCCTTTGCAATCCTAGCTGCACAACCCAACCCAATTGCGCCCCCTTGTAAAATGTGCATATAAATTAGAAGGGAATGTTAAGAGAAGTATGTACGCTAGGGGTTGCTAAAATGTTATGTGGAGGGGTATGTTAGTTAGGGAATGTTTACTGTCAGCCTTTGTCTATAAGAGACATGGAGAGCAGAATGGGAGTGAGTTTACGATTTCCAATGCCATGGTCAATGTTACATTTGAATAGGGTTATGAATGGACTCTGCTTTACATGGATAGAGAGCCTATTCTAAAGTATGGGGATCCACTGATACACATATTTGTCTCACCAGTATGTTCTATTTATGCTGCAAGCAAAATGTAAATCCCTGGATCTACTGTTTGTAATGCTGTTCATTTTACTGATGTGCAAAAGCTCCATCAGGGATGGATCTAAGAATACTTTATATGCTCACCACAGATCGCATCTCAGTAACTTGTAGGAGACTGAGTACAGAGGTAGGGCCTTGGGGCAATCTATGTAGGGCATGCTTTGCGGATGTGCAAGAGATCAATCAAGGCTGGATCTGGAAATGCCTTATATGCCAAGCATAGATTGCCTCTCAGTAACCCATAGGAGACTGCAGGAGACTGAGTACAGAGATAGGACCTTGAGACGACCTGTGTAGGACAGGGCACTCATACCCTCGATTCTCCTGGTGAGCAACCTTTGAAATTTAAAATGAAGGTTAATTTCTGTATGTATTTCTACTTAATCCACCTTACATGCTTATAATTATTAAGCAGCAAGTTATAAAAACACACTCAAGCATGATATATTTCTAGTCAATCCATAATGAATACTAAATATGTTTGGTTTAATACAAGTTGAACTGGAAGTATGTCATAACTTTGTGTGTGTGTGTGTGTGTGTGTGTGTGTGTGTGTGTGTGTGTGTGTGTGTGTGTGTGTGTGTGTGTGTGTGTGTGTGTGTGTGTGTGTATACAGTTTCTATATAGCTTGTTTCTTTAAGATAAAGGTTAAAGTCTGTTGCATAGATCAATTTCACATGATATTATTTAAAACTGCAAATAGGTTATGTAAGGCAAAGTGGAAAGCAGAAACTGCCAAAGGTTGCATGCTACCCATCCCCCAAACAGACAAGCGTACAGACAACTACATTAACAGCTGGATGAAAGTCATGTCATCCTAGTTCAACTTGCAAACAAGAAATGCTTAACAGCACAAATGGATTAGGTACAATAAAAATATGAAATTGCGTGCTTTGGTGCTTTCCACCTTAACAAATGAAAGCATATCCTAAAAATCAGTACAAATGTGTACATAACTAAGCATACTAAGCATACATCTTAAGCAAGTACAAGAATAAATTCACTGCCTTTCTGCATATAAAATATAATCATATCAGAAACATTGTAAATCAAAAATCTGAAGTAGTTAGACAATGATCCTTTATGTGTTCTATATGCAACTGAAGAGGAGATTATATGCAATTAAGAGGACAGGGGATTTAAAAGACTAACCAAGGGTTTTCATTAATATAACAAAAATAAACAATCATTTACATTTATAAAAGAATTTTTAAGAAATATATAACATTTGTTATATTGCTTATTTATTTTGTACCAATAAATGCAGAAGTAATTCATACAGGAAAAAGCACTAGACTGCTTTCGGTACATAACACTACACAATCCATATCAGTCAGAAATATGAAGTGCATCACCATTCCTCATGTTACACAAATATAAAATCATTATTAGTTGACTACAAATGTGAAAATCAACTCCATCTCACAGCAATATACTGTTTGTTCGCATGTTTCCTTAAACATTTCCAAGACTTTTCTTTTATTTGAATAAAATTTTAATGAAAATAAAAAGTAACTGTTAATAAAGACTTCAAGGATTTTATTACAATATGAGTACATTTCTTGTTTTTCTCACTACCCTCCCTCTCTCTTGCTCATAGTTTAATTATGTATTCCTTTGTTCTTCTTTATTTTGTTTCTCTCCCACTTCTGTTTATTTTCCCACAGATTCAGAATCCTTAAGTGCAGCACAACTGCAATCCTCCTAGGTCAGGGAGTGTTCATCCTCTACCAGCCACGGACATCCTCACAGTGTCTGGAGGGAGGGTCATGTAGGCACCTTTTTTCATATGGCAGTCTGGCAAACCTCACCGACTGTGGGCTTTGGGACTTGGCTAAAAATATGGTGGAGCAGGTGGTGGAGAGACGCCTTCAGCCAGTCCAGGAAGAAGACTTTATTTAAAGTCTTGCAAAATTAATTTAAAGCTATCCTGAACTGTCCTATACTTTACAGTGCAGAGAGCACACTGAAGGGCCAGACTCCAGAATGATCCTGATATAAAACTGATGCAAACAGTTTGTGAGATGCAACTCCATACAGTACACTCTGGTTTATTAAAAAAAAAATAAAATAAAACTACATCAGCTATGTTTTTAAATGAACATCAAATAAACGTCAATCAGTCCACTGGTGTATCCATTAAAGCTGGTAGTAATGTAAATTAAGCTTATATTTTCTGCACTGCATGAAGATGATTAAAGAGACTAATGCTTTCAGCAAAACAAGCTTTAGCTTCCTATAATAAAGAAATCAGCAGCAGCTTTAGTAGGGAACCAGGAACTTCCATAGCAGAAATGGAAAACGTTTGTATAGAAATAGCACTGATATGTCCTGCAGGAGCTGTCTCACCAGGGTCTTTGGATTTGGATGATACTTTACAGAAAATGTTACTGATGCCAAATTAAACAGTGTCAGTCAAGAGAGAAATCCCTGAGCTAGAGTCAGGAGGGGAAATTCCTGCCAAGAGATTACATCATTAATGGAGTGGACAGGACTGACCTCAACCCAAAACAGAAGACCAATCAAAATTCCAGAGGAATAATCATGGAGGTGGGCCAACTTGGATCTCAGTGAGCTTGATGGCTAAATTGACTAAACAGCAGTGATACCCAAATAATTCAAGGAACTCTGGAAGTGCGAATGGAAAAGAAGAAAGGCAGAGACAATTCAATGAGATTAATTTAAAGAGGCATGTTGTTGGGCATCAACGTTAAAGGCTGTCGGAGGGGGGGATTGGTTGCATTTATCAAAAAATTGTCTGATAACATATGAAAGTACTAACTCATTTATCCTTTTTCTCCACTTCTGTGTGTCCTCATTATAAGTTTACTTGTTCATTTACTGAGATCAGTTAAGTGTGGTGGAATGCTTACACGCCTCAAATATGTTCAGACACTGGAGGGTGGTCTCAAAGAAGGCCTAAGCTTCTCATTATTCTGACAGCAAAGTTCATAGATAGACTTTGTCAGTAAAATATCCCAAAGAAAAATCCTTGAAGAATCAGAAGTATCTTGGACATGAACCAGAGTCTCATACTGGGACATGGAGATGAACAGGAAGAAAAACTGTGAATAAGTAGGAGACTACAAAGTATAGATTGCGCTTGTGAAACATGGTTTTGCAAGAAATTCTGGCTAAAAAATGGCCTTTTGCTGAACTTGCAGATGGACTGTAAAGCATATACCCCCTTTATGTCATTAATGTTTAGAATGGCACTAAAAGGTGGGATTGTAGCTGTAAGCAAAACATTTTTTGCTCTTATTAGTATTTGCATCAAACATTTCATAATATAAACTGCATGTTATATATAGTAAAGCAGTTTTTGTGGAGTCTGTAGTCAAGGTTGTTTTAAATGTGGGGAAAATAGAAAGGGTTGTTGCCAAACTTAGGGAGTCTACAACAACAAAAATAACTAGCGATCCTGTATAGGTATATTTCAGAAATGTTATTAAAATTTGTGCAAAGCAGAGAAATGCGGAAATCATGATGAATGAGCACAAATGGAAATATTTATTGAAGACTTAATTATGCTAAGGTTAGAGGTAGATGAGGCTCGACAGCTAACAGTTAAGATAAGAAACAATGAGATAAAAATGGTGATGTATAATCACTCATCAAAGTCTCCAGGAACAAATGGTATTCCTCTGTTAGCTTTGAAGTAAGGAAGGAAGACAGTGATAAAGATCTAGAAGATTTTGTTTAACATTATTTTAAAAGGAGGAGAAGCAACAATATCCTGCAAGAAAGTGGTGTGTGTTTATGTCTACACCAGCTAAAGCAATGACAAAGGTGTTGCCAAAATTGATAGATATGGACCAAAATGATTTGTGGTACTAAGGGGCTACTTACAAGGGAGGAGGATTATACTGACATGTACTTATATTCCATCAAAAATTGATATAATGGAGCTTAAGAAAATTCTGAGAGAAATAATCAGCTTTCAGGAAGGGCTATTACTTATAGGTGAGGATTAGAATTTGATCTGCAACAGTGAAGATGTGTTTGAGGCCCAGAATGGGAAATATTAGAAAGGAGGGTACATTTTTGAAGAAATTTATGAAAATATTTGGCATGGAAAATGTGAATTCAGTACTTGGATTTTGGGGTGAATGTATATATTATTCTTCAAAATACAAAAATTGGACTAGGCTAGACAGAATTTACATTTCACAGGAACATGTGCATTTATTTAACTGAAGGTCTTGATATGCACCCAATAACTATTTCAGATCATGCCCCAAAATAACTAAAATAAAAACACAGGGTAATGAAGTAAAAATGAGACTCTGGCACTTTCCCACCTATCTGCTGAAAAGAGAGGAATTTAAGGAATGGGTAGTGGAAATTATTCAAGGAGATATTACAGAAGATGGAAATTTTCTCTGAAAATATAGCTATGGAGTGGAATAAAATTAAAATGGAGTTTAAAAAACAGGGTGGAAATAAAAGAAAGGGAGATATGGTTAATAAGTAACAAGAATTATTTAGAGGGACTAACAAATGTTAAAGTATTGCAAAATAGAGGGAATCCCACAGAAGAAGAGTGCAGAATGCTAAACAGACAATAAGGGATTACCTTGATAATATGCATGGGTTGAGGAGGATTGCTGTTAAACAACTGTTTCATGATAACAACTCTACAGCACAAAAAGTTTTAGCACAATGACTCAGGCAACAGAAAGCAGAAAGGGATGTCACCAAGCTTAGGGAGCCTATAACAAGGAAGACAACAACATATCCTGTAGAAGTATTAGAAATATTTTGGAAATTCTATAAAAGTTTGTATAAAGCAGAGAAATATGGAAATCAAGAAAATGTACAAATGGAAATGTTTATGGAGAATTAAATAAGGCAAGATTACAGGTAGATGAGGCTCAATTACCAACAGTTAGGATAGGAGGAGATGAGATAAAATGGTGATGTACAACCAATCTATAGGATAGTCCACAGGAATAAATGGCATAAATTCCTGTGGATGTTTGGAAGCTAGAAGGAAAAAATTGATGATGATCTGGAAGGTTTAGCTTAACAGTATTTTAAGAGGAAGAAAAGTACCGACATCCTAGAAAAAAGCTGTGGTAGCTGTAATATCTAAACAGGGTAAAGATCCATTGTATCCAGCTTCATACAGACCCATTTCAATGCTAAACCATACTTATAAAGTGCATATGTCTATAATGGCTAAAGAAATGGCAGCATTGATGCCAAAATTGATAGATATGGATAAGTGCGGTTTTGTGGAGGGGAGGCAAACATATGACAACATTAACAGAACACTGCTGATCCAGAGGAAAACAGAATGTAAGAAAATACAGTTGTTGTTGGTGGGTCTTGATGTAGTGAAAGTATTTCACAGAGTAAACTGGGACTTTATGAGCAGGGCAATGGAAGCATTTGCATTCTTCTGATAAAATTATAAGGTTATTTAGGAGGATATATGAGGAATCGAAGGAGAAATTTAAAGTGGATGGGTTCCCCTCTGATAATTTGTGCTTGAGCAGAGGAACCAGGCAGGGGTGTTCTCTCAACCCTTTGTTATTTGTATTATATTTAAAACCATTGGTTAAGAAAATAAGGGACTCAGAAATCTAAAGATATAATTGATATGACAGTCAAGAAAAGATGGTTCTATTTGGAGATGATATTACTTTATACATGACAAAACCAGAAATGGACATTACAGTGTTGTGGAACATTTTGAGACAGTTTAAAATTTTTAGGGATACAAAACTAATGAAGCTAAAACAAAGGCAATAACGGTAAATTATGTACCCTCACACAAATTGGTTCAGCAATATCCATATTTATGGGGCCATGATAAAATGAAGAATTTAGGAGTATGGATATAACATTATTCTGCTGTGGTAGCTAAGGATATGTGGGAAGACACTAAACAAAAGATAATACAAAAACTGAAAAACTGAAAGCTCTCATATGGATACGGATATGGATATGGATAGTAAAATACAAGCAATTAAAATGTTTTAGTCCCTTTAGTCTTATATATAGGTTAGGCATATTTTTATCAATCAGAGGAGAAGTTGTGGATAGCAATTAATGAAGAGCAGAAGGATTTTATCTGGGAGGGGAAGATGGCAAGAGTCAAGTGGGTTAAGCTGATTCTTACAATAGAACAAAGTAGATTGGGATTACCTGATTTTAAGGGGTATCTCAGAGCAACACAATTACGGCTCCTATACATAGCAGAAGCAGAAAATTATAATTCAAAGTGGAAAGGGATAATGGTGATACACGGGGGAAGCTCAAGAAACAAGGAGAGACTGGGATTTTGGATGCAGACATTTAAGGAGAATAACAGTAATCATACAGAATATTATATTCATAAAGTAGCAGAAAGTATTCTAAAAACTAAGCATACACAGGAATGGAGAAAGGACAGTCTGCCAATAGGGATTACTGCAATTAGGGATACAGACAATAGGCAAGAGGGGACTGGAATTGATTTGTGAAAACTGGCAAAGAAACCAAGGAATTGGGAGCAAATAACTAGAGAGGGAAAGCTAACAGATTGGAAAGACGCCAAGATTTTATTTGGACTGCAGGTTACAGATTGCTTTCCCTATCAAAGATTGATATCAGAGTATAGGCAAAGAGAAAGAAGTAGGGGGGTCCTAAATGAAAGACCAGCACTGGTAAAGTTTTTAGTAGAATCTAGAATAGAAGCTGCCATTAAAAAAAGGAATAAACAGTATAGCATATAAAATATTGCATGATAACTATAAGAATCAATCATTGGAGGTTAGAAAGGATTGGGAAAAGAGACTGGATAAGCAATTCACAAAGAAACAATGGGGGATATATGTATGTCAACAAATACGCAAGAAAGTCTAGAAGATTTAGGATCTTTCCTTGGAATTATTTACATAGGCATTTTTATACCCCAAGTAGATGCCAAAGAATCTTTCTGCAGCTAGACAGCAAATGTTGAAGGTGTGATGTTGAAGAAAAAGGCAACTGGGAACATATCTTCTGGGAGTGTAATGAGTTGGCATACTTAAAGATTCCCTGCAGACTGCTTTGTCAGAAATATTGCGTGAGCAAATTGGTATAACTAAGGAAATTATTTTTTGAGCTATGATACAAAATCAGAATTGCCTAGACAGTAATGCCTTGCTGAGTCTAATTATGGTGTCTGGCAAAAAAGCAATTACTACAAAATGGAAATCAAAGTCTAAACCAACTGTACTAGAAACAGTGAATATATTTACAGAGATAAAACAACGGGAATTGGGATCTTTAGAAAAGGGTATGAGTGAATTACATAAGAAAAAATGGGAATTGTAGAAACAATACATGCAGAGGAAGACTGAGGTTTAAAATAATGCAGGATTTGAATGAGCTATGCAATGTTTGACTGACAATGACTGGAAAGATTATAAGTGATGTATATCGTTTGCAACTACAATTGTATCAGGATGGTTTGTTTTCACATATATAAATTTAAGATTGCCTAGATCATATGTGATAATTTAATAAAGATGTTTCTTTTCTTTTAAAGATATGGAACAATATGGTCTTGTGGAGGGGAGGCAAACATTTGAAACATTAATAGAACAATGATAATCCAGAGGGAAGTAGAATGTAAGAAAATGCTACTGTTGTTGGGTTTTGATGCGGAAAAAGCATTCAGCAAAGTAAGCTGGGATTTTATGACAAGGGCAATTGAAGCTTTTGTATTCCCTGACAAAATAATATGTTTAATTAGGAATATATATGAAGGATCCGAGGCAAGAATTAAGAGTGGGAGGGTTCCTCTCTGATAGATTGTGTTTGAACAGATGAACCAGATAGTGGTGTCCTCTTTTCCTTTTATTTGCTTTATATTTAGAGACACTGGAAAAAAAATAAGGCACACAGAAATGCAAGGATATAGCTGGTATGGTAATCAAGAATATTTGGCTTAATTTGTAGATGATATTATTTTGTACCTGATATATCCAAAAAAAGGACATCTCAGTGATATGGAACATTTTGAGACAGTTTCAAATCTTTTCAGGACATAAAACCAATGAACATAAAACAAATACTATGGCCACAAATTATGTACCCACACATGAATTGATTCAGCAATACCTATATTTATGAGGACACGATAAGATGAAATATATAAGTGTATGCATTTATATTATGGCAGCTAAGGATATCTGAGACTTGACTAAAATTATAATTCAAAAACTGAGAAACTAGAGGCTCTTGTTTATGGATATGGAAAGTAAATATGCAGGCAATGAAAATGTTTTTAGTCCCTTTAATTTTATATATGGGTCAGGCATATTTTTATCAACTAGAGGAGAAGTTATTGACAATAATTAATAAAGAACTGAAGGAATTCATCTAGTAGGGGAAGAGGACAAGAGTTAAGTGGGTATACGTAGATCCTTCCAACAGAACAAAGTGGTTTAGGATTATTTGATTTGAAGGACATTTTAGTGCTCCAGAGTAAAGGATGACATACATAACACAAGCGGAAGGTTATAATTCAAAACGGAAAGGGATGATGATGAAGCAGGGGGTAGTTCAGAAATAAAGAGCAGTTTCGATTTTAAACCATGATTGTAAAGTTTTTATGTTTAGAATAGCTAAAAAATGGCAAAGGTGCTGCCAAAATTGATATATATGGATCAATGTGGTTTTCTGGAGAGGAGGCAAACATTTTACAAAATTAATACAACAATGATGATCCAGAGGGAAACAGAGTTTAAGAGAATACTGCTGTTGTTGGTAGTCTTGATGCAGACAGAAAACATTCAACAGAGTAAGCTGGTATTTTATGAGTAGATCAATGGAAGCATTTGCATTCCCCGATAAAATAATAAGGTTAACTAGAAGTCTATATGACAGGTCTGTGGCAAAATTTAAAGTAGGAGGGTACCTCTTTGACAAGTTTTGTCTGAACAGAGGAACCAGGCAGGACTGTCCTCTTTTCCTTTTGTTATCATCTTCATAATTAGAGTCACTGGCAAAGAAAATAAGTGACTCAGAAAATCAAGGATATAATTGGTAGTGTAATCAAGAAAAGTTGGTTTTATTTGCAGGCAATATTGTGTTGCGCCTGATACATCCGGAAACGGACATCACAGTGTTGTGGAACGTCCTGAAAGAGTTTCAAGTCTTTTTGTCATATAGACGTATAACCACTCTCCTCCGATTCTCCACCACGTAAACCACTTAAAACACAAAAGTAACCGCTGGCTTACCATAAAGGGATAATCCTCCGAAAAATATGTATCAGTAGTATATTACTAGTCCAACCTGTTACACCAAAGTAAATAACAGCAACACCGCTCGTCAGGAACCAAACGAAATATACTTTAATGGAACGTAACAACCACAACACAGAAAACAAACAGGATTGAGCGCGCTTTCATCTCAATGTCAAGACTTCATCAGAATCCACTGCATAATTCATTCAACTCCATTAAATACTAACTAAGCAATGAGTTAATTAATTAATGATCTAATTACTCCTTTTAAGTACATATTGTGTAAACGGAAACACCCATATTTTCCTTTCCTTTTCACTTAATGCAGGTTTACATACCTAAAACTTTAACCATCCGTTACAGAAATTCCATGACACTATCCCTCATCATATTGGTCCAAATATTAAAACATATTTTGTATGTATATGTGTAATATAATTTAAGTTAAATATAATATTATGTATACACTATACTTTCCATATAATAAAACAATTTATTTACAAGTTATTTTAAAGTGCTTCATGAATTATAATTATATTAATATAAAATCATTTATGACTGAAAAATAAACATTCTCTAAAATTATTTAATTAATATTAATAACTTACATAAAAATGTATTGAAAGCTTGGGTTAATCATGCAACTACTATGGGTTATTACTTTACATTTTGCGATTATTTGCCAATAGTCTCAGTGCTGGCTTAATAGAAAGATGGTCGTTCATCCCACTGGAACCACAGGTGTCCAATCTAAGTTGCCACACTAATTCCCTGTATTCAAGTAGGGACTGCCAGTCACCTCCCCTATCTCCCATCTTGACTTCCTCCAAAACCCAAAATTTTATGTTTGCATTTTTACATATCATGGTGTGCCTATATAGCGCATTATTTTCGTTACCCCTATTAATGTCCCTCGAACGCATGAGGGACATTAATAGGGGTAACGAAAATAATGCTATATATATGATATGTAAAAATGCAAACATAAAATTTTGGGTTTTGGAGGAAGTCAAGATGGGAGATAGGGGAGGTGACTGGCAGTCCCTACTTGAATACAGGGAATTAGTGTGGCAACTTAGATTGGACACCTGTGGTTCCAGTGGGATGAACGACCATCTTTCTATTAAGCCAGCACTGAGACTATTGGCAAATAATCCCAAAATGTAAAGTAATAACCCATAGTAGTTGCATGATTAACCCAAGCTTTCAATACATTTTTATGTAAGTTATTAATATTAATTAAATAATTTTAGAGAATGTTTATTTTTCAGTCATAAATGATTTTATATTAATATAATTATAATTCATGAAGCACTTTAAAATAACTTGTAAATAAATTGTTTTATTATATGGAAAGTATAGTGTATACATAATATTATATTTAACTTAAATTATATTACACATATACATACAAAATATGTTTTAATATTTGGACCAATATGATGAGGGATAGTGTCATGGAATTTCTGTAACGGATGGTTAAAGTTTTAGGTATGTAAACCTGCATTAAGTGAAAAGGAAAGGAAAATATGGGTGTTTCCGTTTACACAATATGTACTTAAAAGGAGTAATTAGATCATTAATTAATTAACTCATTGCTTAGTTAGTATTTAATGGAGTTGAATGAATTATGCAGTGGATTCTGATGAAGTCTTGACATTGAGATGAAAGCCCGCTCAATCCTGTTTGTTTTCTGTGTTGTGGTTGTTACGTTCCATTAAAGTATATTTCGTTTGGTTCCTGACGAGCGGTGTTGCTGTTATTTACTTTGGTGTAACAGGTTGGACTAGTAATATACTACTGATACATATTTTTCGGAGGATTATCCCTTTATGGTAAGCCAGCGGTTACTTTTGTCTTTTTGTCATATAAAATTAATGAAGATAAAACAAAGGCTATATCAGTAAACTATGTACCTACACATGAATTGGTTCACCAATACCCATATTTATGTTGACATAATAAAATTAGGTATTTAGGAGTATGGCTATAAAAGGACTCAGTTATGGCAACTAAGGATATATTGGAAGAATATTATTATATACCTGACAAAACTGGAAAGAGATACTACAGTGTTGTGGAACATCTTGAGACAGTTTCAAATCTTTTTGGGATACAAAATTAATGAAGCTAAAACAAAGGCAATAATGGTAAATTATGTACCCACAAACGAATTGGGTTCAGCAATATCCGTACTTATGGGGGCATGATAAAATGAAATATTTAGGAACATGGATTAAAAATGATTCTGGTATGGCAGCTAAGGATATAGACTAAACAAAAGATAATACAAAAACTGAGAAAACTGAAGCTTTGTTACATGGAAATGGATAGTAAGATACAAGCAGTCAAAATGTTTTTAGTCTCTTTATTCTTATACACAGGTCAGGCATATTTTTATCAATGAGAGAAGTTGGGTATAGCAATTAATAAAGAGCTAAAGTATTTTATCTGGGAGGGGAAGATGGCAAGAGTCACATGGTATAAGCTGCTTCTTCCAGTAGAACAGGGCGGATTGGAACTACCTAATTTGAAGGGGTATTTCAAAGTTATACAGTTAAGACTCCTATACACAGCACAAGCCAAAAACTTCAATTCAAAGTGAAAAAGGATGATGTTGAAACAGGGGGAAGCTCAAGAAACAAGGAGAGACTGGGATTTTGGATGCAGGCCTTTAAGGAGAATACCAATAATCATACAGAATATTAAATCCATACAGTAGCAGAAAGTATTCTAACAACTAAGCCAACACGGGAATGGAGAAAGGAGATTCTGCCAATAGGGATGACTGCAATTAGAGATATAGACAGTAGGCAAGAGGGGGCTGGAATTTATTGAAGAAAGCTGGCAAAAGAACCAAGGTATTGGGAGCAAATAACTAGAGAGGGAAAGGTAATAGAATGGGAAGAGGCCAATAATTTATTTGGACTGCACTTTAGAGATTGCCTTCCCTATCAAAGATTGATATCAGAGTATAAGAAATAGAAAGAAATAAGGGGGTGCTAAACAAAAGACAAGCACTGGTAGAGTTTTTAGTAGAATCTAGAAGAGAAGCTGCCATTAAAAAAAGGAATAATTAGTAGAACATATAAAACACTGCTGATAACTATAATAATCAATCAGAGGAGGTTAGAAAGAAATGGAAAGAGAGACTAAGTAATTCACAAAGAAACAATGGGAGGATATATGCATGTCTCCCAAATATGCAACAAAATCTAGAATATTTAGAATTTTTGCTTGGAAATGTTTACATAGATATTTTTATACCCCAAGAAGATGCCAGAGAATTTTTCCTCAGGTAGTCAGCAAATGTTGGAGATGTGATGGGGAAGAAAGAGTTACTTGGGAACATATTTTCTGGGACTGCAGTGGGTTGGCGGACTTTAAGGATTCCCTGCAGGATGCAGTGTCGGAGATGCTGGATGTGTGGATTGGTGTGATGAGGGCAGTGATGGGAGTAATGTATTACAATCAGTAACATATTATTGTAATATATTATAATTCCTAGTAACTAGTAATATAACTAGTTATTTTTTCAAAATAGTAACTAGTAATAGTAATATATTACTTTTTTTAGTAACTAGTAACTTAAATTTGAGTTACTTTTGAGTTACTTTTGCTTAAACCAGTGGTTCTCAATATGGGCGATATAGCCTCCTAAAGTGTGATGTAAAACATCCGAGGTCCATATATAGTACAGATAGTAATCAGATGTTAAGAAGTAATAGACACTTTGAAGTGGCAATTTGGATAAAAAATTACAACATAATGTTTGCACAGCTCATAGCACGTAGCATTCATAATAGATCATTAGAATTAGTCTGGAGCAAAATTGTCTTCATTTTTTTTAGCACTGCAAGGAGGGGAAAGCTAATGCTGACCAAATTCCAGCCCTGCCCTTGTATTGTGGGACTCTCACCCACTAAAACATCCCCTAACACTGGATAATTCTAGCCTGCTAGAAATCATATCCTTACCTTGCAGTATAATAAATGGCATTGGTTCTTCATACCACCATCAGTCGGAATCAAACTCATCAGTTGAGCACCCGATGCCGCGACCCATTGCACCAAGCAGGACTCTTCAAGTGGATCTATGATCAACCAACTTTTGTCTTGACAATATTTTGTTATATTCTATTTAAAATTCTTTTCAGGTTTCGATTTTTAGTTGCTGAAAATAGACAACATGTGATAGGTTTTTATAGGTCTTGTGCTGCTGGCTGGTTTGGTTTAATTATTATCTGTGACTCTCTAGCTATAAAGACTAGTCTTCTTCTTCTCCTTTCGGCTGTGCCCATTAGGGATCACCACGGTGGATCATCAGTCTGCAGAACAAGTGGCAGTGGAATTTTAGATTGTTGAGTTGCCATCCCAGCGTTCAACCTTCTTCAGAAGGCACATGCATGCACACACTCACACCTAAAGCCAATTTAGAATGTCTAATCCACCTGCAGCATGTCTTGGGAATGTGGGAGGAAACCAGAACACCCTGAGGAAACCCACTCGAACACAGGGAATGTAGATCATAGTGTGTGTGTTGTACTTTTAAAGCCACTGCAGTTCATGGGCACATGCACAGAAAGTACTGAGCACATGCCAGCAGAGCGCCATTTTGTGTAAGCAGCTGGAGTAAAAGCATCTATGTGTGTAGCAGTCAGTCAGTTAGCTAATTTAAGTTTTATGTTCTAGTCATCCATCCTGAAGTGTTTGTGTGTAATAAATATCTTAAATGAACACCCAAGCCTCGTCATCTTATTTGAATACAAAAGACGAGTGACATGTTGTCAGAATGGGATCCAGAATCAAAACTTCTTAAAACAATGAGGCACACAGTCAGAAATGAAGGAATATACAAGAGTGGCACAAACGACTCACAAACGACTCGTAAACAGGTCAGAAAATATTTCCAGGTTCTTAAACTCATTTAAATGATTTTCCCCTCAATGAATATAATGCAAAGCATTCCAAACCAATTACTGAATAAACAAAATGTTCAAAATTGTGACATATTGAAAAAAAGTACTTGAAATAATTACAAAAACATTTGAAACAATATCCGAATCATATAAAATGTTCAGAAAAGAGAAAACAACTGTATTTTTTCACAATCTACTACATTTTCGTATTAACTAAAGCTATTCAAAGTATCTAACATGTGCAAAGTGTTGGCAGTGTGTGCAGTATTACAGTACAGTCTTTTCAAAGAGTACAGTTATTTCAAAAGAGTCTGCTGTACAGTGGGATATAATTACAAGTACCTGGTGTGTTTCATACTTATTTGGCATGCCAGAGGGATTTCACAGACCTGATCCTCTTGTGTTTGATAATAATACCGATGAAAACTGGAGACTGTTTGAGCAAGAATATGATATTTTCATACAGGCTGCTTTTTCTGATAAAGACGCACATACAAAAGTATGTATTCTGCTCAATTTAGCTGGGTCAGAAGGCATTGAGAGAGACCATTCATTTATTTATGCACCTGCTTTTTATGCAGAGAAGGGGGGAAGACTGCTATATTGTGGTACAGGCTGAAACTTGGGAAGAACCTGAGTGCTTAAAATGTAAAGTTAGAGAAATGAGCAACCCTCAAATTAATATTACAGTGGAAAGGCACTATTTTACACAAAAGATCAAAAGTCTGGTGAAACTTTTGCAGCATATATAACTGACTTGAGAAACAAGTCAAAAACTTGCAGATCTGATGATAGGAGAGATGAGCTGATAAAACACAGCTTGTGTGTGGTGTTAATAATGATACAGTATGAAAGATTTTGCTTTGAGACAGTGACTTAACTTTAAGCAAAACCACAGAGATTTGGCAGATAAATGATCTTATAGAAAAGTACACAAATATGCTTACAAATGATAACATGCTTGCAACTTCTTCCAGCATGAATGTTGATAGTATACAGCACACTACAGCTGACATTTGGACCCATCAGAATCTTAGTTTCTTTGGTGTCACCGCCCACTGGATCGACTGTGACACACTTCAAAGAAAGTCAGCTGCTTTGTCATGCTGCAGATTACAGGGGGGAGACATACAGATGATCTCACAGCATCAACTCTTGAGATCATTCTCATTAAGTACAAGATCAAAAGGTGTACGTAACAATTACTGACAAAGGTAGCAATTTTGTAAAGGCTTTTACTGTCTTCTCGGAATGTGAGAGATCTGAGACTACAAGCATTCTGTCCCATGATGAGGATGATGATGGTGAAGTGATTTACAACAGCGTGGCAGCTGTGCTAAGTTGGTCAAGGCAAAGCGAGAACATCCATTCACTGCCGCCCCATCATAGATGTGCAGCACACACACTGAATCTAGTTGCTGTGCAAGATGCTGAATCTGCTTGCAATGATGCACAGTATAAAAAGATCATGCGAAGCACTATTGCCAAATACTATGCTGCTTGGAACAAGCTTAGTCGCCGCACCCAAGCTGCTGAGGTGGCTCGAAATAAGTGTGACTGGCATTGATTATTCCCAATGCAACACAATGAAATTTCACTTTCTACGCGATGGAGATTACATCATTACAACTCAGGGTGAAGGCTTGCTGAATGAGATATGTGAACAGATTGGAACTTCCATCTTCAGACCTGCAGAAATTACCTCTGTTGCTGAGTTTGTGCAAGCAATGCAGCCCCTGACAATGGAACATCCTGCAGTCAGAGCTGAAAAGCTTCATGGGAATCCTGATCCCCACCATTATGTGCCTGAAAAACAAGTTGTCCAAAGTCAGGCAGTCTGTGAAGCTTATTGTGCCACTAGTTGGTGCTCTTCATAAAGGCATTGAGGCTCAGTTCAATCACCTGGAGCATGAAGAGCTCATTCTGACTAGGATAGTGCATCCACAGTTCCGTTTGCGATGGCTGGATACTGAAGAGCAGAAACTCAGAGGCAAGGCTCTGCTCCTTGATACCATTCAGAAACTGGATGAACCTGCACATGGGTCATCTGAAGCTTCTGCATTAACTGCCTAAGACAGCTTCAAACACTCGGCGCCAGCCAATGTCAGCATATCTTCTCAGATAGATATGTATCTGGCTGACCCTTCCAGGCAAATATCTTCTCTCAACAGTTACCCTACAGTCAAGAAGATATTTCTGAACACTAATACAGCTCTGCCATCTAGTGCACCTGTTGAATGCCTGTTCAGTCTCGGTTGACAAGTGCTGGCTGCAAGAAGAAACAGACTCACCAACAAACACTTTGAAAAGTTGCTCCTTCTTCGAGCCAACAGAAATGTGTAGTCATTGTGAAGAGTTATATAAACTGATATTTTGGTTGATTCTGTGTTAACAGTCTTGTTAGACTTATATGATATTTCTGTAAGCATTTTTGCATCCTCAGCCTTAGTTTTAGCAGATTAGCCTAATGTACATTGTTGAAAATTTGATGGGTTGTAACTTCTTATGGGTCTTGTGTTGCAGGCATTGTGTACTTTGGTTTAAGTATTAAATTCTGACTATGAGTATAAAGCCTAGTCTGTGAGACTTTGTAAACTGTAAAATGCTATTAATCAGTGGCGGCTCGTGATATTGGACTGCAGGACTGCAGCCCACCCCAGCTGCGAACCACAATGGTACAATCCTACAAATCCTTCTAACATGCGCATAGAAAGTGAATCCGGACTGCTGCTTTACCAGTTCAGCTTCAGGAAGAAGGCAGTAGACTGATGATGCCCCAGAAGTCTATGATGTGCAAACCTCATAGACTGGAAGGGGATTGGACTGCAAGTCTTGGAATGTTCGCAAACAGGAAGGAATGAACAAGAGCCAGGAAACCGGAAGTGTGCATTCCGGCATGAATGCAGACAGCCAAGATACTCAGGATGAAGCTGTGGATTTTATCATTATTGCTGGAAGGTGTGGATTTTATCATTATTGCAGGTACAGTGTGTGTGTGTAATGCCTCAGTTGATTTATACTGGTGGCTAGACAGAACTCAGGATACATAGTGGTTAGAAAATACCTCAGGCTTGAACCCTGTATTTTGGGTGCAGGTAACAAGAGCCTGAATTCCCTACCCACCACCATTTGTGAAACATTTGCAGATTTTTGCCTCATATTTTGTTCTGTTCTGTTCCTCATAAAATCTGTGGTTTCTGAATTTGTAATTCCTTAAATAGTTGATGGTGCATACAGTGGTGCAGTGGTAGCATTGTTGCCTCACAACTAGAAGTTCTCTGGTTTGATCCTTGGTTGTGGCACCTTCTGTGTGGAGTCTGCATGTCCTTCCTGTGTTTGTGTGGATTTGCTCTGATGTCCTCCCATGTTACAAAGACATATCTGCAGTATTTCTCCCTGGGCTTCTGCTGAAAATTGAATTTTGTTCCAAGTCAGACTTTCCTGATTAACAAATGTTAAATAAATAAAATTGACAGGCATTTGAATTTCAGACTTCATATTCTTCAGAAAGTACATAGTAACACAAAACCTTTTATTCTAGCAATTTTCTAAGTTTATAAGCTGAATATTTGAAATGTGTCCCTATTTGTGGGACTGTATTCCCCCATTATTGGCTTTGTCCAGGTTTGTTGTGCTAAGGTTGAGAGCTATGGTGAGAGCTGAATTCACTGAATATGTGTGAGGGCAGTATTCCCCCATTACTGGCTTTGTCCAGGTGTTTTGCGCTAAGAGGTTCAAACAGAAAAAAAAAACAGCTTTATAGCACCAAGTATAAGAAATATATAGAGAGTTTTAATACCAATATTACAGTTTTTCAAAACAAAGCTTTCTGACAAAGTCCTTCATCAGTGTTACAAGTTCTCTAAGAATATACATTCTTTTATACAACATTAAAATAATCACATGACACAACCTAACCTATCATATAGACATATTAATTAATAAACACAGAAATTTAAAAATACATATCATTAATTCATTGTAATTCAATAAAAATAAAAAATAATAGTAAAATAAAAAAGACTGTTATTTCATTTTATCAAAGTTTCATATATTGTTGTTTATATTTCAAAATTGGCTCAATAGAAACTTGTTTATTAATTCCGGGTGGAGAATCCACATGAAGTCGAATAATCCACTCATATTCCTTCTTTTCCAACTTGGTGTTAATGTCCCCTCTTCTTAGACTTGGTTCTAAAACATCTATAACCCTAAATACAAAACTATGTGTCAATCCTTCTTCATCTATATGTTTAGCTAATGCATTTGTTAGTATACTCCTTCTAGTGTCCAATTTATGTTCTATAATTCGATTTTTAAGTTTTCAAGTAGATTTTCCTACATAAAATGCCATACATAATGTGCATGCAGCTAAATAAACTATTAAAGTTGTATTGCATGTTGCCCAACAACTAAAATAAAACTTTTTCTTATTTATGGGATGAATAAAGGTATTAGAAGAACATATGTCAGGGCAGCATGAACAATTAAAACAAGAAAATGTACCTTTCTTGTTTGGAGTAACTGTTACTTTTCTGTTTAATGAACAATCTTTATAACACAAACATTGTTTAAGGTTACCACAATTTTTATATGTAAATAGGGGAGTTTCAGGAATTATGTCATTTAAACCAGGTAAAGCTCTTAGTATACCCCAATTATTGTTATAATGTCCTCAGTAGGTTTACTACTCCTACTATATGTCATGGTATATCTCATACGACCAGATATATTGTTGTCCCGTTTTCTACTAGGTCTATAACCATCTTTCGAGAAATAGGGCTTGATTTAATTTCCCCTCTGGTTCAACACTTCTTCTCTAAGGCTGGATAGTTGTAACATATCATATCCTCTATCATTAAATTCTTTAGTCATCTCATTCATTTGCTCAATACATATATTGACATCAGTATTGAGTCTATTAACCCTTATATATTGACTCTTTATAATATCTTTAAAAATGTGCCCAGCATGCATACTTTTTTTTGTAAATATTTATTAGTATGCACATCTTTCCTATATATACTAATGGTTAAATGTTGTCCTTCCAATTGGATTCTAACATCTAAATAATTAATATCTAGCTTTGAGCATTCCATTTCAAAGGTCAAAAAGTAGTTGTTTGATTCAAGAAACTCATACAATTACTTAATAAATCCTCACTGCCATGCCATACAATAAAAACATCATCCACAAAGCGTTTGCAAAAAAGGATGTTAGGCTTATATATATATATATATATATATATATATATATATATATATATATATATATATATATATATATATTGATTATCATTAAGAACAAATTCTTCCTCCCAGTTGCCAAGAGTCAAGTTAGCATATGTGTTAGCTACTGGACTACACATAGCTACACCCAATTGTTGATGGCAGATCTGTTTATTAAATAAAAATATATTATTCTCAAGGGCTATTTCCAGTAGCTCACAAAAAGTTTCAACCTGCCCACCTGTAAAGTTACCATATTTACATAGGATTTGTCTTATACTATTTATTCCATATTCATTGGGAATGCAGGTAAAAAGGGATTTTATATCCAGGGTAACAAATAGAATATCCCTTTCAATATTTGTTTCATACCATTGATATAATAAATTTAAGAAATTACCAGTATCCTTAACAAAGCTTTGCACAAAACATAAGAAGTCCTTAAGAACATCCTGCAGGTAGACTGAGATGGGTTCTGTAATCCACCCTCTACCCGAGACAATTGGTCTCATTGGAGGATGTGATAAGGATTTATGAATTTTGGGTAGTCCATATAAAACTGGAATGGTAGGACTAGGTACTGTTAGAAAATTAAAAATATCTGTGTTGAAACAGAGGGGAAATGAAATCAAGCCCTATTTCTCGAAAGATGGTTATAGACTTAGTAGAAAATGGGATAACAATATATCTGGTCATATGAGATATACCATGACATATAGTAGGAGTATTAAACCTACTGAGGACATTATAAGAAAAAAAGGGGGTATATTAAGAGCTTTACCTGGTCTAAATGACATAATTCCTGAAACTTCCCTATTTACATATAAAAATTGTGGTAACCTTAAACAACATTTGTGTTATAAAGATTTTTCATTAAACAGAAAAGTAACAGTTACTCCAAACAAGAAAGGTACATTTTCTTGTTTTAATTGTTCATGCTGCCCTGACATATGTTCTTCTAATACCTTTATTCATCCCATAAATAAGAAAAAGTTTTATTTTAGTTGTTGGGCAACATGCAATACAACTTTACTAGTTTTATTTAGCTACATGCATATTATGTATGGCATTTTATGTAGGAAAATCTAATCGAAAACTTAAAAATCGAATTATAGAACATAAATCAGACATTAGAAGGAGTATACTAACAAATGCATTAGCTAAACATATAGATGAAGAAGAACTGGCACATAGTTTTGTATTTAGGGTTATAGATGTTTTAGAACCAGGTCTAAGAAGAGGGGACATTAACACCAATTTGGAAAAGAAGGACTATGAGTGGATTATTCAACTTCATGTGGATTCTCCACCTGGAATTAATAAACAAGTTTCTATAAAGCCAGTTTTGAAATATAAACAACAATATATGAAACGTTGATAAAATGAAATAACAGTCTTTTTTTATTTTACTATTATTTTTATTTTTATTGAATTACAATGAATTAATGATATGTATTTTTAAATTTCTATGTTTATTAAATAATATATCTATATGATAGGTTAGGTTGTGTCATGTGATTATTTTAATGTTGTATAAAAGAATGTATATTCTTAGAGAACTTGTAACACTGATGAAGGACTTTGTCCGAAAGCTTTGTTTTGGAAAACTGGAATATTTGTATTAAAACTCTATATTTCACAGCTTCGCTTTATCTCAGTGGTGCTTATTTTACTGCTTTGTGCTAAGAGGTTGACAGCTATGGTGAGAACTGAATTCACTAAATGGTAGCCATTTAAGTTTCAGTCTTCCTCTCTTTCACAACACAGCTGATTTGGCATAGTGGTATGTTGCTCTGACTGTTTTGCACAGGGCCCTGGGTTCAAGACTTGGTAGTGAAATGTATGGTGGTAACACAGCATTTTATTCTAGCAACTTTCCAAGATTATACAAGCAATGTTTAAAATGTCTCCCTGGTTTTTGGGCTTTTGTCCCCCCAAATAAATTTTGGTTCCCTATTTTATGATCAAAGGCACATTCTTTCAAATGCGTCTTGATCAAACTTGAAAGCACAAAACGGCACAATACCGAAACTGCATGTAAGCGAATTCTTTCCCTAGGAAAGAAATTGCTTGCCTGCCTTCGTTATTTTGCCATGTTCGTCACTGTAGTGCAATTCTGGAGTAGGTATATTTAAGTAGGGGGGTGTGGGGGACACAACCCCCCCCCCACTTTATGTAATGTTTTAAAGTTTTTTTTTCTTTTTTGGAACAGAGATTTTTTTTTCCCCTGGGAAACAATCACTATTTTAAGTGTTTGGGATTGTAAGCTTTCACTTACATGGGGTCAATAAATCAGCATTCGCTGATTTAAAATAGACCCTAAATTTTGGCTTTTTCCAGATTTCTTGTGCTGCGAAGTTGAGATATACAGTTGAGTGTCGAGTAGATTTTACAAGGAGCTGAGAGCTGCAGGGGAAGATAAGTTTAGTGCTGCTTATGCTGAGTCTGCTTGCACTGTCAACACCAAAAGAGGTAGTGTACTTGCTCTTGATGCAGAAGGCTGTGGGTTCTACTCCCACAGGGGGTGAATGCTGCCGTACTGAAAATGTCCTCTTTGGCAAAGATACCTAGTAACTATGAACCTGTTATCAGTTTGCCATCAATTCCCTATTGCAATATTACTAGCTTATCATTTTTTAATGTAACATAGGCAATTTATTCCTCAAGAGCAACAGGCACTTTATTTGTAGATAAAACAATGAAATATAAAGTTGTTTGCTAGCAGCAACCTCATCATTAGTTACAGATCTTTTTAATGTGCAATTATTTAGATGACTTTTACTTCTACAGAGATTGTACATATTTACTGATACTGGTGGATTGTAGAAGTTTGAGCAGACTTTTATGATGGCAATGTTCTCAGTTGGGCAGTTTTGTAATTATTGGTGCATGCATTTTGTTTCATTGCTTACTGGAAAAATGTTCAAAACAATAAATTTAAAACACCCTCTAACAACTGTACTGTATTATATAAGGAATATAATTTAATACAGTCAGGAAGGTGTATCACACAACACATGTATGTTTTCTGTGCAAGGGGCCTATCATCTGAAAACAGCCCAAAGTTATTCTTTATACTAGCCAAATATATTTTCATTGTGAGAATGCATTGCTTTGTTTAGATGATGTCTTAGTCTGTGTAAAATGCAAAATAAAACTTTCAAATGAAATCCAAATCATCATAGAAGTAAAGCAGTGTGCACATTACAGTGTTTATGGTAAATGAGGTGAACTAGCCAAGTAATGGGACATTGGAATGGCTGCATGGGGAGGCTCCATTCGACCATGATTTTGTGAGGGGGAAGGGCGGCAAACTCAAAGACAGCCTCGGCTGAACTATATCTCTCAAATGTTCAGTTTTTCACAAAATGAATAGATTTTTGCTTCTTATTTTTGGTTTGTTCCTCATAAAATTTGTGATTTTTCTGGCAAATCATTTAGGAATTAAGTCACTAAATAATGACAGACATTGAGGTTTCAGACTTGATAACCTTCAGAAAAATGCATGCTAAAGCTAGACCTGTTATTCTATCAACTAAATTTATACAAAAGTAATTTTTAGTACTGTTTTTATGTTCCCCCAATATATTTGGCCTTGTCCAAATTTCCTGCGTTAACAGGTTGAGAGGTACGTGCAAATAAATTGCTTTATAGAATAAGGCATATCCAAACCTCTCAACTGTCCCAAATGTTTGGCTCAAAATGTTGATCTCCCTCTAATAATCCCTCCACAAAATGGCAATTTTGGAAGAAAACGTGGAGAGTTTACAATTAATAAATAACTGTAATAATCAGAGTTACAGATTACTTTTATTTCAGAAACGCATATAGATTTGTTTATTTTGTCAGCTGCTCAAGTTAACAGTACTAATATTATAAAAGTGCCCCTTCTTTGCAGGTTCCCAGCTGTATTGTATGGCTATTTTATATTTTGCATCACATTTTTGGTCCATTTTTCATAAAATTGTGGTTTTCTGGCAAATTAGTGGCAAATCATTAAAGATTGAAGTTAGAAAATAATGACAGACATTTGAGTTTCAGATTTCATACCCTTCAGAAAATTCATACTAATGCAAGCCCTACTATTCTATTATAAAGTTTATAAGAGCAATATTTAAATAGTGTCCTTATTTGGGCCTTTGTCCCACTTCTATGTATGGCTTTGTCCAGATTTCTTGCTCTGAGGTTGAGAGGTATGACAAATGTGTCAGGGCCATCACAGTAAGCCACAGACATTTCAAATTGTGACATACTTGTTGCAGGCCACTCCCCTATGGAGTGACTCGGATGTGTCCAAGCAAGGCAAGGACCAGTTATGCAGTGCAAGTGTGCAGAGTATCCCTCCATCCAAGGTAGACACAAGTACTACAGTGACTTTTCATCTGTCTTTACTTGATTTTGCAGAATGTTCTGGTTTTCTGTCATATTTTTATACTGTTGATTTATGCTTCTTATTATTCAGAAAGTGCCCGTTGCTCTATGTTTAAGTAGCAATGCTTTCATGACCATCAGGTAAGCTTGTCTGAGATTGTAAGATGCAAGTATGCTTTAATAAGCATACTGTTAAATAATTACCCACACTGAAAGCCTTTTTGTTGCTGCCATGCAGAGAATACTTACATAACTAGATAACGTATAAGCCGTGTGTATTGAAATGCACATGACAGTATTTGTAATAAAGGACAGGATTACAGTATTTTCAGAAGCTCATTACATTTTGTTGGAGACTTGCAGTCATCTTTGCAGGCTTTACCCTTTAAACTAAACAGAATGCCAATCTATCATGTGTGGTCCATAACCTGTGCAGTAATCCTTTAAGCAATTTATCTTGAGCTTGTTTCTTGTTTGATGTTCATTTTTTACTTTGATCATGTTTTCCCCATGAAACAAGTAGATAGTTGTTGTCAGGCAGCAGGTCTTTTTTGGATAAGAAACATTTTTACAAGTGGGGGTATCACAGAGATTGCTACTTTCGGCATGTTACTTGGCACTTTTATAAAGCTGAATATAAATTATAATTACAACTGCAGTGCAAGGAGAAGTGGTTTGAGTTGAGTGCTGCTTGTTTTTCTTATACTTGATTTTGACTGGCATTCCAGTAATGTATTTAAAAAGTAATTTATTTTTTCATGCCTCACAACCTTTTTGTTTCCATCTAGATATTAAGTAAGGTGTCATGCAGTCAATGCACTGAAATATTTTTTTTCTTCTACACTTAATTTTGTCTTGATTGGACTCTCATAATGATGGCTTGGCATCCAGGGCAGCGTATTTAATTAAAGTTCCAATTTTTGTGGTTTTGAGCATAGCTCCTCCCCTTTCTAGTTGTCCACACCCCTTCCCATTGGCTCCACCCATGCAGCTCTCTCCTGCAGCCATCCTTTGATTTGAAGTCACCAACCACCACTGCTATTAATCATTATTGTAACACTGTGTATACAACTTTAATACACCCATATTCATGTGCAGTAAGCATGTATTCCTCACACACACGTACTATGTGAGTAAATCTGAATATGAGAACTGATAAACTATACTTATGTAAAAGTAACTCAAAAGTAAATAGTTACTTTAGTTAGTAACTAGTAATAGCAATGTATTACTTTTTTAGAAAAGTAATAAGTAATAGTAACATATTACTTTCACTTAAAAGTAACTAGTAATAGTAACTTATTACTTTTATAAGTAACTAGCACAACAGTGGATGAGGGAGATGATTTTTTTGAGCTATGATACAAAATCGGAATTGCCTAGACATGGTAGGGCCTTGCTGTGTCTAATTATGGTCTAGAAAATGGAAATCAGAGGTAGTGAACATAGTAACAGAGATAAAACAACTGGAACTGAGATCTTTAGAAAAGGGTGGGAGGAAACTACATAGGACAAAATGGGAAGAGTGGGAATAATACATACAAGGGAGGTTTAAAAGAAGGCAGGACTTAAATGAGCTATGTAATGTTTGACTGAAAATGATTGGGTAGATTATAAGTGATGTATAATGTTTGCAACTGGGCGTGTGTCAGTATGGTGTGTGATATAAAATGCTTGCAGCTAGGATTGTGTCAGTGTGCTTCATTTTCATTTTATGTCATAAGTGACGGTCTAATAAATATGTTTCTTGTTTAAAAAATGGGGCAAGAATTAATAATTTATGTAATGTTGCTTATATTATATGATATATAGCAATATATGTGAAGTATAATGTTTGTTAATGTTAATTTAATACAATTTGGTTACTTTTGTATAAATGTAAAACTGCCCGTGTCACAAGTGATAATCAATAAAGGTGTTTAGAAATGGATATGTTGGTAGAGATAAACAAAAGATAATACAAAAACTGAGAAATCTAAGCTCTTATTTATGGATATGGATAGCAATATATAAACAGTAAAAATGTTTTTAGTCCCATAGGTTTTATATAGAGATCAGGTAAACATTTATCAAACTGAGGAGAAGTTGTGGACAATAATTAATAAAGAGTTGAAGGAATTTATCTGGGAGGGGAAGAGGGAAAGTTTCATGTGGGATAAGTTGATCCTTCCAACAGAATAAGGTGGTTTAGAATACCTGATTTGAAGGGATATTTTAGGACTACACAATTAAGGCTCATATACATAACATAAGCAAAAAGCTATGAATCAAAGTGGAAAGGGATGATGTTGAAACGGGTGACTTCAAAAAATAAGGAGATAGTGGGATTTTGAATGCAAATCCTTAGGGAGACTAACAACAGTCACACAAAATATTATATTCATAAAGTAGCAGAAAGCATTCTAAGAACTAAGCCAACATGAGAATGCAGAAATGAGATTTTGATGATGGAGATAAATGCAATAGGGGGTACATAAAATAGGCAAGACTGGGCTGGAATTTATTGAAGCCAACTGGCAAAGGAACCAAGGTACTGAGAGCAAATAACTAGACAGGGAAATGGAATGGAATGCGAAGAGGTCAGGTCAAGAAGACATGTGGACTGAATGCTAGAGACTGCCTTCCTTACCAGGATTGATATCAAACTGGTAGACAGAAGGGGATATGGGAATCGTAAGTGAAAGACCTGCTCCGGTACAGCTTTTAGATGAATCTAGAACAAGAGATAGTGTTAGAAAAGGGATAATTGATAAGGCATATAAAACATTGCATGATAACTACAGGAATCAATCAGAGGAGGTTAGAAAAGATTGGGAATAAAGACTGGAAAAGTAATTCACAAGGAAACAATGGGAGGATATGCATGGCTCCAAAGTCAGCAACAAAGTGCAGGAGAGTTAGGATGTTTGTTTGGAAGCGTTTGCATAGGTATTTGTATACCCCAAGCAGACTTCAAAGAATTTTTCCTAAGGATATGTGATGAGGACGAAATAGGTAACTGGGAACATATGTTTTGGAAGTATAATGAGTCAGCTGACTTCTAAAATTCCCCTGCACAGTACTCTGTCAAATAGTGTGTGAGCAAATTGATGTAAATAAGGAGTTTTTTTTTTTCTGAGCTGGGATTGCCCAGACATAGTAAGGTCTTGTTGAGTTTAATTCTGGTGGCTGCCAAAAACACATGGAAATCAAAGTCTAAAGTAACTGTAGTTGAAGTATTGAATATTGTAACAGATAAAAGAACTGGAAGTGGGACATTTTGAAAAGGGTAGGAACAAATTACATAGAAAATGGAAATTGTGGGAACAATACATGCAGAGTAATGTTTCAGAGGATGGGTGAGATTAAAGGGAAGGTAGGAACTGAGCAATCTATGTAATACTAAATTGATGATAGTTATACAAAAAAGTATGTGATGAATAATATTTGTAACTAGGAATATGTTTATACGGCTTGTTTTCTTTGGTATAAATGTATGTTTGCTTAAATCTTAAGTGATAATTTAGTAAAAGTAGTAAAAAAGAAATAGAGAGTGTGACTGTAGATGCAGATCCTTAAGGAGAATAATAACAACCACACAAAATATTATATTCATAAAGTAACAGAAAGTAATTTAAGAACTAAGCCCACATGGGAATGGAGAAAGGAGATTTTGTCAGTAGGGATAAGTGCAAACAGGGTACATAAAATAGGGAAGAGAGGGATTGAATTTACTGGAGAAAGCTGACAAAGAAACCAAGGGTATTGGGAGCAAATAACTGGAGAGGGGAAATGCAATAGAGGGGGTTTGGGCCAAGAAAACATTTGGTTTGCAAGCTAGAGACTGCCTTCAGTACCAGGGATTAATAGAGTATAGGCAAACAGAAAGGGAGAGGGTAATTTTAAATGAAAGACCTCCTGTGGTGGGTTTATAATCAAATCTAGAACAGAAGCTGCTGTTAAAAAATGGATAATTGGTAGGGCATATAAAACATTACATCAGAGCAAAAAGAATTAATTAGAGAAGGTTAGAAAAGATTGGGAAGACATACTGGAAAAGCAATTTACAACAGAACAATCAAGCAGCATAAGTAATTTGATATTCTATGTCTTACAGAAACCTGGCTAAAACCTTCTACTCAAGACCAGGAAATTACCCCTCCTGGCTATAACATACTTAGATGTGACCGCAAAACCAAAAAAGGCGGGCGTATAGCCATTATCTATAAATCTAATCTCCAAGTTACCCTCTATAATGAGCTTCCATCACTAGACACCAAATCTGAAATATTGTCTACTAAACTCCAAATTAACAACACCAAATCTATCTACCTAATTTGTATGTATCTTCCCCCTGGAAACAATATTAATACTCTTGAAAACTTACTTAATTTCCTCTCTACCCAACTACCCCAAGAAACCATTGTACTTGGTGACTTCAACATAGACTGGTTAACCTGTACTTCCCAGAACCCTACTAACCACATAAATCTCTATGGATTCTCTCAATTGATAACCACTCCGACTAGAATCCACAAACCTAACAGGAAAGAATCTACTCTTGACTGGATCCTTATTAATAACCACCCTAGCAATTATACTCCAGGAACCCTTCCTGATAATATTAGTGACCATATGCTTACTTACATTATTAGACAAAGATTTCATATCCCAACTACTCATAAACTCAAAACTTCCGCTCAAAAATTCTTTAATCCTGATAGTTTCCTGAATGAATTGCAAGCATGTGACTGGTCACCACTGACCCATCTTGAACTTGATGAGGCTGTGACCTACTTCAACACTAACTTTCTTCAAATCCTAGACTATCACGCACCTTATCACTCTACTAGGATAAGAACCAAATCTGCCCCATGGCTAACAAAACAAACTAAGCAAAAAATGATCCTTAGAAACAAAATATGGGCTAAATGGAGAGCTACCAAATGTCCATCTGATCACCTCCTCTTTAAACAGTTAAGAAATGCCACCAAGAAAGATACTCTTAGAGACAAAAAAGACTTTTATCTTCACCTCCAACAAACCAGTCAATAAACTCCACAAAAATTCTGGTCAGGGATAAACAAACTTCTTCAACCAGGACATTCGACTACTCCTGCCCCATTAGGCTTCAACCACAATAATTCCAACCAGATCCCTGATGCCTTTAATAAATATTTTACAGAAGCCATTGAAACCCTAGCCAATTCTTTACCTCCATCTACTGCTTCCCCACCAAATACCTCCAAAACTTCATCTCATACCTTTCATATACAACCTGTTCCTACATCTCTTATTCATAAGCTACTTAAGAAACTGAAACCTTGCACCCCATCTGCCGACCGACTCCCATCTGAATACCTACAAATTGCTGCAAAAGCTATAGACTACCCCATATCTATACTTATTAACAGGACTATCTCTGAAGGCAAAATCCCTACCATATGGAAAGTATCTCACATAATCCCTCTACATAAAGGTGGATCTTCTATTGAGCTTTCTAACTTTTGTCCTATTGCCTTACTCTCCCCATTAGCTAAGATAATGGAAAAATGTATTCACAAACAACTACTCAACCACCTACTACAAAATAACCTACTAGCCAACTGTCAACATGGCTTCAGACCATTCCACAGCACAATGACTGCCCTTCTATCCTTCACTGACTCTATAAATAAAAATCGGAACAATAACTCCTTTTCCTCTGCCCTATTTATAGACCTGTCAAAAGCCTTTGATATGGTTAACCATAACTAACTTCTTGACAAACTAAAATACCATTCTCTTGATCCACTAGCATTACAATGGTTTAAGTGTTATCTTCAAAACAGGCAGCAAGCAGTGCTTTGGGATAACAATCTGTCTTCATTACTCCCAGTAAATATTGGAGTCCCGCAAGGCTCAATCTTAGGTCCCCTTCTTTTTTCCTTATTTATTAATGACCTACACTTGAACATACCTCAAGCCACCTGCATTCAATATGCAGATGACTCCACCTTAATCTGTACTGCTAAGAACGTAGCCTCCCTCCAGTCCCTCACCCAAACTGTTTTCCAAAATGTTGAAAAATGGTTTATGCAACACTGCCTCCTCCTTAATCCCAAAAAAACAAAACTACTACTCTTTACTCTAACTCATAAATCATCCACACCATTCTTCGCTATAACCTCTAACAATGCTACCAACATAACCCCAGATACTACCACCCGCCTACTAGGTGTTACAATTGACAATTGTCTTAATTATGATGACCATATTAACGCCACCATAAATTCTGTTAACAAAAAACTTGGTACTCTCTATAGAATTAAACCCTTCCTTACCCCCTCAGCCAGAAAAACCATTGCCCAGACCCACCTCATCTCTACCCTTTTCTATGCCTCTGCTATATATACTAACCTATCAAAAAACAACATCACCAAACTTTCTACCTGTTACAATAGCATAGCTAGATTCATTACATGTACTCCCTTCCAAACTCACCACTGTCTTAACCTCAAACAACTAGGATGGCTAGAATTGCATAACCACATACTCTGTCAACAGTTACTTATCATTCAAAAGATCCTATACCACCCCAATGATACCCCTATCCTCACTAATCTGATTTCACCTTATAAAAATCTAGCTACACTACGTTCTGCTAATAAACTCCTGGTCTCCTTGATCAAATCTAACAACAAAGCTGGTGACTCACTGTTCTCAAACACTATAAGTAAAAACTGGAATCAGCTCCCTCCTGAACTATCTAACCTAGCTTCTACTTCTCTATTCAAAAAACATATTAAAGAACATCTTAAAACTCAGTGGCTTTGTCCTTGTGTTAACCCAGACTGAAATCTTTTCCCCTCCTACTCATACCCCTTTCCCCTCTCCCCTAACTTAGGCCTCCAACCAAGGCCTCTAAATCTTGTTACTTTTTTTTTTTTCCATAGTAAGAGGATAAATTATAAATACTTTACTCTGTTGTGCAATACCCACTTTGTGTTTAGTATACCTGTTTTGTTTTACTTAGTTTAACTTTTAGCATGATGTCTATCCTATAATTATATTACTATATTATTTCTTTTAACCAATGCTACCTCTGTACTGTTTTCATACATGTTCTTTGTTATATGTTGTTAACTTTGTTTACTGTTCATGTTGGAGCTTTTCTCCCCGGGCCTCTACTGAAAATGGACAAATATCCAGTTAGACTAGCCCGGTCAACAAATGTAAAATAAATAAAATAAAGTATGGCTCCCACATATGCAAAAAAATTCCAGAAGGTTTAGGATCTTTGCTTGAAGGTGCTTACATAGACATTTTTGTACCCCAAGCAGACTTCAAAGATTTTTTTCCCGCAGGTAGAGAGTAAATATTGGAGGTAAGATGTGGAAAAAAGAGGCAACTGAGAATATGTGTTTTGGGAGTGTAATTAGTTGTCATATTTTAAAATTTCCCTACAGGGCACTTTGTCAGAACTATTGGGTAAGCAAATGGCTGTAACTAAGGATATGTTTTTTTTTTTAATCTAGGACTCAGGATCTGAATTGACTAGATATAATAAGGCCGTATTAAATTTAATTCTGTTGGCTGCCAAAAAACAATTACTAGAAAATGGAAATCATAGTCTAAACCACCTGGATTTGAACTACTAAATATTATAAAAAGAGAGAGAAAAGAACTGGAAGAGGGATGTTTAGAAAACAGATTGAGCAAATTACATAGAAATATAAGGAAATTCTGGGAACAGTACATGCAGAATAATGTTCAGGAGGAGTAGTGAGATTTAAATGAAGGTATGAATTCAGTAATTTATGTAATGCTGGACTGATGATAATTACAAAGTAAGAAGGAAGGAAAAGATATGTGATGAATAACGTATGTAAATATAAAAGAATATTAACATGGTTTGTTTTCTTTTCTGTTAATGTATGTTTGCCTATGTGTTTTGTGATAATTTAATAGTAATGTCTTTCGGCTTTTCATGGTTAGGGGCCTCCACAGTGGAACTCCGGTCCGCTAATGATTGGCAGATGATTTTTGTGGTGCCAAGTTGCCAGCCCAACGCCCAACCTTCAAGGAAGGCACACCTATTCACGCACGCACCTACCTGCATGTCTTTAACGTCACTCGACCGCGGGGAGGACATTGTGATAATTTAATAAAGGTGTTTAAAAAAATCATTTAAGAAGCAACTAAGTTACCAACCTGTTTCCATATTACAATTTCTCTGTTATACTGAAGACTTATATTTGTCAATATCTGCATGTAACAACAATATCGACATGTAACTAAAGTATTATTGTAACAACTGCCAGCGTAATATTTAAGGAACATGTTCATTCTAGCTATCTCCTTAATGACCATGCTTCTTTTGTAATAAATCATTTCTGTGCATGGGGCACACTCTTTCACCCTACCTAGGAAATGGGCATCTTGCCAGACACTATTACCTTAATCCTAATGTCACATCCTGATAGATTAACCAGAGGAAGGCTGCCAATCATACCCATCCCACTTTGGCATCGGGTGGTACTCAGAGGAATAGGTGAGTACAAGACTATTGAGTACAAGACTAATGACAACAGGGGTCCTTTTTAAGTCTAGCCATCTAGCCATGCATTCCAGATTTCTGACAAGTTCAGGTACCATTGGAAAGTATAAGCAATGACTTGGGAGATGGAACATTTACAAGCAGCACCTGGAAGATGAACCATTTACAGGCTCCCTGTGTCTATTGAGACATAGATGCCAAACCAGGGATGAATTTCCTGTTTCTCATCCAATTGTTCAAGTTACGCTTGAATGGGGTTTGGGAGGAACTTTGCTTCACATGGATGGGGAGCCTGTTCTGGAAAATACGGTTATCTCTTGGATATATACCTGTCTCTCCATCTGGTCCTATTTATATCACAGACAAGGTTTAAGTCTTTAGAATGGGTAATCCTGGTGCTGTATGTTTTGCAGGTATGCAAGAGGTCCACTAGAGTGGGGTCTGACGATGCCCTCTATGCCAGGCATAGATCTCCCCTCAACAGTCAGTAGGAGACAGAATACAGGGATAAGGCCTTGAGGAGGTCTGCATATGACATGTTATTTAAGCCCTGTATTCTTTTAATGAGGATCCCCTCTGGATGTTTTAATTGTTGGATGTGTACATACCAAAAAGGGCAATGTACTCAATGACAGGTCTGATGAATGCCTTATACAGCAGAACGATGATCTCCTTGGATCAAGATGCCATACCTTTGTGTATAAGTTGCACAACATAAAAGAATTTTCTCACTACAGCATAAACACGACTGTCAAAGGCTCGATTACTGTCTACAAGTGTCCCCAAGTCCCTGTCTAATGGAATGATTCTTAAAGGTGAGTTGTCAATATGATAGTTAACAGGGGTAACTGACTTCCCGAGAGATACTATTATGTATTTTTGGCATTCAGTTTTAGTCAATGGATCTGACACCAGTTATCTGTCTATGACAGCCCTTCTTGGAAAACATTAGTGTCCATAGGGGGTTCTATGACTGCCCCTAATTTGCAATCATCTGCAATTCTGATCAGCCAGAGGCATTTGACATTGGCCATGACTTCAGAGATGAAGATGCCACAAAGAAGTATTTCAGGGACCTGTCCCTGAGAGACTCTGCTGGTGACTGGCCTTACTGTAGAGGTGGACTCCCCAATTTTAACTTCCTGGGTCCAGTTTGTGAGCCAGCTGGCTACCCAGAAGGTGACATACGGATTTATACCTAACTTCTTTGAGTTTGTCAACAATGTTCAAGTGGGGTATTGTGCCAAATGCTTTGGCCATATCAATGTAGGCAGAGTGAATCATTTTGCTCTCATCCATTGCTTAGGTGATCTTCTGAAAGAAGTCCACCAGGTTCAGTAGGCATGACCTGCCCTTGACAAAAAAAATGGATTGGGTCTAGTGTCTGGGGTTTCCTGTGTCACTATTGATCACTTCTATGATAATTATTTATATGGCTTTGCAAATGAGACTTGTGACACTTATGGATCTATAGTTTCCAGGTTCTGTAGATGGCCTGTCTTTGTGCAGAGTGATGATGGTTGCTCTTCTCCATTCGTGAGGCAAAAAGCCTGTCTGGAGGCTACAGTTAAACAGTGATTCCAGAAGGCCTGATAAGTCATGATTCATGCTATTTATAAGGCAGCCAGAGATACTGTTGGGGACCATCAATGCAGTGTTTTTCGGTCTTAGAAAGAGCATAGAGGACCTGTTCTCTAGTGATACTAGGGGAAATTATATTTCATGGCATTTCCTGGGGAGAGGCTGGAAGAGGAAAATGGTGTGAAGTTAGAGCAGAATTTGTCTGCCAGTATGTTTGCTATGTTTTCTGGCTCAGTACGGATGGCTCCATTAACAATAAGCTCTGTGCACAACTGTGTATTGCTTTTGAAGTTGTGGACATAACTAAATAATGCCTTGTGGTTGTGTTTGGCCTGGGAGGCCAAATTTACCTCAAATATGGCTTTGGGAGACATTATTTGTCCTCTGAGCTGCTTGTTTACTTTGATGAGTGTGCTTTTATCCTGTTGGGAGCTACACCTCCTAATTTTTACCATGATTTTCTTCCTTCTGTTATACAGCCTACTGATGTTATGATTTTACCAGGGTGGCTTGTTTTTTGAGTTTGTTCCATACTTATTACTAGTGGGTACAGCTGCCACTATACAGGTATTTATAGGGTTTCTGTGAACAATTCTGCTTGAGCCACAGTGTTCTTAGGCATTAGGGGAGCTCGAAATGTTGCCAGGTTATCACTTAGTAGCAGAAAGTTAGCCTTAGAGTAGTTCTTGCACATTCCAGGTTTAGATGGGGTTTCAGGCTTTATTTTTACTTCAAAGGAGATTGTTTTTTGGCCTGACCTTACCAGACAGGACATTACACTAGAGGATGTGCAGCACTCTCCCATATTAGTAAGCACCAAATCCAGTATGTTTGCATCCCTACTCATTATAATGGCAATCTGGTCCAGGGAATTTCTGTTTACAAAATTCAGGAATCTCTGTTCCTGCTCATTCGGACACAATTGCCAATTAATACTGGGGTAATTAAAGTCACCCATAAATACGGTATTGGACTTGAGGGTGAGTTTTTCCAGGAAGCTTAAATATGTGTGTTACGGTTTCCTGGGTCATATGAACCTACAAATTTGCTAACTAACATAACCCCTCCTAATAAATGACCATGATACATAGCGTCACAACTGGGTTGGATTGCACAGCAGGCTAACAAAGCCCCTGGTGGTTGTTAGCCTAGTATGTAACTATGAACCTATGAACTTAAGGAAATGGTATTGGATTTTACCTACGGTGATTTGAATGTGGAGAGGCTCAAGTCCATTGGCCTGTTTGACCAGCCTAGAGGTATATTTATTTTTGATGTAAATCAAAACACGTCCACCTTTATACCGCACCTGTCTAGTAACTGGTCTAAATGTGTGGAAGGTGTTATACTCTTGCACTGCCAGGGTGCTGTCCACAGCTTTAAACCATGTCTCAGTGACTGCTTAGAAGTCAACATTCTTCAGGGTGAAGACAGCTTGTAGAGAGTGGAGTTTCTTGTTTAGACTCATAGCATAGAGCAGTAATACCTTTAGATTTTCTTGGTTTTGGTTTGCTATGCCAGAAGTATTTTCAGTTTGGCATTGCTTAAAAAAAGCAATATGGGGGAGAACAATGTTTCAAATAACATTTAAAAGCCTGGAGGGGAGAGGTGCAGACAATCTCTGGCAAAGCAGAGTGGTCTGTTGTTGTCCATCTCATTCCATGCTGACAAATATTTCACCCCCTCAGAATGATACCAGAAACTAAGCCAATTGTTAACATCAATAATCTTCTGTTCGTATTGTGGCATTATCCTTGGAAAAGGTAGAATGCTGCTCAATGCTAGGCTTTTACCAGCCTGAAACATATTCTGAGGGCTCCATGAAGTCTCTTTTCATATAGTCTAGGGAGGTTCATCTCAGGTCATCTACACCAACATGGACTATGACTGAGTTATACTGGTACTTCTGGTCCAATGACCTGAGTGCATGTGTAATATGGCAGATCCTGGTTACTAATAAGAAAATGACTGTTACTTTCTCCTTACTCAGCCTGGTAAGAGGGACATCAGTGTGTCTCACAATAGTCTCCAATGATCAGAATGCTGGTTTGTGTGGTGGCTTGCCTTATAGGCTTAGAAGTAGAGGCTTCATGAGATGTGGCTATATGTGTGTTGATGTGGGTGTTGTTTTGAAAGTGTGCATTTGGGGCTGTTGAGGGTATTTGTTATGTGGGCTTCACCTAGGAGGTGTATTTGATGTTTAGGAAGGTTACATTTAAGTGCCTCAGCATATGTAGGTCTATGCGTCTGCTTTGTGCTCTGTGTGTGTGTGTGTGTGTGTGTGTGTGTGTGTGTGTGTGTGTGTGTGTGTGTGTGTGAGACGGGTGCAGCATGTGTGTAATAAATGGATTTGTGCTGAAAAGCTGGGATTTTATCAAGCAAAATAAAACAACAAGTTTCAGATCAGGTTTCTCCTGGGCAAAGGGTCTCCTCTAAGCATGCCTCTACTAAATATACCAATGTTAAGATCATAACCCCTTGAGTTTAGTGTCACTTTGCTGTACACCAGTGCATCAACAGTTCTTCTAAAGTATGACAACATAAATGGGTGAAACCTGTTCCTCCCAAATGGGCAAGGCATAGCCCCAGTTCTGACTGCCTGGTCATACTCCTCTCATCCTCCCGTCTGGTGTTCCACATACATAAATATATACAAACATTTACTTACTAATTCATTCTAACCTTAGACCAACAAAGGGGGTGAAATAAAAACAAATATTTAGTACAACATATTTTGTTAAAATGTATGTTTGCATTACTTCATTCAAAATATCAACGTCTTGATTACAAATATAGGTCTAGATTACTTAATTCAAAAACATCTATGTATTGATTACATCTTCCTAATAAAAGTAAACAAATTATGCCAGATCTAAACTACAATGGGGAAAGACATCATAGACTTTGATGTAAAACATGCTCTATAGATTACAGTGGCAAAACAGAATATAAATGCACACACACACGCACAATAATAATAATAAATAAATAAAACCAAAAACAAGTAAAAAAAATATTACTGTCTAAACACAGATCATCATAATCAATTAATCAAAACCAGAAAAAGCCAAATACTCATTAACGTAAGGAAGAAAAGGTCTCTCCTACTGACTTCAGTGGAGAGAAAGGCAAAAACTACCTAAATTACAAACCCTTAAAATATAGAACAGCAGCCCATAAAAATCAACCACTACTTAAATAAAGCACAAAATCCTCTCAAAAGACATCACTGCAACTAAAGTACTTGTAAAAAAAAATAATAAAATAAAATAATGACAATATAAAGTGACATCAGTCATTCAGAACACAATCAGCATAATTAGTGAGAATCCAAAGAAATCACATATAAACTTAACACACAAAACTGCTACCATTTAAACACAAACCACAACAATATAAATATAAATTCATTCAAAAGTCATATACATCACTGTACCTCCATAAACTTTAATTATCAATGTACTAGTGACACAATAATTGGCATTGCCGCCTCATAGCAAGAAGTATGCCAGTTCGATTCTCAGCTGACAGTACCTTATGTGCAGAGTCTACATGTTCTCCCTGTGTTCACCTGAATTTCTTTGGATGTTTCAGTTTCTTACCACATCATAAAGACATACCACAGGTTAACTGGCATTCATCAAACTGCCCATAGGTGGTGTGTGTGTGTGTGTGTGTGTGTGTGTGTGTGTGTGTGTGTGTGTGTGTGTGTGTGTGTGTGTGTGTGTGTGTGTGTGTGTGTGTGTGTGTGTTTTCATGCGTGTGGGTGTATATTATGTGACGTTTACGGTATTATACAGTGAATACTCTAGATTATTTGGGTCTTTGTTGTAGTTTTACTAAATGGTTTGTCTGTGTAGCCTTTTTACCCTTTGGTTTGGATGTTATTTGGGATATTTTGCAGAAACCTAATGTCTACACATATCGGGCTTGTTTTCAAACTCTGTTTTTCCAAAGAATCGCCAAACAATCCACTTACGCAGTACTGACAAGCTCAGACAGAAAAGGGTAAAACATGGCATGTGTACAGCTTGTAAGGTTTGGCTTTATTGGACTGAATGCAGCATAAAGACTTAAAAAAATAAAATTAACAAGTTACAGACATTCAAATGCTATGTAGCTGAAACACTGTTAAGTCCTTAAGGGGCCATTTTCATATATCCCATGGGTCTATATGGCAGATGGTATAAGGTATTAATACAGTGAAGATTTTAGCTTGTCTGTGTCTTTCCTGTAGGTTTTTACTAAGTGGTTTGTCAATGTGGCTTTTTTACCCTTTGGTTTGGATGTTATTTGGGATATTTTGCAGTCACCCTAATGCTTATGGGCACTAACCCTGTTTTAGGCTTGTCTGTGTCTTGTAGTTTGTATTGTACAGTACACCCACACATAAAACACACACATAAATGTATATACATATAAGGCCAATTACACAACTAGAAATCCGAACCTGACTAGTCAAACTAAAGCAAAAATAGGGCTATTATTGCTTCAAAAGACCATCTAAAAAGATAATTCTAAGAAAGATAAATGACAGTAAGATATCCCTAAGTCATTCACAGAGAACCCCTAGAGAATAGTACCACTACCATGAAAAGTGATTTAGCAGAGGTATACTACCAAACACAGAAATGTCCCCCCCAAAAGAAATAAAAAACACAGCAAACAGCAGAAACACTCTCCCCAACTCAAATAAATTGCCAAATCTAGAAATAAAACAGAAATCAGGATTGTAACAAAAATGTAAACACAACTGACATTAAAAAACTCTAAAAACATAAAACTTAAACATATTACATGACCAAAAGTATTAAAATACACCAAAAAGGTAAAATATAACCTCTTGATGAAAGTGAAAGCATAAGCCCAACAAATAATAAATGTAGCAATGACTAAAAGTAAATCGTGTACACACGCAGAGAAGGCCAGCAGTCCCCACACAAACAGAAAATAGAAAGGCAGTCAGTCACATAAACCTTAGGTATACATTGAAATATACAATACATACATATCTTTGACTATGGTTATTCACTTATACATGCATCCATCCATCCACAACCCATTTTTTCCCAGTTTTGCACATGAGGTCATCCACAGTTACTAAACTGCCCCAAACAGGGCACACATTTATCAACTTATCTCCTCAAGAATCAGGGACAAACCAGGGACTTCTAAGATTGCTGCACACTGATCAACAGCTTAATTTAACTCTCCCTGTTTGAAAACAGAACCTGAGAAATAAGGGCCAGTTATACTGTCAGCTTGTATAAAACACAGTTAATGGCCAGTACGTTTACTGCCTGGATGCTAGCAAAGAAAATTTTTGAAGAACCTGAAATAAAAACAACCACAACAGGTGAGGAGAAAACACTGGCTAGGAAGAATCCCGGAGCTGTTCATCAAAAAGGTAGTCAAACTTAATCTTTTGCACAAGAGATGGCTTCAAGTAATTTGGAAGAAAAAAATAAATTATATGTACTCAGAAGTGATTAAAATAAATTAAACGTCGAAAAATATATCAACTCAAATAACAAAAAGCTGAAAAAAATAGAAGAAGCTTTAACTAGCTATACAGATGAACTGATAAAACTGAAAAAATCAGAGGATGAAATGAAGAAAAGACTGGGTGAGTATGAGGCTTCTCAAGAACAGCTGTTTCAAAAAGTAGTAGAGTCAGAAGTTAGAATGTGGAGATTAAACCTGACATTTTCTGCTTCTGTCAGAGAAAGTGGTAGTTGTAAACTATATTAATTTTATGAAAGCACAAAAACACAACTGAACTTGTGATACACAGTGGGATTTGTTAATTGAAAGGGCACACTGAATGTATGCTCCAAACCTGGCCTTAACAAAGCAGCCAATGCCTATATTAGAAAAATGCAATCGTATCAGCAGAAAGAGTAGATCTTGACAAAACTGTGGCAGAAGGAAAAAGTATTAAAAACTGGGGTCATCAAAGTGTTTATAAAAATGATTACTCACTGTACACCATGCAGAAGAGAAGCACATTTATACCAGCAATCAGGGAATGCTGAGAGGCAGGTGTGAGATTTAAGCTGCTGTATCAAGCTTTCTTCAGAATATTTTTTCTTGAAGGCTCAAAATTATTTTGGCTGCAGAACAGTCTATGGAAGAAATAAAGTTTATCCAACAAAATGTGAACTAGCCAACAGAATGGAACTTTGTTTCTTATTCTTCTAACAGTAACACTCATAGAGAGAGAGACTCTGCCAGTGAAACATTTTCAAAGGAGAATGCTTGAGAAACAGAAAAAAGCAAAGGAGTTGACTAGAATAATCAGGAGTACCTTGGCCTTGGACCAGAGTCTGGTGTAAGAATATGGAGATGATCATGTAGAGGACAAGCAACACAGAAATTAGTGAATAAATGGGAGATTATAAAAAAAATCACATTTATGAAATATGTCTTTGCAAGAAAAAGTGGCTGAAAAAGAGTAGACTGTAAGCAAAATAATGTTTGTTTGCATTAGTATTGGTACACACCATGTTAACACTGTAAAGCAGTTTTGTATAGTGTGCAGTCAGGAGTATTTTAAATGTGTGTGTGTGTGTGTGTGTGTGTGTGTGTGTGTGTGTGTGTGTGTGTGTGTGTGTGTGTGTGTGTGTGTGTGTTTGGAGTTTTTTAGTGACCACTGTATGTGTTAAATATATGAAATAAGTACTTTTAAGTTGAAAGGCTGGACAGAAGCAAGTTTAAGTTAATTTGCTGTGATCTTGGGATGCTGTGTGGGACGTAAAAGTGAAAAAAGAAAAGTAAAAGAATACAGCATCCATGGGACCAGATGACATCCCGGGCTGTGTACTACATGAACTACGATATGAACTGGCACCTCACCTAAGTGTCATGTTTAATCATAGCCTCACCTCAGGTTTCGTGCCCACTGAGTGGCGCAGAGCTACAGTTATCCCAATCCACAAGGGGGGATCCACCTTGGATCCCGGAAACTACCATCCCATCAGTCTGACAAGCCTTATCTGCAAGGTCATGGAGTGTATTATCATGGAACTTATAAACAAAGACATTGGCAACCTTCAAACACTGGACCCCACCCAGTTTGGGTTTGTGAAGGGCCGATCTTGTCTCCTGAACCTGATTGACTTCTTTGAATCAGTCTCCAGAGCCATGGACTAGGGTAAGGTGGTCCACACAGCCTATCTAGACCTTGCCAAGGCCTTTGACACCATCCCCCACTCTGGAATCATAGATAAACTTACTAAGTTGGGCATTAATCCCTATGTCACCCAATGGGTTGCTAAATGGCTTACTGATAGAACCCACACTGTAAAAGTAGCCGACTCCAAATCCAGCTCCAGACAAGTGACAAGTGGAGTACCTCAGGGTTCAGTCCTGGGCCCTCTCGTTTGGCATCTACTTCTCGGAAGTACAGGTCAACACTAAGGGACTCTGGCTAACAAAGTTTGCAGATGACTGCAAACTGGGAGCCATTATTGAATCCCCAAATGATGTGGATACTCTACAAAAGGGCCTTACAGAAACAGATGCTTGGTGCCAGAGTCATGGGCTCAAGCTCAATGCCAAGAAATGTATTGTTATCCACTTTGGGAAAAAAACATGTATCCATGAATTACCATATAGGTGGCAGTACACTAAACACAGAAAGTGTGATAAGAGACTTAGGGACACAGGTGGACAGTGGTCTCACCTTCGATAACCACATCGCCACAACAGTCAGGAAATCCTTCTATGTGGCACACCTCATCACGAAGGGCTTTTCATCCAGAAAAAAGGAGGTCATTGTCCCACTGTACTCATCCCTCATTAGACCCATTATAGAATACAACGCCCCATTTGGTATGTACCTCTCAAGAAATCTGCAACAACTGGAAAGGCCTCAGAAATACCTCACTAAAAGAATCACAGGCCTAAAGCAGATGCCCTAAGCTGACCGCCTTAAAAAACTCCAGCTATACTCTGTCGCATATCGTCTACTCAGACAAGGCCATGTCAAACCCAAAGCTGTTGGACATGCTACACTTAAAGAAATCCCAATCCCTCAGAGCCACACGCTCCAGGGATCTAAACCTTGTCATCACAATAAACAAAACATGCTGGAGGGATAGGTTCCTGACCCAGAGACTCCTCAGACTCTGGAATAGATTGCCCATACATGTCAAGCAGAGTGCCTCTTTGGACCTCTTCAAGAGGAACCTTGACGATTGGATGGGAGAAAGGAAATTCACCCCAGGGATCACGTCAGTCGCCCTGCTAGACAGGGGTCCAGGAAAGTAAATAATGTGGGAAGAAATAGCCAGGGAATTGTTATGGCTAGGCTTGTATAGGCCCTAGGGCTGATAGCCTAGTACCAACCTATGAACCTATGAATCTATGAACTGATTATATGTAGAATTGTTTTTTTACAAAAGTAGATATCTAAATTAATATCCTTCGCTTAATTTGTAAGCATTTTTTTCTTTTCTTTTTATAAGCAAATAGGCTTGAAAAACAAAACAAAATGACGAAAGTCATGAAAAATGGTTTCAACAAATATATTTGTTTGTTTTCATTAACAAATGCTCTCAGTGGGGCACAAAAAGTCTGCAACTGAAGGACTGAAGGTCAGAGGAATTATGTATATTCTGTTCTGACTGAAATTCACAAAAATTCATTCATGCATGTTCAATGCTGCTAACTGTGTTTTTATTTTTTCGGTGTTGACTACTTTTACAGGGAGATAAGCTGTCTGCAGGTTAAAGCATTTAATCTATTGAGTTCTGATCATTCTTTGCTGAGGAAAATGTGAAATTTAAAGGTACAAAAGCAAGTACACTGAAAAATAAAGTCTGAAATTATAAGAAGTGAATAAGACATCATAGCCTCTCCAGCAGCCTTAATACTTTAATGCATTTAACAGAACAGTGCACAATTTAGTTTTATTTAAAGGTAGCCAGTACACTTTTCTTAGGGTTAAAAGTTAATGTTTTCTGAAAGCATACATGCTGCTTTTCCCACCTGGGAGGGAAATGGAGATAAGAAAAAAATAGATAGCAATCAGTGTAAGTGGTAAAACAGGTTGTAACAAGCACTTTAGCATTGGTAACCTTAATTTTAGACTAGGTAATGCTTGTGAGTGCAGCTGCTGATTTTGATCAATTTTTCTCATCTGGAGGGTTAAACTTCATTTGTACTAAAATAACAGGTAATGGGGGTTCTAAAAATATTTTTTTTTTTTGAGAGTTTTCATTAAATCAAAAAGTCTTGAAAAAATGTTCAAATGAAGATGAAAAGAAACAACTGTATAAAAGGTATGCAAACAAAACTAGAGTAAGCCCAGGCAAAATAACACCAGGAACCACAACATCTGGACACAAGGTAGGCATTGTAACTGGTGAAGAATCCACTCGTTTAATAGACAAAAACTTTAAAATTAACGCCACACAAAATAAAAAAATGTGTTTTCATCCAAGTATCACTCACACTTCATCAGATAATTCATTAATAGTAAAACCCCATTTTTATAATGCCATCAATCAACCATTAATCCACAATTAAAATTTAAAGGTACATGATACAAGTGCACTTATTCAAAATACAACAGAACCAAAAACAATACGTTTTCCTGTTCCTTTGTATACTATTAAAATACAAAAAAATACTAAAGATAAATAAATAAACTTTAACAAAATTTTTGTTGTTATATTATTAATATGTCAGGCTGGATGAATAAAAAAGTGGTTGTATACATGAAAAGAATCACGTTTATAATTTGGGAGATCTTAGCTTCAGCAAAGGTACTAATGAAATGGTGTCATTTAGTCCTGGGGGAGCTATTGGCCTCCAACACAACCTGCCAAAAGGTCTCCCTGTATTCTACTTTTGTTTCCCAGGGACCAGCCGTAATGCCCCTGGGTACCATTTCTAAAACAAAAAATAAAAAACTTGCATTTGGACATTCAACAGTATGTCTAAAAAGGGCATTTTTGGTATTCCTATTCCTGACATGATTCAGATGTTCATAATTCTACATTTCAATAATCTTTCCATTTTTCCCACATAGAAAGCTTCACAGGAGTTACAGGTGGCCAAATAGACAAGCCCCTGTGAATTACAATTAGAGTATACTTTGCCTGTCAAAAGTTTGTTTCTAGCTCTTAAAAATAATTCTTCCTTGTGCAAAATATAACTATACTGTGGGCAAGCCCCACATTTGTAGGTACTACCCTTTCTGTGGGAATAGACATGCATGTGTTGAGTATGTTCTAACAAATTCTTAATATTCTTCCCTTTCCTAAAAACCACCTTAAGAGGTTTGTTCTTCAGATTGTCTAAATCTGTAAGTTCAGAAACTTTCTGCCATTCTTTTTCCAAAATGTTTTTTTTTTTTAATATGGTAGGCATCCTCACTAAAATTAGTAACAAAAGACCTACCGTATCCCTTCTCAGAGGCTTCCTGTTCTGTTGCGTTTTTTGATGAAAACAATCTTGAACCTAAAATTGGGAGACATTTTTCTTTTCTACCTTGAGAAACCTCGTTACTGACCCTTCTTATCATATCCCTAGGATAGCCCCTCTCCACAAACATATTCTCCAATATAATGCACTCATTGTGGAAATCATCATCTAGTGAGGTCATACGACTTGCATGAACGTATTTGCCCCTTGATGATCCCCTTCTTCTGAAATGCTGGATGTGCACTAGAATAACTAATACATGTATTTGAGAAGGTCTCCTTTCTATAAATGGTAGATTTAAAACCACCTTGAGTTTTGTGAATAGACACATCCAAATAGTTAAGATGATCAAATGTCACCTTGTATGTAAATTTCAAAAAGGTTGTAGTTTGTGTCAGGTATTGAATGAAATTATCAAGTGTGTCAAGACTCTCATCCCAAAAAAATGCAGATATCATCTAGGTATCTAGTATACATCTTCCAACTGGAGTATTGGCAAGAACTTATGAACTTGTGTTCCCATTAGAAAAAACTCGTCGGTCACTGAAAATGATATTTTCCTCTGCTTAGAATTGGCTGAACTTGTTCTCAAGAATAACTTCCTGTTCTTTGAAGGGGAATTTTTAGGACAGGAACAGGGAATAGCGATGGGGGCCAGTTGTGCCCCCTCTTATGCTAACATCATTCTATCTGTATGGAAACACTAACTCTAATCTTCCTTGACTACTCTTTCTACTGTCTTCTACAATCTATTAAGCAAATTGCCTCCGAGAAACATTCTATTGTAACTGTCCTGCTTTCATGCAACTACATCATGATAAAACTGGGTTTTTTAACCACTTACCCCAAAAACTATATTCGTCTTAATAACATATTTCTTTTTATACATCTTGAAATAGTTATGCTGTACTCCTGATTATTGACACTGTATAACATTGTATTGCTACTTAATGCCTTGTAATAATCCTGTAACATTGCTGTTTAATGCTAATTTATAACGAAAGTTGTATAATATGTTGGAGCTTATCTCTCCGGGCCTCCTCTGAAAAAGGGCTCTTCAGCTCAGTCGGACAATTCTGGTCAACAAATGTAAAATAAATAAATAAATAAACACAACAGAACAGGAAGCCTCTAAGCAGGGATATGACAGGGCTTTTGTTACTAATTTTAGTGGGGATGTCTACCATACAAAAACGTTTTGGAAAAAGAATGGTGGAAATTTTCTGAATTTACAGATTTAGACAATCTGAAAAACAAACCTCTTAAGGTGTTTTTTAGGAAAGGGAAGAATATTAAGAATTTGTTAGAACATGCTCAACACATACATGTCTACTCCGACAGAAAGGGTGGTACCTACAAATGCGGGGCTTGCCCACAGTGTAGTTATATTTTGCACAAGGAAGAATCCTTTTTAAGAGCTAGAAACAAACTTTTGACAGGCAAAGTATACTCTAACTGTAATTCAAAGGGGCTTGTCTATTTGGCCACCTGTAACTCCTGCGAAGCTTTCTATGTGGGAAAAATGGAAAGATTATTAAAACGTAGAATTTATGAACATCTGAATGATGTCAGGAATAGGAATATCAAAAATGCCCTTTTAAGACATACTGCTGAATGTCCAAACACAAGTTTTTTGTTTTAGAAATGGTACCCAGGGACAGTAGGGTTGGTCCCTGGGAAACAAAACTAGAATACAGGGAGACCTTTTGGCAGGTTGTGTTGGAGGCCAATAGACCCCCCGGACTAAATGACACTATTTCATTAGTACCTTTACTGAAGTTAAGACCTGCCAAATTATAAACGTAATTTCTTTCATGTGTACAACCCCTTTTTTCATTCATCCAGCCTGACATATTAATAATATAACAACATTATTTTTGTTCAAAGTTTATTTATTTATCTTCAGTATTTTTGTGTATTTTAACAGTATACAAAGAAACAGGAAAAAGTATTGTTTTGGGTTCTATTGTATTTTGAATAAGTGTACTTGTATATTTAAATTTTAACTGTGGATTAATGGTTGATTGATGGCATTATAAAAAGGGGTTTTACTATTAATGAATTATCTGATGAAGTCTGAGTGATACTTAGACTAAAACACATTTTTTATTTTGTGTGGCATTAAATTTAAAGTTTTTGTTTATTAAATGAGTGAATTCCTCACAGGTTACAGTGTCTACTTTGTGTCTAGATTTTGTGGTAACTGTATAAAAGATGAACCTGTCAAACATCAGTAAGACAAAAGTCGGAAATACACATTTAAAAAAAATGTCACATATAACAAGTGGGAACAATAGCTTTTTATCATAATGCTACTCTTTCCATAGTATCTCGGAATGTAAATGACCTTACAGGTATAGGCAACAAAGAAAGTGTACGAATTATATTAAGAAATACAGAGTGTAAATAGCATTGCTGCAGGAGACATGTTTAGAAAAAAATAAGCATGTCAATTTGACAAAGAAAATATTTCAGAATAAATATTCAGCAGAATATCAGGTATAAAGGAAAAGGGAAGCAATAATACTAATTACTAGAGGAGCTCCAAAAGTGATAGAAAAAGAAAAAGAAAAGACAATAACAGTAGAATTGTGGCAGAAAGTGGCTACTGGCAAGGGAGGAGGATTACACTGTTAGGTATTTCTATTCCACCAAAAAAATGGTATTATGGGACATAAGAAAATTTTCATCAGATGACATTACTTATATATGAGGACTGAAAACTGATGCATCAGGAAACCTAGAAGGGAAATATAACAAAAGAGAATATATTTTTGAATAAATTTATGAAAATGTTTGCAATGAAAAAAATTGTCAGTAGGAAGAACTTGGGCAGAATTTACATATTATTCCTCAAGGTACAATAACTGAGCTAGACTAGATAAAAATTATATTTCACAGGAGCATGTGCATTTAATTGAAAATGTTGACACTCATCCAATAACTGTTTCAGATCATGCACCAATAATAACAAAGATAAAAATACAGTGTAATGAAGTAAAATGAGATACTTTCCCACCTGTTAAAAAAAGAGATAATTTAAAGGAATGGGTAGTGGAAATTATTTGAGAGTTATTAGGGAAAATATAAATGTCTTCAGAAGTGATAGCTAGTGAGTGGAATAAAAGGAGTTTAAAATAGGATGAATGTAAAAGAGAAGGATATGTGGTTAAGAAGTAATAGGAATTATGTAGAGGGGACTGACAACAATTAAAGTATTGCAGAATAAGGGGAATCTCATCGAACAAGAAGCACAACTGCAGAGCGTTAAAGAGAAAATAAGGAAGTATTTGGATATATGAGTTTAGAAAGACTGCTGTTAATGAACTATTTTTGTTAACAACTCCAGAGCACCTAACTTTTTAGCACAAAGATGTAGGCAAGAGAAAGTAGATAGGGTTGTCACGAAATTTAGAAACCTATGGTTAGAAAAATAACAAGACTTCCTATAGAGGTATTAGGGATATTTCTGAAATTTTTATGAACATCTGTATAAATCAGAGAAATATGAAAACCAAGAAAAAAAACAAATGGAAATATTTATGGAAGGTGTAATTATGCCAAGGTTACAGGAAGCTGAGGCTTAACTAATAGCTAAGATAAGACTAGATGAGATAAATATGGTGATCCATAATCAATCTTCAGGGAAGTCTCCAGGAACACATGGTATTCCTGTGGAGGTTTGGAAGTTAGGAGGGAAGAAAGTGATAAAAATCTTGAAGGTTTTGTTTAGTAGTATTTTAAAAGGGAGGGAAGAACCAATATCTTGGAAGAAAGCTGTGGTGGCTGTATTACACAATGATCATAGGATCATAGGAGATTACTAGGCTATCGACCCAAAAGACATTTCAAGCCTAGCCATTTTGTCCCAATGTAATACCATAGATACTCTAGTCAATACCCAGGATTGTATTTAGTAATGTCTGCCCATGTCCAGGAGGGCTGTGGGCTCTATCCCCGGTATGAATTTATGGTGCTCTATTTAAACAAACTGAGCTACTGAGCCATTGTGTCCACTTGTCCAGGTTCCTTTTCAACACTGTCATAGAGGTGCTCTGCTTCACATGAATTGGCAGCCTAATCCAAAGACACAGCAGTCACTGGGAGACAAATCTGTCCCTTGGGAGACAAATATGTCCCTTCAGCATGTCCTATTCAAGTCCCAGACCATATTTCAGTCCCTGGAATGAGAAGCTCTAGTCCTGTTTGATTTACGGATGTGCAGCAAATTCATTAAGTTTGGTTCGGAGCTTGCTCTGTAAGCCAGGCATAAGTCCCCTAAGAAGTCGATATGATACTCAGTATAGTGACAGGGACTTTAGTCGGTCTGTGTAAGGCACATGCTAGAGTCCCTTGATCTTCTTTGTTAGAAACTTCTGTGGTCTCTCCAATTGCTGCATGTGCTTTGTACGGTTTATGCCAAAAGGACCATTATACTCAGTTATGGGCCTGATTAGTGATGAGTATAGAGGGGTTACAATCTCCTTTGGTCTAGAGGTGATGCCTTTGTTAATCAAATATGCTACATAGAAAGATCTCCTTACTACAGTAGACACAGGTGGTCAAAGTTAAGGTCGCAGTCTACTTGTAATCCCAGATCCCTTACCACTTGGTAGGTACATAGGGTATTTTTGTTAATCTGATATTGTGAAGAGACATTGTTTTTACCAATGGAAATGATGATGCATTTCTTTGCATTTAGTTTGACACCATGACTAAGACATCAGTTGTTGGTCAGTGTAACATCCTCCTGAAGTATACTAATATCATTTGGGGATTTGATAATTGCACCCAGTTTGCAGTCACCTGCAAACTTAGTCAGCCACAGCACCTCGGTTTTGGCCTGAACATCTGAGAAGTACATAACAAACAGTAGGGGGCCCAGCACTGACCCTTGTAGCACCCTACTAGTGACAGGTCTGCTGGTTGATGTGCAGTCACCCACTTTGATAGTGTGTGACTGGTTTGTGAGCCAGCTGACAACCCATCTTACAACAAAAGGATTTACATTCAGTTTGCTAAGTTTATTGATAATGCTGCCCGAGTGTGGGATTGTGACAAAGGCCTTGGCCAAGTCGAGGTATGCCGTGTGCACAGATTTGCCCTTGTCAATGGCCCTGGTCACGTTTTCAAAGAAATCCACCAGGTTTAACAGACAGGATCTGCCCTTTATGAAGCCGAATTTGGTCAGCTCCAAAGGTTTGAGGGTCATCTATGTCTTTATTTATGAGGTCCATGATAATATATTCCATGGCCTTACAGATGAGTCTGGTCAGACTTATGGGTCTATAATTGCCTGGGTCTGATGCTAAGCCACCTTTGTGGAGACGAATAACTGTTGCTGTTCTCCATTCCACAGTTGTTAGGCTGTGACTGAATAAGGTACTTGATGATGCTAGCTCATGTATTAGTTTGTTTAGAAGACAGCCTGGCATGCTGTTTGGTCCCATTGAGGCTGTGTTTTCTGCCTTAGACAAGGCTTTAATGATCTGCTCTTCGGCTATGTAGGGGGGGAATTGGGAGCAAGGTTTGTGATAACTTTGGAGGGGATAAGGGAGTGAAACTTTCATCAAATCTGTCTGCCAGCAGGTTTGCTATCACTGCAGGATTAGTGTGTGTGATACTGTTAGTCACTAGTTTGGCACATGCTTGGGCCCTACCTTTTAGGATACTTACGTAGCTGTAAAAGGCCTTATACTTATCCTTGGATGTGATTGCTACGTTTTTCTCAAAGTTGCCCCTAGATGATTTGACATGTTATCTTACTTGCCTGTTGAGGCTGAAGAGGGTGCTTTCCCATTGTTGGGGCCTCGCCTTAGTTTTCTTGGACAGAAACTTGTTGTGTTTCTTAACGTTTGTTGATACTGGATGTCCACCCGTGCAGCTTGTTTTTACTTGGGGCTCTGGCTTTGATTCTGTCTGGAACAGCCGAGTCTATATACTTATACAAGTGATTGTACAGAGCTTTAGTATAAGCTTTTGTGGAGTTACCACTTCCTGCCAGGGGGTGGGGCTTGGAATGTATTTATACCTTCCCCTAGGAGGGTATAGTTTGCCTTGGTGAAGTTTTTTAGTCCGACTTCGCCAATTGTGAGTTCTAGTGTTAGTGCCAGTTTGAAGGTGACTGATTTGTGGTCAGATTTAAATAATGAGGGTCCAACAGGTACGGTGATGCATCTGTTTGTCATGTTAGTAAGGACCAGATCTAGTACATTTGTTTCTCTTGTTGGGGTTTGAACAATTTGCTCTAGGGCGCTTGAGTTAACAAAGTCAAGGAACTTTTGGACTAGTGAGTTAGGGCTAGAGTAGGTTTCCCAGTTGATGGTGGGATAATTAAAACCCCCCATAACCAGAATGTTTGACAATATTTGGATTGACTCCAGTTTGGTCAAGTAGGACTGGTGCGCATCATCATCCATGGAGGGGGATCTATAACCAGCTATGACTTGAATGGGAGTCTTACCCACACTAATCTGAACTTGGAGTAACTCCATGGAGTTGTCCTGTCTAACTAGTTGGGAGGTGAATTTATCTCTGATTTAGACAGAAACACCACCTCTTTTGGTTCTCACAAATTCATTTTGCAGTCTGAAGGTGTGGAAGGCATTGTAGCCTTGCAAGGCTGGTGTACTCTCTGAGACCCTGAACCAGGTTTCTGTGACTGCACAGACATCTACATCCTCCAGTGATGAGTGCTTCCAGGGTGTGCAGTTTTTGTTTTAAGCTCCTAGCATTTAGCAGCATAACCCTTATTTTGTTATGACTGGCAATTTTCATGTCAGCAATTTTGTTTTTGATCCTTGCCTAAAAAAGGAACTATGGGGGAGGCAAGAGCCTTTGCCAGCAAACGAAAAAGCCTAGTGGTGCCAGGTGCAAACCTTCTCTGGCAAAGCAGTGAGGTTTGTCGACCATGTCAACCCAGGCTGCCTGTAACTGGATCCCCTTTGAATGACACCAAAAACTAAGCCAATTATTGAAATTATATTTTTTGTTTATACTATGGCATAATTCTACGTGATGGTAATATGCTGCTCAAGGTTAGGGACATACCTGCCTGGGAAACATACTCGCACAGCTCAATCATGTCTGTCTTCATACAGTCCAATGAGGTACATCTCAGGTCATTCACTCCAACATGAGCTATAACAGAGTCATAAAGGTAGTTGTTGCTAAGAGACCTGAGTGCATACATGATCTGACGAACCCTGGCACCGGACAGGTGGCTGATTGCGACTTTCTCCTTATCTAACCTGGTGAGTGGGACATCCGTGTGTCTCACTATGGAGTCTCTAGTGACAAGACAATTTGGTTTATGAGTGTTACACCCTAAGGGTTTGGTAGGTGAGACACTGGTGTTGCTATGTGTCTTGGATGTTGTGGGAACTGTGTTAGTTGTAGCAGTCGTGTTTTGGAGGTCTCTGGTGTTTCAATAAGGTTTTTGAGAGAACCTCAGCATATACTGATTTATGTGTTTTATGCATACTATGTATATGACTAGTTGTACTATGTGCATGAGTAGTGGTGGGTGAGTTGACAACCTCTTCAGTGTTACCGTTTCGAGAGCTAGAGAGCAGGGATTCAAGATTCTTGGTACAGATACATCTCTTGCACTCTCTACTAATGTGGGTTATTAGTACAGGGTTGTCAGTTTACATGAGGCAGTTGCTACACTGCCTCAGGAGACCCAAGTCAACAAGGCTGGCAGGAGAAACAGGAGTAGTTCAACTGTTCATAACACTAGGTTTGAAGAACTGTTATCACAAAGAGGCTGCTTTCAGGACTGATGTGGTAGGTGCTCTGTAGATGGGAATTTCTCATGGGGTTTTTGGTTGGTGGTTTAATAGGTCACAGACCACTAGCAATATTTCTTAGACCAGAAATGTATTAAAGATGAGGACTACAGTAATGTACTACAACTGTGTCTAAGAGAAAAACTGCCAAAATTATCTGTCTGGCTATGGTGTATAATTGCGTGGCAGTAGGCAGTGTTGTGCAATGCTCTAACAAGCAGAAACCCTCTCAAACACCTGACCTAAATACCAGAAGCTAATAACTTAAAAAAACCTTTTAAAAGAACCAATGAGGGTGCTTATTCAAAGTCCTAGAATAATCACTCCCTTCACCAGACAGGTTCCAATCAGCACACTTCTCTCACAAGGGTGCAGAAGGGCCCCTTCCAATCAAAGATGGCTTGGAAAATGTGCTCAGAATACAAAGGGTAAAAACCCATCAGACCCTACTTCATATAGACCCATTTCAATTTTAAACCAGAATTACAATGGCTGAGTTAGACTGGTTAGCTAAGAGAATGTCAAAGGTGTTGCCAAAATTAGTTGATAGCGCTTACCTTTTCATAAGATCATAGGTGTTTACTAGGCTATCAACCATGAGGTCATTTCAAGCCTAGCCGTTTGGAGTAATACCACAGATACACTAGTCAATACCCAGAACTGCATTTACTAATGATTGCCCATGTCCAGGAGGGTTATGAGCATTATCCCCAACAAGAATTTACTGTGCCCTATCCACTCGTCCAGATTCCATTTATTAAAGTTTTATTTTTTTACCTTTGGTCATGTTGGGAGGTCATTCTGTATACATTCAATGGGGTCAGCTTGGATTTTACAAGAAGTGCAATGGTAGTATTTGCATTCACTGATAGAATAATAAGGTTAATTAGGTGGATATATGAAGGGTCACAGGCAATAATTAAGGTAGGAGGGTTCCTCTCCAAGTTGCATTTGAACAGAAGAACTAGGCAGGGGTGTCCACTTTTTCTTTTCCTATTTGCTTTACAGAGCCAGTGGGAAAAAAAGGATGGACTCACAAATTCAATGATATAACTGGCAGCACAGTGGTACAGCAGATAGCATTGTCACCTCACAACAAGAGGCTTCCTGGTTTGATTCTCAGCTGGAGTGTCTTCTATGCAGAGTTTCATGTCCTCCCTGGGTTTGCGTGGGTTACCTCTGGATGTTGCAGTTTCCTCCCACATTCCAAAGACAAACAGTAAGTGGACTGGGCATTCTAAATTTGGCATAGATGTTAAGTGTGGAAGAACTACTGCAGCAAGACTAGCCACCCTGCAGTATAAACCTTGGCTCTAGATGATTCTCACTGTTAAAGTGCCACCCTACCATCCACGAACAAAAATGGGAAAAGGAGTTGAGGATGAAAATTTAATGGTATAACTGGCATGGCAATCCAGAAAAGTGCACTTTTTTAATGATGATAGTACTTTGTACTTGACAAATCCAAAAAGAAGGACACTTTGGTGTTCTGGAGCTATCTGAGACAGTTTCAAGTCATTTCAGAATATAAAATAAATGAAGATAAAACAAAGGCTATTGTGGTAAACTAAGTATTCACACATGAGCTGGTTCAACAATATTTATGAGGACATGATAAGATGAAGTATTTAAGTGTATAGATTAAAAAGGATTATGTTGCAGCAGCTAAGGATATGTGGGAAGAGACTAAATAAATTATAATACAAACATTGAGAAGCTGGACGCTCTGGATTATGGATACAGATTGAAAGATACAAGCATGAAAATGTTTCTAATCTGTATAGATCTCTGTAGAGGTCAGGCATATTTTTATTAACCAGGAGAGACATTGTTGATAGTAATTAATAATGAGTTGAAATAATTTATTTGGGAAGGGAGGATAATTTGAATTAATTGGGATAAAGAGATTACCCCCATAGAACATGGTGGTTTAGGATAATTGACTTGAAGGGATACTTTAGAACTATACAGTTAAGGCTCATAGGCACAATGCAAACAGAAGGTTATAAATCAAAGTGGAAAAGGACAATAGGGGCTTGAGAAGTAAGGACAGAGTGATAATTTGGATGCAGGAAACTTAAGGAGAATAACAACAGCCATACAAAATATTATATTTATAAAACTGCAGTAAGCATTCTTAGAACCAAGCCAACAAGGGAATGGAAAAAGAACATTTTTATCACTAAGAATGACTGCAAGTAGAGGTACAGAAAATAGTGAAGAAGGGTTGGGATTGACTTGAGGGTGGGAGGTTGGCATAATGGTTAAGGTGTTTGGCTTATAAACCAAAGGTGCAGGGTTTGACTCTCAAATGGGGTAATTGGCTAGGCATAAAATAGCTCACAAAGGCAGTTAGCCTAGTACTAATCTATGAACTTGACAGAATTAGTAAAGGAACTAAGGTTTTGGCAGCAAACAACTAGACAGGGAACAGTAACAGAGTAGGACATGCCCAAGCAAGTTTGAACTGCAAATCAGAGATTGTCTTCCATACCAGGGATTGATATTAGTGTACAGACAAAGACAAAGAGGAGTGATAAGTGAAACATCAGTTCTGGTAATGTTTTTAATTTAATCCAGAACAAAAGCTGCTAATAAAAAAGGGGACAATTAGTAGGGCATATAAAATATTGCATGATAACTGTAACAATCAATCAGATGAGGTTAGAAAAGACTGGGAATACAGTATGGAAAGGCAATGTACAAAAAAATATATAATAAAGTAAGAAATGCCATGACATCTGCATGTCTCCCAAGTAGACAACAAAGATTAGAATGTTTATGATTTTTGCCTGGAAGTGTTTATATAAGTATTTTTATACCCCAAGCAGATTTTGGAGAATTTGGAGGTGTGATGTGACAGAAAGGTAAGTGGGAACGTGTTTTGGGAATGTAATAGGTTGGTAGACTTTAAAATTCCTTACAGAGTACTTTGTCAAAAATGTTGGGGAAGCAGATGGTTGCAAAAAAGAAAATGATTATTTTGAGGTGGGACACAGGATTTGAATTTCCCAATCATAGTGAAGCCTTACTAAGTTTAATGCTATTGGTTGCCAAAAAGTAATTGGTAGAAAATGGAAATCAAAATCGAAACTTGCTATAACTGAACTACTGAATATTGTAAAGGAGATAAAACAACTGGGGTGGGATCTTTTAGAAAGGGAAAGAGCAAATTTCATAAACATAAATGGAATTTGAAGGAACAATGCATGCAGAATAATGTTCAGAGGAGAAGTAAGGTTTAAGGGAATGAAGAAACTGAGAAATGTATGTAATGTTGGAATGAACAACAATTGTTAAAAAGAAAACATATATAATGCTTGAAAATGCCTTTGCTATGGCTTGTTTTATTTTCTATTGTTATATGTATACCTATATCACTGTCTTAGGTGAAAGAATTTAAATGTGTAAAAAAAAAAAAAGAAAGTGGCAACATCTACCAAAGAGCCTTCCCAACTGAATGATTACAAAGTTTTAGACACAGAACAAGGGTGTCTTCAGGCCTGGACACATCACCAGTACATCATTTATTTAACTTGTAGATCATTGTATCTCATGCTGGGACAAAGGACTTCATTCTGCTGACATTTTCTAAACTTCTCAGAATATTTGACATGGCTGATCAAACACCCCTCAGAGCAGCAGGTCCAGAGACAGAGAGGGATGGGATAACGGCCAGACTTTAGCCCAGGTGACCTTGGTTTAATAAGTGGCCCTGGCAGGAAAGGATACTTGGGCTCATCCAGGAGGTGAGGTTGGGGTGGAGCAAGCCAAATAATCCTGCAATCCTTCCAAAGAGGGGTGGTGATGCAAATGTACAGCCTGGGGCCGGTGTTGGGTTCACCCAACTTTCTCTTAGTGATACCTTTGAACATGGGTGTGCTGAAGCTGGCACTTGCATGGAAAGGGCATTGTTGGCCTCCAAGGTAATATGAATTGCTCCTTTCCCTGCTCAAAGGGTGGGTTTGGTCATTAAAAATTAACTTATTGCCACAATACCAGCAAGGGCACAAAACATCCTCATGTCTACCTGAATAACAATCCCTTCCAGACAACTCTTGTCCTGGCACTGGGTAAAATCCCTGGTACAGGTGAATGAATGTATCATGCCTAACTGGAGGGGGGCATTACGGTTGGCAGGCATGGGGCCAAAAATAACCACATAAAAAAAAACTCAGTGCACATGTACAAGGTATGGGATGCAGTCAATATATGCTGAAGTGACTGATTTGGTACTTATTGCATTGCATACAAGCAAACACATAGCCAAACACACTTTCCTCACATTACAATATGGAATTAGGTTTACCATAAAGATCCATAATAACTGACCAACATACTAATGGGCTTCATCTGCTACAATACGCTGTTTGTTCTAGAGTGTACACTGCCCCCTCATGCAAACTGTCTACAAATATATACATGGAATGGTTATATCATAGTAATCTAATACCTAATGAAAAAAATTAATATATTACATATTTTGGCATACACCCAATAGAAGCACTAACACCTTCTCTACTAACAGGGTAACAGCAACTCCTGGCAAGATCAAATTTACTGAAAGCTGTAAATCTCTATCGATGATAGTTGATCATAACCTGAAGTTCAAATATTATCTGTATACCATGATGAAGAAAAATAAAAAGCTTGGTGCCTCTTTATTGAATCATATCCATCCTCACAATTGAAGAAAAGTATTGTTTTTCTCTTCAGTCCCCTCCAAAAATTAGATATGGGCTCAAATGTTTAATAAAAATGCAAATAAACACAAACACATATTGCCCCTCCATGAGATTAGAGCAATACTTAGTTGTAGTATGAAAGATTTCTGAGCTGTTTGCAAAAGCCAGAATTTTCAAGTTAATACAACTTCCATGATGATGGGAGAGTTGTTATAAAGTTATTTTCAGCCAAAGCATCTTAAAAGCATCTAACTAACAGCATAATGTATTTTGGTAAGGGGATGAGTAAAATCAAAATACTACGCACCAAGATTTTTTTTTTTTTTTACTTTATTCACTGCTCTGCCATACTCTTTGCAAGTACATAGTTAAATTATTGAAATGGAAGCAGTTACACACATACATGCAGCATGAAAGAAAATCTTGACTACTACATATACCAGTCTTAAAACCTGTCTTTACTTTTTCGTTTGATTTGACATTTTCCATACGACTTGTTTTTCATTAAAGTGCTGTTAGTCGTTGATTTTCCACCAGATTTTGTAACTGGACTATACTAAGATGGACTGTCAATCATGTAACCGGACTTGTATACTTTAGCTGTTTGGCACTGCCAATTTTATATACGGTCAGAACTATAATGAACTTATCAACCTTTCAGTTTCAGTGTTAGGCAGCAGCAAAGCTTCAGTGCTCTACACCAAGATGTAATACTTTACAAGTGCTACAGTAATCAGATAACCTTTCTTTCCTGACTGATGGATCTATCAGTTGTGTAAAATAGCTTTCTGGCTGCTAACTACAATTATTAATCAAACTGGTTCTTCTGTTTTAAGAAATTACCTGCTACAATTGCAGTGTTAAACTCCAACATCTATTACAATTAACAGTACAACTTCAGCATCTTTTATTTTGCTTGTTCCTCACAAGCAGTTTGGTTTACCTTCCATTGCTACAATCTTTTACCATTATGTCTAGAATGTCTGGATGGAGAGTTGCTTATGGCTAAGCTGTAACCCAGAGGGGTTTTTTTTTTTAATAACTGATTAGCACAGAACTAAACTTTCTTAGGTACAGTGAGGCTATCTGTTTGCATACTATTTTAGTCTTAGTCAACAGCCAGAGGACAGAATCAAACCCTGTATTTTGTATCTGTGAAAGTAAGCCTTTAGCCATTATGCCAACTCTCCCCAATGCACTCTGAAGTGCAGTACCTCATCTACATGGTGTGAGAGAACAGAACCCACAGCCTTCTGCACCAAATGAGTGTGCGCTACCTGTTGCACCACTGATACTGCTATAATACACATTTGTTAACCAGGTAGGCCCATTGGACACAATCTCTTTTTAGGGTAACCTGGCAATGTCTGGTTAAGTGACTTGCAAAAATGTAACACAGTAAGTATGTGAGGAATGAGGGGATCAAACTCTGTACCACAGGAAGTACAGCTCACAGCCTTAACCCATTGCACCAACTGCATATGTTTCACTGATTTTGACAACTCTAGTACCATCTTCTGGCATAATTAGATACTGATAAACATAATGCTGATGTAAAGGCCCTATATGTCACTTGGTCCTTTTGTACTGCAGTTGCAATGGGACTCAGATAAGCAATGTGCAACTACAATTATTATTTAGGTACAAAGCCTTTATCTAAATCATATGTACAAGCTACTCACATCTGCTTTGCTCAGTACAAATAAAGCAGACTTTACCTTTTTATTACTGAACAGTTCACACTTCAGTTTAACACAACCTGTTGGAGTGCTCAGTACTGCCATGGCCAGGTACTACTTATTTTACCAACAAGTTTATTTCCTTGTATTATTTACAAAGTTTAACATTTTTGCAATCTTCCTATTTTATTCACTTATTCTATACTATTAATGTGTCTTTTTTTATGATGCAGACCCATTGGTAGTCCTGTTCTTTCCAGCCCCTTCCAGTTCAAGATACACTGCAGACATTTGGAGATCATGAAGGGCCAGCAGAATGGAAGTGACCCCAGATGAATAACTAGTGCACTCAATAAGTGGGATAAACAAACTACTACTAGGGCATCTTTCTGCTGCTCTTATGTGAAATGTACTCTAGACAAAGGTCCTCTGTGTTTATTTTATTTATTTATTTTATTTTACATTTGTTGACCGGGCTAGTCCAACTGGATATATGTCCATTTTCAGTAGAGGCCCGGGAAGAAAAGCTCCACAAAACACAATATAATTTATACTGTGACATTTACAAATGCAGCTACATTTACAGATATTTTGCCATTCATTACATTTCAATGCATTTCTGTAAACAGAATCATGGTACATTTCAGCTATGGTTAGCCATTCAAAGATAACTCTAATAACATTTTTTTTAAATATAGAAGCACTCTCTCTTTAAAGTTAACAGAAAAGTAACTAACCTATACAGGTATGGTGATTAGTACCCAGAGAAAATTGAGGTAGTCAGTCAGAGTTAGCACAAGGGCATAACCACTGTGATTTAAGGTATGGTTTCAGTTTGCTTTTAAATAGTGTTGTTGAGGAAATGAAAGTTAGGTCACAGGTTTACATCTGACACCCAAGAAGCCTATTTTTCAGTCATGGTTGATATATACATAGGGCAGACTGATATGATTTCTTCAACCCACTGATCTTGACTAAGGGGTTCTTATCTGGCCACAATAGGCCAGATATAGTTTATAACTTTTTTTCATCCCACCATTAATGAAGTCAGCCTTCTCTCATGCCAGCTCACTATAGTCCCATCCTAGCAGATTTCCAAGTCCATACCAAGACACCTCCTGCACACTAAGACTCCACTTCCATGTCAGGCTATACAGTCAACACCTGCTGATAACAACTACTGCCTCTGCTTTGTCCGATATTCAGTGCAGATGGGGGGGAGGGGTGTCATAAAGATTAAGGGATTTGCCTAACAAATACAAGGCACAGTCTTTAATTCTTACCTTTGAGGGAAAAGGACTAGGCTTAAAACGCCCCACAAAGGCTCAAAAGGCTTTCAAACTGGACTCCCATTTCAGTCTATTGTTCGGGTCCATCTGTGCTCCACACCTTTCACCATAGCTGCTACGCTAACCTGCCCACCCTAAAGGAAGACACAAAAAAAAAAAAAAAAAAAAAAAAAAAGGCTTTCAACTGGACTCCCATTTCAGTCTGTATGTGCATACATTTGAATTGGAAACTTGTGTTATTTGCTATCGATTCATGGTGCACACAGTTGCAGCTTACAATAGCTGCTTTTTGTCTGTCGCCTGGCTAGCCGTCCACTGCCCCGTTCAATAGCAACTGAAAGCAAAAAGAAAGATCACTCCCTCTACTTTTCTTTCTTATACTTTAACCTAGTTTTATAACTTTAAATTAGCCTAACGTTATAACTTTTTTCTATTTTTTTTCTTATACGTTAACCACTTTAATGTAACCTAACTTTATATCTTAGCTACTAGGTGGAGCTACACACCCTCTCATTCATGACTTTGTAACGATATTATAACTCCTGGTCCCCTGTAAGTTTTTACTGATAGAATCAGATATTACAGTGTGCTTTAACCTTCTTTTTTGAATTTAGCTCTATCCCCATATCAGAAACTGCAGAAACTCACAACCTTTTTATTTTCTGAGCTGAGCTTACCTCTGAGTAGGCCAATAATCTACATATTTCCCCAGCAACTGTGTGGCTGATTTTCTCACATTTCTTCCTCACTCCCCTTTTTGGCTCTACCCGCTCTGTTTGCTCTGCGGGCTCACTCCACCCCGCTACCTTGCCCCCAAATTCCACCCACCCCACTATCTGTACATTTATACATCCCTTGACTCCTCCCCACCCCACTCCACTCCACTCACAATAAACCTAAAAATAAACACCAGCCACATATAAATCTTAACATCACCCAACAAACTACCACCCCTCCTACAATGCTCCACATATCATCACTCCCTATAACTCCATTTACCGTACTACTCTCTCTCTCCTGTCTTACCTATCTCACACATTTTACCAACCCTTACCATAACTCACTACTAACTCTGAAGTCCCTTCCCACATAATCAACCTGCACAATTTCTCCCAACTCAGGCCAAATAAAGATGGCACTGCTGGAACCATCATTGACTGGATACTAACAACTCACCCAAATGTTATCACCAAAGTCAGAATAATACCAGATCCTCTCAGCGATCACTTACCAGCCTTCGGTGACCGGCTCCCATCTCCACTACAAAAACATCACTACTACATCCAAACTCACAACCTCTCCTCTTTCAACCCTCTAACTTTCTCAGAATACCTAAAGCATACTGACTGGTCCCCTTTAAAAACCCTTCCTCTAGATAATGTTGTATCCTACTTTAACCACTCATTCCTAATCCTCCTCAACCAGCAAGCCCCCCCCCCACCGAACCAAATGCATCAAAACCAACCCCTGCCCATGGTTATCAAAGGAAACTAAACTAGCCATTCACCAAAGGGATAAAAAATGGAAACAATATCAAAAACAAAAAAACCTACACCCTCCTAGAGTTTAAGCAACTTTGAAACTCCACAAAAAAACGAATAACTAAATACCGTAAAGCCGACTACTCCAAATTCCAGTAAATGCACTCAACAAATACCAAAACATTCTGGGACTCCATTTCGTCCATTCTGCATCCTGGCAATAAAGAAAACCCCTGTCCAAACCCCAACCTCTCTGACCTTGAGTCACCCAGTTCAACTCATTCTTCATAGACTGTATAGCTAAACTATCTACCTCCTTCCCACGCCCCTCCTCCAGCTCCAGCCCCTCCTGCCCCAACCAGCACCCCAATCACTTACCTTCCTCCACACCCTTCTGCCTTTCTCACATTCCCACAAGCACTATAAAAATACTTCTCCTCAAACTCAAACCCTGTCACAATGCACCTGACAATCTTCCACCTACCTTCCTCAAACAATTTGCAGACAGCATTGCCTATCCCATCTCTATTCTTATAAATAGATCCATACAAGAATCATATGTCCCTTCTATCTGGCTCCACGCTTACATCATCCCCGCTCCACAAAGGTGGCAAAAATACTGACACCACTAACTTCAGGACTATTGCCATCCTTTCCCCCCTTTCTAAAATACTAGAGAAAACTATCCAAGCATAACTGATGGCACACCTATCCCTAAACAATCTCCTCTCTCCCTACTCAACACGGCTTCTGCCCTGGCCACAGTACCACAACTGCCCTTCTTTCCTTTCTTGAAACCATCAACCTTGAACGAGACTCTGCAAATTTGTATCAACACTATTCTTAGACCTGTCATAGGCCTATGACACCATCTCCCACACCCTACTCATATCCCAACTCTCCACCCTACATCTCTCTCCCACCACCATAGCCTGGTTGTCCAGCTACCTGTCCAACCGCCAACAAGCTGTCCCACAGGAGTATAACAAGGTTCAATTCTTAGCCCTTTTCTCTTTAACCTATTCTTTAACAACTTTCACCACTCCATTCCAGAATCATCTGTTATCCAATATGCAGATGACTCTACTACCATGTGCTCAGCCTTCTTCCCCTCTGAGCTCCTAGCAAAAAACAAATTAGCTTTCTCCAAAACAGAAACCTGGATGCAATCCAACCATCTGTCTCTAAATGCAAATAAAACCAAACTAATGATTTTTTCCCCTACCAAAAACTCCATTATTGACAAAACCTCATTCACCGTACAAAGCCAAAACAACACCCCCTTTGAAATCGTTCCCAACACCAAACATCTCAGCACCATCATTGATGAAGAACTAAAATTTGATACCCACATCCACTCCGCAATCAAGAAAACCCACCAAAAGATAAATCTCCTCTAGCGGCACAACTGCTTCCTCAGACCCTCTACCAGTCAAACCGCTGCATCCACCTTCCTGCTCCCCTCCCTTATGTATGGTGCCCCTCTTTTCACCAATCTCCATCTTGGCCTATGACCCAAACTCAAATCCTGCTACCACAAGATCTGCAAATTTGCGAACAATTCAAAAAACTCATCCCACTACTGCCACTCCCTCCTCTCCCTCAATTGGCTTGATCTACCCAACTACCTCAGTTACCTACAACTCACCATTGCCCACAAGCTCATCTTTAAACCTGCCAACTGCCAAACTCTCGCTACATCCTTAAAAGCCTATATACCCAACCGCTCACTCAGATCCAAAACCCTAAATCTCCTTCAGTTCCACAAACCAGCATGGCCTCCTGGCCAACTAGTACTGTCCTACTCCTTAGCTAAACAGTGGAACTCTCTTCCCCCCCTCACAACCTACCAAACCATACAAATTTCAAATCTCAGCTATTCTCTCATCTGTCTTCCAAATGGGAATGCCCATGTCATGCTCCAACATAAACCCATCTCAACTCCCTCTCTCTCTCTACCTTGCATTGAAATTAGCACCAACTACTATTACTATTGCTTCATCTCAACCAAAAATAATCTCTCCCCTACCAGGGATTGATTTTCTCTCTACTATTCTTTCCTATACAAATATACGGGTACGTTCTCCATGCATAATGTTCACCTAACCTACTAAGGGCCAGAAGCTATATGTTTAAATGTTAACTTACTAAGAGCTTATGACAAAATGTTTATTTTTTTTTGTAAATGTTTAAATTAACTAGTCCTGCTAAGGGCTAATAACTGTATGTTTAAAATGTTAACTTACTAAGATCTTATGACAAAATGTTTATTTTTCTGTAAGTGTTTAAATTTTCTGCATGAACTATGTATTTCTTTTGTAACATGTGACATGTAACTTGCAATATCCTGGAGCTTTTCTCCCCGGGCCTCCACTGAAAACAGGCTCGTCATGGCCCAGTGGACTTTCACGGTCATCAAACTTAAATAAATAAAGGCAACTAGCCTGGTAGTTACCTATAAGACAGAACCCTAACTAAAGAAATGCAGCTATTTTAGATCCAAACCATCTGGTTCCCATGACAAAGTATCTGATCAAATAACAGGACACATAGATTTTTTGCTTTTCTACAGGACAAAACAAATTTTCTTATCACTGCTTGGAAACAAAAACAATAAGCACACTATTCTCAGTACAGAATTTGTCTAGATTATACAGGAATTTGGTTTTGTTTGGATAGCTATCTCTGTTAGCCACCAGAAAGACCATTCCTTAGATCTCGTGTTCTAGCTTGATGCGGTTACCACAAAAGTGGTCCTGGAGACTTTTTCCTTGGTCTGACCACTGAAACCATTTCACTGTAGGACTTCCACTAGTTACAGCTCCCATACCTTGAGCTGATACGGGTCTATATTATATCATCGAACGCTTAAAAAAGCGAACGCTGATTGATCGACCTAATTTAAGCGAAAGCTTACAATCTCGAACTGTCAGATCAGCCATTTTTTTCCCAGGGAAAAAAATCGCTGATCTAAAACACATACACACAACACAAGCACACCAAACAAACAGAAATCCACACACATACACCTAAAATCTGATACCTAACCCTACACTAAACTATGCACACACCACTAACTACCCACTTACCTTAACCCAAACCCTAACCCTAAGGTCCATCACTATCGCACACTCACCTCACCCGCTCCCTAACCCTAACTCACTTAAATCCGCCCTAACCCTCATGTCCACTCAATCGCACACACACCTAACCCGAGCCCTAACCCTAACTCACCTAAATCACCCTAACACTCACATCCATACAATCGTACACTTACCTGAATCCGACCGGTAACTTTCCACCATAACACTGAAAATACCGAAGCAACAGAAACGGACAACCAAATTCTTTCCCTAGGAAAAAATTTGAGTTTCTGCTGCTTCGATGCGAAAATAAGTTTGATCAATCAGCGTTCGCTTTTTTAAGCGTTCGAGGATATAATATAGACCCGCTGATGCAGTACAAGGAGTTGTATAACATGTTTTGCAGTACCCTTAAATCCAGAGTAGAACACACCCTTCTGGGCTGTATATATTGATGAAATGTTTTCCTTGACCTTCCCTGCAACTGTGGCTACTTTGGCTTCAGCTCTGAGATCTTTATTTCCTCATCTTCCCCACAGTGTGCATCTTACTACCTAACTCAGAAACTTCATTTCTATTAGCTCAAGTTTCCTCAACTGGATTTCTTTCACTGCCCATGCTTCTGTACCATATAGCAGTACTGGTCACACCACTAGTTTGTACCCCTTACTTTTCAGCTTTTTGGCAATTTCTGTCACACTCTCCTCCAGCTATCTGCAGCACCTCTGATTCTAACTTTGACCTTCTCATTCAGATTTTTTCTCTCCTCAATCATCCATCCTTGGTATATGAAACTGTTATCCTGTTCTATTGTTTTTCCTTTTATCTCATTTTTGTTTTTCAATTTCTTTTGATTTTCCCCATTTGCTACAAAAACTGTCTTGTCTGTACTCAGTTTCATCCCGTATGCGCTCAGTTTTATATTCCAGTTCTTTATCATTTAAAGCTCCTGTTCAGAGTCTGCTTGTAGTGTCACATCACACATATACAGCAGCAGCTTTGCTGATTCATCCTTCTGATATCTTTGCTAATAAAGTCCATCATCAGTGGCTCAGAGCTCAAACTGGATACATATTCATTCCCACAGGCAGTCCCTCTCTGAGTCTGAACATTGCTTGCACGTGTGTCATTGGGTCCTTGTATATAGCCTACACTAGTTCTAACAATGTTTTCGGACTCTGAACCACTGCATGACTGCCCAAATCAGCTTTCTTGGGAACCTGTCATATGCTTTCTCCAAGTCTGGGAATGCCAAGTTGGGCTCTTATTTGTGTATATATAGCCTGAATTACTGTTATTCACTCATGGCCCCCCCTGACCCTTATCAATCTGGACCACGTGTAACACTAAGTCAGTCTTGTTTATAGTAGTTAATGATCTCTTAGTGGCAAGATTTCAGTGGGTCCATTTTATCTTGGTCCCCTTTGACTTCTAGGCAGCAACTGATACTTGATCAACTGCTTGTATCCTCACGGTGACCTTACTGCTACATCCTTGAATGGCTTAACACTTACCTGTCTGAAAGCTCACAAAAGGTTTTCTCTGAGAATGATTCTTCTTCAGAGCACCATCTGCAATGTGGGGTTCTTCAGGGCTCAGTCTTGGCTCTATTCCATTCATGGTGTATATGCTTCCACTTAGGAAGATCGTTAGGAGGAGGGGATTACAATATATAGTGATTCCACTTCCTTCCCCAAGGAACACATGCCTGTTGTTTACAACACTGAGAACCATCTGGATGCCGTCTTTATTTTTTGCTTCCTTTCCCTGGACCTAGCCTGAAGACTCATCTATCTTCACCCATTCAGCACAGTCATTCTGGTGGAAGGGGAGCTGAGGTATTCCTGGGCAAAGCAAGAGCCATATGGCCCATTTGTTCCTGCCTGTGAATCCCTATCAGTTCTCCATTCCTCAGTAAGAGTTAGAGGTAGGGTGCAGTCCAGCTTGCTGGTCTTAGGGGGTGACCTAGCCTCTCCCGTGGGAAGCACCCCCCTCAGCAACTCCTCTGAGCCTAGAATCACTGCTTACCAAGACGAAGCGTGCCTCCACACAAAAATTTTCCTTCAGCTGCATAGTGCAAACATGTTAATTGCAGCATGGACTCAGTGGACTGTTTTGAAGTTCAGTAGGTTAACACTTACTGCTCCTGCAAGGTATCAACTATGAGGCAAGCTGGAGCCTCTCTTGTCTCCCCCTAGGATGGGTGGGCTGGTAACAGCCACTCATTTCCGTCCTTACTGGCCAGCTTCTAAGGGCACCCAAGATGATTACCAAACTCAGGTCATCTCTTTCAGGCAGTCAAGGCTCCAGACTGTTGCCACACATTAAATGATTCTCTATTAATGTATGTATAGTTTGTTACTTTATTTTAACTGTTATCCCATCTTATTTTAATTGTACTGGATCCCTGTACATCACCACCCCGTGCTCTATCCCTCTCTCCATTCCCTATCCATTGCTGCTTCTCTCAGACTTTGGAATCTAACTGCCTATGTTACAGGTATCACTCTGCTTTCTCCAGACTGCTTTGTGTCCTTCCTACTGCCTACCTCCCTTCCACCCACCATCTATGTAGTTAAGCAGCTTACACCTTTCTCTGCCTGCTTTTTCCTCCCACCATTATTCTTTACCTCCTGCCATATGACTTTTCGCCTTGATTACCTCACTACTTTAGCTCTAACAGACATTACTCCCTTCCCAGAGTTATTCTACAAAGTCTTCCCTGTTGTTCTTTATCTCTCAAGCTTCCTTACAACTCACCTGATTGTTTTTAATTTTCTTCTTAAGCTCGCTACCCCAACTGAGTCCTACTTAAAAAACTAAAATCAACAACCCTAGCCACAGACAAACTTCCAGCAGAATTTCTGCAAATTACTGCCGACTCAGTAGCCTATCCTTTAACCATCCTTATCAATAGATCTTTGTCCAAAAATAAAGTCCATGAAATCTGGAAAATCTCCCACATAATATCCCTACACAAGGGCGGTAATTCTACATAACTAATTATTCTTCTATAGCCATACTATCCTGTCTATTCAAGGTCCTAGAATGATGTGTTCATAAACAAATTACAGATCACTTACACACACGCAAACTCTTATAAAACACTCACCACGTCTTTCGTCCCTCTCATAGCACCACTACTGCCTTAATGTCCTTCACCAATACAGTAATCCACCACAGAAACAATGGGAAATTCATATCAGTCATCTTTCTCAACCTTTCCAAGGCCTTTGACATAGTCGCATACAGTAAACTTATACAAATTCTTTCTGAGTTTAATATCAGTCAACCCTCTATCACTTGGTTCCAAAGCTATTTATTAGGTTGCCAGCAGGCTGTCCAATGGCAGAACAACCTCTCCCCTCTTCTTCCAGTGACAATAAGAGTTCCTCAAGCTCCATTCTAGGACCCCTCCTCTTCTCAGTTTTTACTCACAATCTCCATTCTTCCTCTCTTCACTCATCCAATATCCAATACGCAGACAAATCTACCGTACTCTGTGCTACCTCCTCTCTACAGGAACTCCATTCAATCACACAAGGTTCCTTTCTCTCAGTAGAAACATGTCTCACTAGCTCCAAGCTAATTCTAAAACCTAACAAAACAAAACTTCTACTGTTTAACCCAACAAAATCCACCACAGCTAGCCCCTCCTTTAATATTATGTCCAGAAATAAAACCATAATTTCTCCTGTTACTTACACTAAACTTCTAGGGGTGGAAATCGATTGTAATGTGAAATTTAACATCCATATCTCACAAACCATAAATAAAATGCATAAGAAATTGGGCATTCTATACAGAAATAAACATTTCCTCACTAAACAGGCTAAATCCACCATTGCACTTACCCATCTCATATCTACACTCCTATATGCCTCCCCAATACTGTATTGGCCAAACTCAACTCTTGCTACAATACAATAGGCAGGTTTGCCATAGACTCTCCTTTCAGGATGCATCACTGTTCAGCTCTTAACCAGTTTAATTGGCTTGAACTACCCCAACTCCTCCTCTATAACCAATTCATCTTTGCCACAAAATTCTTTACCAAGCTGACAAAAACCCCACCCTCCAAAATCTGATACTTCCACAATCAAATAATAGAACACTCCACTCTAGTAATAGATTACTACTACTGATAACTAAAGCCAATAACTCAGTTTGTGAATCTCTCTTCTCCAACTTCATATCTAAAAAATGGGACACTCTCCCCACAATATAGTATCTCGATCTTCCTTAACAAAGTTTAAACATATGCTAAAACCTCATATGGCAAATACTTGGCTATGTTCCTGTTCCAGACCTGGTTATTTCATCCTCAATATATAAAGCCTTTAACCCACTCATACCAGTTATATTACCAAACTAATTACCTCTGTTAGCTGTATTCTGAGAGTCTGATTCTCAACTACGTGCTCCCTCTGTAATACTACATATCAACATGACTGTGAAGTTCCAATGTATAGTAACTCTCAAACCTACATCTAATATGTAACACTACAACAAGTCTTGTATCACACTCACCATGGTTAACTCTATGGATGCTATTAAGGCACCTCAGACCACAAATTACCTAGCTTATAAATCGCATTTTTGTATATATTGCATCCTGTATCTGTCATCAACTGTAACTTCTGTCATACTTTCTGTGTCGCAATATTGTATACTGTATGTTATATGCTGTTTTGCTTATTTTGCTTAATATGATAGTCAGAACTTTGTTTAATTTGCTTAATTTAACATTCAACATTTTTTCTTCAAACTGTAATTTGAATTGCAATTTGTATTCGTTTCTTGTACTTATATGTGGAGTTGTCAGCTGTTGTTAAAAAAAAAAAAAAAGAAAAAAAAAGAAATCGTAATATAATTTTCAGAATACAGCTTGGATCAAGCACCTTACTCCATCTTGTAAACTCATTACTGTTTGCTCATGCCCTTGACTCAGTGTGCTTTGAATACTGCAGTGTCTTTCACCTAGTACTTCCTAACACAAATATCATCTTCATTGGATGCAGCACTCCACCGCTAGAATTCTGATGTGATCTTATGTCCACATTGCAGCAGTTCTGTTGTGTGTGAACTGGCAATGGTTGCATCAAGGTCACAGTACAAAGTATTCCTATGAATATACCAAGCTCTATGTGATTTACATCCTAGTTTCACTCTCCATTTGGCTGGCAAGGACAGCTAGAAATTCTCAGGATCATAGTTGTTGACCTTCCATGTCCGAAATGAACATTGCCTTTCATATACTGGAACAAATGGGCAAAACGTGGAACACTAACAACTTCAGGTGGAAGCTTATAGCAATACTAAACCCCCTCAACTAGACAGAAATTCCTAGAACTATGCAATAGAGTCAAAAAGCTAATAAAACAGGACAAATTCCAATACTACCAGTCTGCCCTAGACTTCTCCCAATACAACCCCAAACAATTCTGGTCCTCCATAAACTCCATCCTCCACCCAGGTAAAGTCAGTACCCCTCCTCCTAACATCCCTCACTCCGAAAATATTGCTACCTCATTCAACACACACTTCACACAAATCATACTATCACTAGCTAAACAACACACACACCCACCCCTCCAACCCACACCTTCAATTAGTAATCTCCACACTGTCTTCTACTTTTCTCCTGTTCCTACCTCCAACATAAAAAAACTCTTAACTAAACTTAAGCCCACCAAATTAGCAGCAGACAACCTCCCAAGTGAATACCTACAAATCACAGCTGATGCTCTAGCATACCCTCTATCCATCCTGATTAACCGATCTCTGTCAGAAAGTTATGTTCCCACACTATGGAAAGTATCACATATAATCCCCTCCAAAAAGGTGGCCCCTCCACAGAACTAATCAATTACTGCCCCATAGCTATTCTCTCTCCACTCTCCAAAATACTAGAGAGATGCATTCACTCTCAGGTCTCAGACTACCTCCTTACTAACAACCTCCTTTCCAATACTCAGCATGGTTTCTGACCAAAGCATAGCACCATCACTGCCTTACTCTCCTTTGCTAACACTATCCTTCAGCATAAAAACAATGGCTATTTCTCATCTGCTACTTTTTTAGACCTATCTAAAGCATTTGACATGGTCCCTCACAAACAAATCATCTCTGTCCTCAATAACCTATCCTTCTCTTAATCAGTCACCAACTGGTTTCAGAGTTACCTGTCTGACAGCCAACAATGCGTTGTATGGCAGAATGACATATCCCCCCAACTACCTGTCTCTATAGGGGTTCCCCAAGGATCCATCCTTGAAACCTTAACTATTCTCTATTTTCACCAATAATCTAGCCTCTGCCACCAAACATGGCACACTCATACAATACGCAGATGACTCAACCGCCATCTGCTCAGCCCAGCCCCTACCCAAACTGCAAAAAGTCACACAGGAAGCCTTTTCCTCTGTTGAAACTTGGTTATCCAATGCCCAATTAATACTCAACCCAAACAAAACTAAACTACTCATCTTCCAACCCACCAAACATACTCAAAACAACTCTCACTTTAACATCACAGCAAACGACAACACCACTATACACCAAACAGTACACACCAAATTGCTAGGAGTGGAAATAGACAATAAACTAAAATTTGACATTCACATATCCATGACAATAAAAAAAGTCCACAAAAAACTAGGAGCGTTATACAGAAATAAGCAACTTCTCACCAAAGCAGCAAAGATTTCAGTAGCAAATTCCCACCTTATCGCTACCCTACTTTATGCCTCTCCAATATACCAACCTAAGGCAATGCGATCTAAACAAGCTAGAGACCTGCTACAACAAAATCGCCAAATTCACCACTGTCTCTCACTTTCTGAATTGGGTAGCTTGAACTCGCTCACCTCCTTCAATGGTATCAACTCACACTCACCCACAAACTAGTAAACCATTCACTAAATGTCCCATCCCTGCAGAATCTACTGCAACCCTATCACACCACCAGACCACTAAGATCCAGCAACAAAAATCACCTGCAGGTCACTAAAGCCAATAACTCTGTTGAAGAAGCACTATTCTCTTGCACCATAGTCAAATTATGGAACTCCCTCCTACCCACAATTACCTCTGTACCATCATGTACCCACTTCAAAACTTTCTAAAAGCGCACCTAAAAACCTGCTGGCTATGCCCTTGCAACTCCCACTCTAATATCACCCACACCATCCACCCACTACCTTTTTTTCCACCCCACTAACTACCTTGATTATAGCAAGCTCAGATGCTCATAAGCCTAACTACTTATTATACAGCAGGAACTTCTTATTGTAACAATTGTTAATGTCTGTTAATTGCTATGTTGATCAAATTCTTAATTGCTATGTAAATCCAATGTAACTACTGTCTGTATATTTTAACTGTGGAGCTTTTCTCCCCGGGCCTCCGCTGAAAATGGACCTACGTCCAGTCGGACACTCCCGTTCAACAAATGTAAATAAATAGATAATTAAATACTAAAATGTCTTACTTTATACTTACAAAAAGTAATTTTGCTAAATTAATATTACTTAATGTTATATATCATTAGTATGTTTTAAAAAAATTCTTAATTGTCAGACCCCTTCAGTTTGGTACAGCATAGAACACGGAATTTGTAAAGTTCAAAATGAGGTACAGTTGAAAGGTATCCCCAGGACGAAGTTGAAGGCTTAAGGAAAGTGCTCACATTCTTAGCAGGATCTTCTCTTGTGGCAATCATTATCTTATCAGATTTGAAAATACACCTTTGTGCCCACTTTCTAAAGGTCCCTGAAAACATGCCTCTTTTGCAAGCCCTTCCTTCTCTTGGTGTTAATTTGGCTATTTAATTTTATACATTGCATATTGGTTTTACATTTGACTGCCTGTACACTACTTGGGCTCATCCTCTAAGTGTTAGTCTAATTCAACATCCTTCATGCTCAAGTATATGCAGTTGCGTTGCCCTCTAAAACTTAGTGACATAACAACTATGTTGGGGCTAAGCTTTGCTGCAGGGAATCTGTACTGGTGGTTCTTTATTCTTTGCTTCCTTTACTATCAGCACCCCAAACCAAAAGAAGTAGAAGGCCATCAAGCCAAAGCAGTGAGGTAACTAAAAATGAACTATACGCACTTATGATGTACCAAGTTTTCTGTTGACAAATACTAAGTTCACAAAATACCACACAATTCTGATTAAAGCTTAATATTACTGCAAAACATAGCTCTTGGCTTATTTTCTCAAGAATCAGGAGGAATAAAATAAAAATTATGGGGGACTAAGACCCAACAATCAGGAAAAGTTTGTAAATATTATTCTTAACTCATTCAAAAGTAGTAGAACAGCAGGTGTTTCACCCACGTTTTTTCTCAACAGTAAATATGAAATGTCTGGCATTATGACCGACTGTATGTAATCCTCACTAATTTACCAGAAGTAAATGGCAAAAAGCAGTAGACCCATAATGAGTGGTGTACCCCATGGATCGGTCTTGCGGCCTCTGTTGTTTGGGATATACTTTTCTGTGGTGCAGGCCAAAACCAGTAGGCTATGGCTGATCAAGTTTGCATTTGACTGCAAGCTGGGTGCTCTCATCAATTCCCTTAGTGATGTGGACATCCTCCAAGAGGGTCTCACCCAAGTAAATGACTGGTGCAAGAAACATGGCCTCAAACTCAATGCCAGAAATGCATCATCATCATCCCCTTTGTGGAGAGTGGCGTCCCCACAAATTTTCGCATTAATAACAAGGTCCTAAGCATGCAATCAGTTGTGAGGGACTAGGGCACCCAGGTTGATAGCAAACTGACTTTTGACCACCATATTACCTCCATTGTACAGAAAGCTTTCTACATGGTCCACCTCATTAGTAAGGATATCTCATCCAAGGACAAGATAGCCATAACATCCCTGTATTCTTCCTTTATAAGGCCTATTATTGAGTACAATGCCCCTTTCAGCATGTACCTCAAAAGCACAAGCAGCAGCTGGAGAGACCACAGAGGTTACTCACCTGGAGAATCCACGGCCTCAAACATCTACCCTACACAAACAGGCTAAAATCCCTCTCCCTCTACTCAGTATCATACAGACTCCTCAGAGGTGACTTCTGTCTGGCATACAAAGCAATCTCAGAACCCGCCTTGATGGGATTGCTGCATAACCACAAGTCAAGCTCCGCTGAAGTAACCCAAACACGTCACCTCAACCTGGTGTGTAACATCAATAGGACTTGGCAGGACAGACGTGTCCCACAGACTCCCCCTTCTGTGGAATAGACTCTCTCCACGTAAAGCAGAATACCTCATTAACCCTTTTTAAGTGCAACCTGGATAACTGGAAAATACACCCTAGGGATTCCACCTGTGTCCCTGCTGGATAGGAGCATCCATACCTGACAAGTGTACCTCATTACGAGGAATGTACCTAATTTGGGGTCTTAAAAAGTTTATGTTCCTTGAAGTTCCACATTGAAAGGGTCTGTCACACATTCAGTGTTAGGAATCTTTTAACTGATATCCATGGTAAATAGACATTAATCTTCTCAATTCATTAAAAAATCTTTTGTATAACCAAAGCCAGCATATTTTACCTACCTTATGACCTTCCTAGTTGAAGTTGTTAGTAAGCCGTTACTACAGGTTCCACATTGTGCCCATTTGTAGCACATAATGAGGACTAGTGCCCCTCATTTTGGAGATGGAAGGTTGAGAGCTATGGGGGCATAGGGTGCTGACTTGTCGGAACATGGGCTAAATCCTTGGCTAGGCTCATACCTCTCAAGTGTACCTCATTATGAGGAACATACCTCATTTGGGGTCTTAAAAAGTTCATGTTCCTCGAAGTTCCTTGAAGTTCCACATTGAAAGACTGTCACACATTCAGTGTTAGGAATTTTTTTAAGTGAAATGCATGGTAAATAGAAATTAATCATATTAATTCATTAAGCAATCTTCTTTATAAGTAAAACCAGCATATTTTAACCATCCTATGACCTTCCTAGTTGAAGTTGTTAGCAAGCCATTAGTATGTGTTCCACATTTTGCCCATTTGTTCCACATTATGAGAGCTAGTGTTCCTCATTCTGGAGATGGAAAGTTGAGAGCTATGGCTAGGCTTGTAAGGGCCCCAGGGCCAATAGCCTACTAACTTCCTATGATCCTATAAATAAGAACGAAAATCAAAGAAGGTCTGCAAAATCTGGCAGTCGATTGAGTTAGGTTTAGTCGTAGCACTTTAAATTCGTATTATGCTTTGTGTTATAAACCATACGAAGTTATGCAAACAACCGAGACTGCTGAACCTGCGAGATGCAGCTTCTCTATAGCACAAATTTAGCACATTTAAACTGTCTTGCATATCGTGGTGGCCTCGTGCTTAAAAGTTAGCCAAATGCTTTCTTCAATCGTGCACGAGGGCCGTGCGCTCGCTTGCAGAACGAAAACATCAGACATCGATCAAGAGCTCGTTCACCCTATTAATAGCTGAACTGACAGGTGCAACTGGGCACCTTGTTGAGAAAAGGGGCGGACTGGTTCTAGTACATGTGGTCAGCCCAGCAGAATTCTTTGTTAACGTATAAAACAAGTATTTTGTGTTTTTAGCTTCCGTGATGCAGGACAACGTGTTACATGAAGTTCTGTCGAGAAGTCACCCATTCAAAAAGTAATAAGGACTAAACTAACTGCAAAGTGTTTGCTATTTTTAGCAATCTAAGTGTATTGTATGAACTGGCAAAAGACAGACAAACGAATTCCATACTTACCCTGAACACGTCCAGAAATTTCGTAATCTACGGACTTCAGCCTATTTGAGAGCTTGGTTTCCGCGGACATTATCAAAAAGCTCAAATATATCACAATAAGAATGTTAAACACACCATGCATTGCAAGCCAGATTGCAAACAGCTAAGTGCTCCCTTTGCTGCACGCCTGAGTGACCAAACTCGAGAGCAAAAGTGGATGAGTGTGCAACGTTTGATTGGCTGGCCAACTGTTTCCAACAACTGTACATGCAGCTTAATGTTAGGGTTGTATCCCAGTTGGGCTCTGTATGTATATGGTTAACAGTGCAAAGCATTTTTGCTTGTAGGAAGTGCAGTGCCATCTTAAGTCAAATTTATTATACGCCGAAGGTGTACCCTTGCCAAACACGCAGGCCATCCAAACACCGTATCTTTCAATGTGCAGACACAGTCTATGAAAATTTGGCACAGCCAGCTAAAAATCGAGGCATCTAATTAGCATAATATTTGAATACTACTTAGCATTTAACTCTACCCCTTCCGTTAGGAATGTGGGATACTACTTGGAAACACGTTTAAAACAGAGTGAAAAAAATAATGGAAATATATATGCAGATTATCAAAAAGACAGTGAAAAAATGTAGGCTTTAATGAACTGTACTTCAAAATTCTGCCACACGATGCCATTTATTTTTGCTTAAGAATAAGGGAAGATGTGCGTTCTCTTTCTTTAAATTATTGTCACTAGTATGTCGATCATGTATTGTGGTTTTCTGTGTAGTAGACAACTTCAAAAATCACGTGTGTTGGGGGGGGGTGTCAGAAAATTATATGCAGTGGTAAATCAGGCCTAAAATGTGGGCAAGTGAGGGGTCTATAGCCACATGCCATTTGACATGGATGAGACAGACAAGACAGCACTGAAAAAACAGTTCAGATTGCCTTTGGATGACAATAAACGTATCTTACTACATAAAGATTACATACATTTCTACTGTAAGAAAAATGGCAGCAGTTGTGTATTAAATATGATGAACAATTACACCTGTTAAGTTCCCAGTTAAAATACCAATTGACTAAATTACTGCTACGTGCACATACCTCTTAAATTCTTTGCTCAAGAATTTTATACAAAGCCAAAACTAATGGGGGAATGAAAGCCTGAAATCAGGGACACTTTTTAAATACTACTGTAATATATTTTAAAATAAATTACTAGAACAAGAGGTTTTGCATTAATGTGTATTTTCTGAACAATAGAAAGTACGATACTCTGGAATTATTGAGTGACTGTTGTTGTTGTTTGCCTTTTGGCTTTTCTCGGTTAGGGGTCGCCACAGCGGAACTCCGGTCCGCTAATGATTGGCAGTAGATTTTCACGAATGCCAAGGTGCCAGCTCGACATCCAACCTTCAACAAAGGCATGACTGTAACCCACACTAATTTATAAGACAATTAAAATGTTTATGACAGAATAGCTTAAGTCAAAAATATGAGGCACAAATGAGGGATGTTCTGCAAAATGCTGGACAGCTGAGAGACATGTATGCATGATGTGTATTGCAGGACTTGTACAGAATGTCAGTCAGGGTAAAAAACAGAACAATCAAATGTAAGCATTTCCCCTGAATTGCCAAACACAGTTCACACTAATACCTGACATGACTCTGGCATGCCAACCTGTGAGTACCAAAGCCCTCTAGTTTGCTGGAGGGACAGGAAGGTTTGATACCCCACAAAAAACATGAGTTGAAATTGCACATTAGAACAGCTGTTTTTCACCAAGCTTTGGAATCTGATCAAAGAGTTGACAAATGGACCTACTAGGCTCATATGTATTTACTGTTTATCAATAGAAGTCCATTTGCAATTGAGGACAATTGAGGCCCACAGGGCAAAGATCACATATGAGTATATAGGTACCAGGAAAGCAGTCAATGTACTTACTCCCTGTCACTCTTGACTCAGAATCTTCTCAAATGACTCTTCAAAAATGATACTGATACAGATACATGAAGTGAATACGTCACTATCAGATACCAAACAACATTCCTACCAAGTTACTTATGGGACAAATCCACTTCATAAGATGGACTGCTATTCACTTTTTCATTTCATCCAGTGCTCTGCTCTACAATATACAAACTACTGCCCAGAATTAAATCAGATGCTTTACCAGGTCCCTAAAGCCTTCCTCCCAATTTTGTATAGATGTCTACATATATTATCAACAAGCCAGTTATATGTATCACCATATGATGCATTGACAAAAAAGTCAGACTACAACTTTGGAAATATGCAAAGGTGGTTCCTCTCCACTAACACAAACCACCAACAGACAATCCCAGCAACTCTAGTCTGTCTACTGATTGTGGTACTAAAAATAGTACACAAACGATAATCTGATATATTACTTTCAAGCCATTCTAGGAGACACCAACAGGGTTTCAGGGATGTAAATGGTACTAATATAAACACATTAATAAAATCATTTACAACTTTACACCTGGATGTCTTAAATGTTTTCTCTGCTGTAAATCAGCAGCTGCTTCAAGAGTGTGTGGCTGACTCAGGCATGAATACAGCTGACTTGCCATGGCTTCACAACTGCTTAACAAATTGTACACAAGTAATAGAGGAAAGTAAAGTTCTAAGAACATCCAATCACTACAGCAGACATGCCCAGAGATCCATTCTGGGAACACTACTTTAACTATTTACAAATAGTGTGGAAGCACTTAAACCAGCCAGTCTTAAATACACCAACAAATCTGCTCTTTTGCATTGGAGATGGGATCTCAACAGCATCAGACAGTCTAGTCCTGGCGCACAACCTCAAACCTTATTCTAAATTTATTGATAACCAAGTCACAGTATTTTCCCCGATAAGAGAACCACAGGTTACAGTATTGCTTTAAGTATTTATACAACTGATGAGCACTGTACTGTAAGATTGAGTCACTTCAGAATTCTGGGGATCTTCAGAAATGCAAATCTAAACCTTCCAAAATCACTTTTCTGCTATAGCAGCCAATACATACCATCCAGTCACCTGGCAGGGTCCACATCCTCAGAGCATTCCTAAATGACCAAGCAAGGATAAAACTACCTCTGTACTGTTCACAACAAGGCTGATTTTTGGGTCTGCTATGTCAATCACATACTTGCCTGCTCAGTGAACACAGGTGCTACTGCAGATAATTGTTCATTTTACAACATAAAGTCCTTGTGGAAATCCAGGAAAGAGCTGTCCTTTAAATGCTGGTGTATATTAGCCAGTAAGTTAATACAGATCACTAAGACATCTAAGAGATTGAAAAAGTATATTATAAAACATGAGGCATTATAAAAAAATATGCAAAGTATATATGGAAGACAGAAAATGGGCTAGATAAGAGCATGAAAGATCATTATGCAAATTAGTCAAATGATCTATTATACACTGAAAATTAACTGTATGCAAAAACTTCTGTGTATGCACTGTGTCATATTTGTACCAATTTAAATACATTCTGGGAATTATGGATATGTATGAATTTTACCACTGACCAATCACATCAACCCCACCCATCCTTATTACAAACTGCAAGGTAAAACACCTAACCACATTATCAAAGCCCACTCTGAAGTCAAAACATTCCAGCCTTACCTTCAGCTGCACACATATCACGATAGCAATCTTTATTTACACTTGTACTATATTCAAACACACAAATTCCACTTTTACTATTTTTAAACCCACTACCACAATTGACATGCCCCTCCTAACTTGCCTACCCTCTTTAGTCTTAATTCTCAACCCCACTACAGCTATATCTTTGCATACCCCCACACACCAATACACATCAACAACCTCCTCTAACCCTCTCCCCAATAAACAACACAGCTTTTCACATATCTCCTCCCACTTTTCTCCTATAGCCTCCCATTCTATTCAAGCCACAAACTGGCCTCCTTCCTCTACTTCCTATGAAACCACACTTAACACCAGTACTCTCGGGTCCATATTATATGTTCGAAGTCTGATAACTTCGAATCTCATATGATCGACTCCATATGAGCAAAGTTTTCAAACATCAAACATAAAATATAAAAAAAACTAAAAATAAAAAAACCTACCTGAGCACTCTATGCAGGGGGGAAAGCCTCCCTGCACCCCCACACCCCCCGCTACTTAAATATACCAACTCCGAGATTGCACTACATTGAAGTGAAGGGAAATATTCCCTACAGCAATCTCCGTTGAAACGTTCGATGTTTGAAAACTTTGCTCATATGATGCCGATTATATGTGATTCGAAGTTTTCAAACATCAAACTTATAATATAGACCCGTACTCTCACCTAGGAATAAAAGACTTTCCATGGTACGCATTCCTCATTACCTATCTACTCAAATGTGGAGACATGCATCCTAACCCTGGCCCACCCTCTAATCCTAACTACAAGAGTAACCAAAAAGACAAACATACTTGCACTTAACCTTAGAAGTATATGTAATAAAATAGCCCCACTGCATGCCTGGATTGATCAAAATAAACCTGACGTACTAGCCCTTACCAAAACATGGTTACACCCCAATGTAAAAGACTCAGAAATAATACCGCCAAACTTTGCAATAACCAGAAGAGATAGATCTAAAAAAAAAAAAAGGGGGAGGGATAGCACTTCTATATCCCTCTACACTCAACATCACACCCTATACCAATAATATACCCATCTTTTCCAATGCTGAGGTACTAATCTCCTTTTTGAACCTTAATATATCAAAAATAATTTGCATAATAGTAATATATATCCCACTAGGTAACAATATAGCAGTGTTGGAAAATATTTTATCCTGGACATCCCAAACAATAAACCTTGAAACAATAATCTTAGGAGACGTAAATATAGATTGGCAAACCATAGCTTCCAACTCCCCCACAAATAGTATAAATCTGTATGTTTTTTCTCAGCTTATCAATGCTCCAACAAGATACAGCAAAGATCTTGCCTGCCAGTCCACCTTAGACTGGATTCTAGTATCCCACCCTGCTAATTACCCCTCTTCTGGTACACTGCCTAGCTCTCTGAGTGATCATCTACCAGCTTACTTCCTTAGAACAAACTCCCAACAACTAAGATTACACACTATAAAATCAGTTAGGAACTCAATTAATTTTTGTCAGCATAAATTCAACAATCTCCTACAGGAAATAAACTGGACATCCCTTAAAAAACTGCCCCTTAATGATGCTGTACTATACTTTAATAACCCTTCCTTCACATACTTAATACCTTAGCTCTCATTCGTATGAAAAGAATCAAAAATAACTCAGCACCATGGCTCTCTAAGGAATGCAAACACATGATGAAGCAAAGGGACCTAGCCTGGTCAACCTGGAAACAAAACAAAAATTAACAAAATCATGTTCGTTTCAAAACAATATGTAACAAAGTGACAAAACTAATCAACAGAGATAAGAAGTCACATTATTCCCAGCTTCAATTCCAGCATAAAATCAACCCCAGCAAATTTTGGCACTCCACTCCATATCTTCTCTACTTACCCCTGGAAGAAATGGAGAGCACACCCTATCACCTGATACCTCTCCATCACAAATAGCCGAAAACTTTAACAAGGACTTCATAAAATCAATTTCAGACCTACTAACACCCCTAATGCTGGAACCCCCCCACCACCCTTCAACCTATTCAGACACCGACACCAGACCATCAACTACTTCTAACCCTGTCATTACTAACCCCCATACTCAACAAAATGTCATAGAAACCCTATTCTCATTTCAGCCCATACCCACTGACACCATTAAGAAACTGCTGCAAAAACTAAAACCCTGCTCTACTTCAGCTGACAATCTCCCACCATACTACCTCAAACTGGCTGCTAACTCAGTTGCTTACCCAATCAGTATCCTTATAAATAGGTGTTTATCCAAATCAGAAGCACCTACCATATGGAAACAATCTCACATCACCCCCATCTGCAAAGGAGGCAACTCTTCTGATCCATCCAATTTCCATCCTATATCCATCTTGTCACCCATATCCAAAATTCTCGAGAGAGGTATCCATTAGCAGGTAATACAATATCTATTAAAAAAAAACAATCTTTTAACCAAAACCCAGCATGGCTTCCGACCTTGCCACAGCACAGGTACAGCCCTATTAGCTTACAGACACAGTGAACAAGGCCAGATATGCAGGATGCTATACAGCCTCAGTATTCCTTGATCTCTCTAAGGCCTTTGACACAGTGTCTCACCAATTACTGTTGAACAAACTAACAGGCTTCTCACATAGCACAGTAAAATGGTTTCAGAGTTACCTCAAGGATCGTAAACAAGCAGTGAAATGGTCCAACAAACTCTCACCCTTTCTCCACAACCCTACTGGAGTCCCCCAAGGCTCCATCCTAGGACCCCTACTCTTCAACATTTTCACAAACAACCTTCACACTGTGTCTCACCCTGGGACCCTGATTGAATATGCTGATGATTCCACCATAATCTGCACTGCTCAATCAATACCAGAACTACTCTCAAAAATGTAACAGTCCTTTACAGCAGTGGAATCCTGGCTATGAAATTCCCAACTCTTTCTTAATCCAAAGAAGACAAAACTAGTACTCTTTCATCCCAAAAACACCTCCCATGTCACTGATCATTTCAACATCCTTGCATCTGCCAACCCTGCCATAGAAATAGTGCAGGAAACCAAACTTCTAGGTGTTATCATTGACAATCAGCTTTCATTTGACCCCTATATACAGCAAAATATAAAGAAAATTCATCAAAAATTGGGACTCATATAGAAAGAAACATTTTTTTACTGCAGCAACCAAAACTACCTTTGCAAAAACATTTTTACTTCCCTCTCTTCTGTATGGTGCCCCATCTTAACTAACTTACAAAATTCTACCCTATACAAGTTGGAACAGTGCTACAACAAAGTTACAAAGTTTGCCACAAACTCTAAATATCACACACACCACTGTAAACCACTCCTACAATTAAACTGGCTTGAACTACCCAACCAACTTGCCTTTATTCAGCTATCCACCTTGCACAACCTTATTTTCAAGGCTACTGCCTGCCTTGCACTAGCCAATCTAGTCGCACCTTACACACCAAATCAATCCCTACGATCAGAATACAAAAATCTCTTAGCTATCTCAAAACCCACAAGAAAACCTGGTCACTCTCTGTATTCATGCTCTGTCTCTATACATTGGAATTCACTACCTCTAGCTACCAGGTTTTTCCTGGCCTAACCCATTTAAAAAGCCTCTTTAAAAAATCATCTCAAAAATACATGGGTCTGCTCCTGCATAAGGCCTGCCTAATGCTCAGATCTTCCTCTTCTCTCACATTTCAATCCCTCACAGACTGCAAGATCCTAAAGCTCTTCTAACTCCTTCTCTGCTTCTATACCATATCCTTAAGCTGCTGCTCAGGCTTTATTGCTTCTATTCTTCTTAACTCTCTCTCACCATATGTCTGCATCACTAACGTTCTGGCTGCTATTTCTACATCATGTATGATGAGAGTGACTATTATCGTCTGTAATGTTTTAACTGTATAGAACTGTTTAGATGTGTAGTAATATATTACAACATCTTGTAGCAGTTTGTTCTTTCAACTTATTTTTTTGTATTGTATTTCTAATGTAATCTTTATTGTATTGGATTATACTGTATTTGTGTTGTACTGTATGTGGAGCTTTTCTCCCTGGGCCTCTGCCGAAAACGGGTTCTGTAGACCCAGTCAGACCACCCCAGTAAACAAATGTCAAATAAATAAATAAATACATTGTATTGTTATAACTACTGAAAAATAATACATCATTAAATAATGTTATCAATCTTACAAACCTCAGCAGGATGGAAATGGAGAATAAGAACAAAACAAACTCACAGCAGATGGTAACCCATAAAATGGTGTAACAACATTCAATGGATGGTAACAGCCACAAAGACCATCACAATGCAGATGCATTATACTCAGCCAGAGTGCTAAAACTGTGAAATTCACAGCCTGAGGGTGCAATATCTCAACAATCCACCACTCAAAAATTGCCTACAGACCTTCTGAAAAACAACAAAACTGCTAATTAGATGTAACCTGAACTGTTCTCTATATCTCTGCCACCAACTTCACTCTTCACCCACCATTTCTATCCAGCTGAAAGATTGAGGCTTATCTGACCTTGCTTATCTGGAGGGAGGTCAAAGGAAAAGAAAGCAAAGGAAACATATTTGATGCTTTTCATGGTTGTCAAAAGTCCTGGCTGTGTCCTGGAAGATCACTGGTTGCAGCAGAAGGGACTAACGACTGAAAGACAATGAAATTGTAACATCATTGTACAAGCAGAACTATGAAATTACAGGGAACTAGAAATCCATTAACAGCAGTGACAAGGAAAGTCATGGAGAAAATCCCAAAAAAAGGATAGTTGCTGTCCTAGAATTTAGCAGTTCCCAGAACAAAAGCCAGCATGGCTTTATGACCGTATCAGGCAAACCTGATCTAGTTTTATGACCTGGTTGCAACAGAACTTGACAAGGAATTACCAATAAACATGGTCCATCAGAAATTCAGCAAGACTACTAGAAAAACTGGAGAGGTTAGAGATAAGAGCAAGATAAAGGAGATAGACTGATGCATGGATAAATGAAAGAGTAGAGAGCATTGTGGTAAGAGGGATAATATCAGAAATAAGAAAATTAACTAGTGCAGCTCGACAAACATTGATCAGAGGACCAGTGCTCAACAATCTGTTCATTTCAGACATGTCTGAGAGAATATTCAACAAAATTCGCCTCTCATTGTAATACTAAGTTAGGGTCAACAGTAGGGGATGGGGGAGAGTCTAAGGAAGGATTTTGAATGAATGATGGAGTTGGTGAAGAAGTGTCAGTTAAGGTTTGGTGCACACTAAGGCAAAATACTACACCTGGGCTACAACAACCCTGCATCAACTATCAGATGTGGGAGTAGAAGTCATGACAACACAGTAGGAAATGGATCCAGGAGTGTTAATTACACTTTGGTTGGGCAGTCAGCAGCAGAGTGAGAAAGGAAGGGTATCAGCCAACAAAATGCTGCTTTGTAGCCAAGTGAGAGTGACTCCCGAAGCAAAAAGGTAATATTACCAGTAGAACTGACCCAGATCAGGCCACACATTCAGAAGTGTGCAAAGTTCTGGAGGTTATACAAGGAGAGGGTTATCAGGCCACTAGATGGAGTCCAAAAGAAAACCACTAGAAGCAACTTCTCACCTGAAACCAGAACAAATAGGGGGACAGAGAGATTTGAATGGGTCATCCTGAACAGGAAGGAAAAAGAGAGAGGAAGGGGTCATATCCAGCAGATTTTAAGACCCAACTAATTTCTTGGATTTGCAAAAGTACTTCTTCATGGAGAAGGTTGTGGATTCATAATTGGACTGCTGGAATTGGTGGTAAAGACAGACTCCAGTTAGTCCTTCAAGATAGCATAGGACAGATGAAAAGAAGTGAGGGGGAGAGAGGAATGGAAGGGCGGTAGAATAATGAATGCATGTAATGGACCAAATATTTTTAGGTTATTTATTTATTTATTTATTTAGGTTTTGTTATCCTGTTAGTCCCACTTAGCCTATGGTCTAACTTCAGGGAAGACCCAAGGCAGTATTCATAGTGACTAGTAGAAATTTGGCAGGACAATGGAAATTTCCCTGCTCTTTTCAATAAATGCTGTGAGATCTTTTGCATCAACCTGAGCTGCCACCATCTTAGTCACACAGGACCCTAGGTCTAGGGTCCAAATTGAGATGTAACAAAATCAGCAAAAGAAGAGATGTATTGCTGGAAGTGAATTCATCCTCAAGTCTTGGTGAGTACCTTCATAAGGTGGAGCCTGTTTTTCACAAAATCTCACCAAGACGATACTGATATATAGACTGTATTTTATATAGCATATATCATGGAGAGACATAGGTTAAAAAATAAGGAAGATAGCTGAGTGCACAAGTCCCAGGATAAAAAAAGTGTCCAATCATGGTAGGCACACTGGTACCAGGACTGGAAAAAATGACAGTGTAGAACTTTCAAGGCATGAAAATGTTCCTACAATGGGGCTAGGCCAGGCCCAGAGGGAGGATGGCCTCCCTGTTGTAGAAGGAAGTAGCAGTCCACAAAAATCACAAAAACTGATAGGCCAAAAAAGAGCCATACAGATGATAGAGTGGACTATTAAGGATAAGAACGAAATTATGTATTGTCACTATTATGCAAGAAACTCAGAATTTCTAGACAAAAGATATACGAAAAGATTAAGAGAGACATTAGTGTAAAGAAAAATACTTCCACAAGAAAAACTGCCAGAAGCTTCAAACAAAAATGTGTGTTCATTAATACAACAGCTCCATGAAAAATACTATACAGACCAAGAAACCTTGTGCCCTTTGGAAAAACAAGCAACTGAGGAAGTGCAAAAATTTAAAGAACAAAATTTAGATGTGTTTGAAGGGTATAAAAAAGAAATATGGGCATGGGATAGAAAGAGAGATCTTACATAGTGCAATATTTATGCAAAGAAGAAAGCCAAATTAATCAATACAAAAAAGGCAGCTCCAAAGATATTTGAAGATAAATGTATTTATTGATTTGACATTTGTTATAAATATATTTAAATACATATACATATATTCAAATAAATATAAATACATTTTATTATAAATATATAAATATATTTAAGTAATTATAAATATTTGTAAATATAGGCAAAGGCATCCAGATATGGAAAATTTTACAATAAAAAAAAATAAGATAAAGACGGAATGTAGAACAGAAGATTAGTCAAGCAGATGTTAAAAAAAAAACAGAAGCTGAAGTTATGGAAGATTTGCAAAGTGAAGGATTCAGTGTAGAAAGTCTAACAAGTGTCACATCACAGCATGATGGAACAACTAGTCCCCGAAGTAAGGAGAAATAAGAGGAGCAGGAGACATCTAAAGAAGAAATGTGGACATGGGAAAAAAAGATATTTAATATGGTGCAATATTTATGCAAAGGAGAAGGCAAAACTAGTCAATGCAAAAACAGCAGCACCAAAGATATTTGAAGAGAAATACAGGCAAAGGCATACAGATATAGAAAACTTTACACTACAAAAAAAAAAATAAGAAAACAAAGAGGAAAGATAGAAAAGAGGATTAGTAATGGAGAAGTCAAGGAAATAGAAAATTAGGTTATGGATTACCTGCAAAGTGTAGGATTCAGTGTAGAAAAGTTAACTCAGATAACAACACAACAGGATACAGCAATGGACACCCAAATTAAGGAGAAACCAGTAGAGTAGGAAGCATCTAATCAGTTGACATATGAAGATACTTTGGAGCCTCCCACAAGGCACCAGGACAAGGATTCAGTTGGAGCTGTACAGCAAAGGGAAAGAACAGGAAACTGTGGCAACTCTAACACAGTCAATGCCATGGAGAGATAGGCCAGTGAGTTCCCATATGAAAAACAATGGAGGACACAGGGTGAAACTGAAAAGAATGTGGCACAGAAAGAAACTCTGGAACATTCTATAGAATGTCTGCAGGAAATTAACAAAGAATGTACCCTCAGTTTAGAGGAAAATTATCTAAGAGAAGAGTTACTTGATTTAACAGAGATGGATAGACATATTAAGATCAATGAAAGAAATAGACTGCAGAAGGTCAATAAAACCCAAAAAGTCAGAAATTTGATAAAACAAATGAACACAGTGATTAGGACTGTCCATAGAGAGTAATGCGGTATAACAGAAGTAAACATGATGCGTTACTGCCAAATTAATAACAGATAAAGTCCTACCACCAGGATACAGGGTAGTAAGGGAAAGGATGGGGAGAAATCAAATGCCATCATGGAAATATCAAACAGAGAAAACTATATAGAAATTAAGACAAGACATGGCACTGTTAGAAGATTATAGAAGAGGGAATAGATCGACAAAAGTACTCAGAAAAATAGACGTGATAAAAGCAATATGCAGTATTGTAATGGATCAGGATTTATCATGCACTATCTCAAATAATAAACTAAAAATATCAGCACAGGCAGAAAAACTTAGAAGAAAAATTTAGAAGATACACTTAATAAATATAAAGGAAAAGTACAAAATAAGCAATTTATTGATGACCCAAAATGTTTTATAGAGAATTAGGAACAAGGTAAAAGGAATTGAAAGACTACCAAAAAAGAAGAAATAGATACATTTTGGAGAAGTGTTTATGAAAATCCTGTGGAACATAAAGATGCTAAATGGATAGAAAAAGTAAAAGAAAGAATAAGACGTTCAAATGTATAGGGTATGAAATGGGATGAAGTAACGGCCAAAGAGGTTGAAACAAAGTTAAGAAAAGCCTCTAACTGGAAAACAATAAATAAAAAAAACAACACCAACAATGTACCAATAATAGTTTAATGCAAAGCTTTCAGGTCTAAAACCCTTCCTCAATGCATTTAGTTTAATGCAAAGCTTTCAGGTCTAAAACCCTTCCTCAACGCATTTTACATCTGAGAGCTTTGCATTAAACTATTATTGGTATGTTGTTGGTATTTGTTTTATTTATGTCATAGTACGAGTATTGCTTTACTTTGACTTCAGATATTGTTTTGGACTCTAACTGGAAAACCCCAGGCCCAGATGCAGTACCTAACTTCTAGCTAAAAGTATTAACATCTTTGACAAGCTTTAGCCATGAGTAAGAAGTATTTATATGCGCACCCCGAAGAGACACCAGCCTGGCTAACAACAGGAAAAACAATACTCCTACTTAAGAGTGAACCTGCATGCAACCCTAAAAATTGAAGAACAATAACTTGCCTTCCAACACGTATAAACTGCACACTGTAATTGATGCCAACAAAGTTTATAGTCATTTAGAAGAAAACTTAATTATGGCAACAGAACAAAAGGGTATTAAAATAAAGTCATATGGAACAAAGGATAATTTGTTGTTAAATAAAGCCATAGTGGAGAACTGTAAAACAGGAAGAATCTAAGTATGGCATGAATAGACTACAAAAGCATTTGATAGTATCCAACATTCATGGGTAAAATAGTGCTTAAAAATGTATAAGATACACCCTACACTGATAAACTACATCACAGCGACTATGAAACAGTGGCAAACCACTTTGCAGTTAAGTCATGATAAAACACAAATTATTATTCCAGGAATAAAAATCCAAAGGGGGATATTCCAGGGTGACTTTCTGTCACTGCTGCTCTTTTGCCTTCCCCTTAATCCATTAAGCTGTCTGCTTAACAGATTAGGTCATGGCTATAATTTGGCTCCCAGAAAGCAACAAAGTGTAAATAATTTTCATCTTCTCTTTGTTGATGATGGAACTGAAAGCACAACTGCAAGTAGTCAAAACTTTTCCAGGTGATATAAGAATGTCATTTGGTCTTGATAAATGTACAAAAGCAACCTTTAAAGAAGGAAAGCTGCAACACCAAGAAAATATCAGTTTGGGGCAAGAATGTGATATAAAAGAACTTGAGCTAGTGGCAGTCTATAAATATTTGGGAAATGATGAAGGATCAACAATAAAACATGAACAAATGTGAATAAAGTTCAGTAAGGAATATTTTAGAAGACTTAAATTAATCCGGAAAACAATGTTGACATCTAGGAACAAAGTACATAAACCAATTTGCTCTTCCTGTCCTAACTTACAGTTTTGGAGTGATTGAGTAGCCCCAAAAGGTGATGGATAGATCAAACAGGAAAACAAAAAGGATGCTTCATGCTCATCAAATGATTTATAAAAATAAGTGCATACCAAGACTATATATTCCCTGTTCCGAAGGAGGTTTGGGCCTCCTTAAAACTGACCACATGTATAGATCTGCAATCGTGGGACTGCATATATATCTGCTGATCTCACAAGACCCAAACATAGTGAAAGTTTTGAAACATGAGGAGAATAAATGTAAGATGACTTCCCTGCTTAGACTAGCAGAAACATATCGGTGTCAAGCAGGAATGGAAATCAAACCAGAAGTAGATAAAAATCACACAGCAACTGAATATGCCAAAAAAACAAAAGAAAGAATATAAAGTGAAGGATCATATGAGAAGGCAAGAAATATGGAAAATGCATAAATATAGTTGTAAGTATAGAAAACTCCTGCAAAAACCACATGTGATCAGGAATGAACACAGGAATGGTTAAGGAGAGGTGAATTCAAACCAAAAGATGAAAGGTTAATATTGGAGGCCCAAGATACTGGATTACGTACGCATTTTACAAAGTCCATTGAACATGTTGGAGAAACAGACACGTAGGTTTGCAAAATAGAATTGGAAACAGTTGCACACCTTGTTGCTGGTTGTGACATACAAATGGCAGAACGACTGTACACTGAAAGGCATAATAATGTGGCAAGACTGTTGCATTGGGGATTGTGTAAACATTATAATATTGAAGCAGCTGAAAAACACTGGAAATATGAGCCACAAAGCATCACAGTAAATGATGAAGCCTACATCACATGGGATCACCCATTACCAACAGTTCAAAAGATAGATGCGAGAAAACCAGATATAGTGGTCCATGAAAAGAAGACAAAAGTAACATTGATCATTGAAATCACTACACCCAGTGACTACAGTATCTTGCGTAAAGAGACAAAGTCATAAAATATCAGGATTTGTAGGCAGAAATGAGAGCAAAGTGGAAGAAAGATACCCAGACAGTTCCAATAGTAGTAGGAGCAATGGGTCTTACAAAAAAGAATCAACAATTGTATTTAGATGTGTTAACCAATACATGTAACTCTGTACAAATTGCAGGAGAAGTCACTGCTGGGCACAATGAGGGTGCTGCAAAGAGCACTTCTGGCTGACATCAAAGACTGAAATAATACTAATTATAAGTTATTTATACTAAATGCTTAATACTAATTAGAACATTATTCATATTTTGACTTAGGAATGGGGTCCATTCCCATCATGGTATTAGAAACCCAAAAGATTTGGAGAAATTAAAAAGTAACAGATCCTAGTTTTACATGTCATCTGAAGGACGGTACACTTAGACGTGCAGCAGCTCTCTTAAGAGCTAAGCTTTTAATTGTTAATTAAGGTCTAGCTAAGGAACATTTGTCTGCCACACAATTCCACATGCTACATGCCATTGCATAAATGTTTTGAATTTTGATTTATTGTTCAAAAACTGTTGTTGCTCCTGGGCTGAACTTGAAAATGGTGCACTTGGATCTTGCTCAATAAATAACTTATCATACGAGATGAGAATTATTGGAAATGTGAATCCAATCATGCTGGGGGAAGAGAAACCACTGTCTTCTGATCTTCCAGCACAAATGGCAAGTGGACAACTTATGGAGCCACTAACATTACATAAGCATTTTGTTTCCTGTCATGATGCATTGCAAATTTGTAAACTGTCCCAAGATGTTAAAACCTGCAAAACTATGGCATATGCATTATTACATGATTGTTATGAAAAACCTTATCGACATATACATCAAAGTACATAGAGTTGATCTTACTGCATGCTGCTGACATTCTCATACAGCACCATAGCTTGGTCAGTGTTGTCATTTGTCTATGCCATTAAGCAGTATTTCTAGTCCTAATGCATAAACAATCAAAAATATTTTAAATCCGACATTCAATACTCAAATGAGTTTTTAACAGGCTGGGGTGTCTTTTATTCAGTGTCATAACATGACATCACTCCAATGTGCATTACTACCTAATGTTAATGGAGCATTCCATGATAAAATTCTGTAGTTGCATACTGCTTTACACTCCAATATGCAGTACTATCTAATGTTAACCATCTGTATCCTACTTTTTGTGTAATATGTATATGTATCCTGTAATAACTATGTTGAATATGTTTTGTATTGACTGTTTTTAATATTTTTTGTACTATGTTGTACTATGTGAAGCTTTTCTCCCTGGGTCTCCACTGAAAATGGGCAATTCTTGCCCAGTTGGACTTTCCTAGTCAACAAATGTAAAATAAATAAATAACAGCTGCTGAACAGAGTTCAACGGTGAAGTGGCTGTTCTTTTTCTGCTGATGTGCTACATTTAACTTTAACATAGGTTCATAGGTTGGTACTAGGCTATCGGCCCTAGGGCCTATGCAAGCCTAGCCATAACAATTCCCTGGCTATTTCTTCCCACACTATTTAGTTCCCTGGACCCCTGTCTAGCAGGGTGACTGACGTGATCCTCAGGGTGAATTTCCTTTCTCCCATCCAATCGTCAAGGTTCCTTTTGAAGAGGGCCAAAGGTTTAGATCCCTGGAGCGTGTGGCTCTGAGGGATCGGGATTTCTTTAAGTGTAGCATGTCCAACAGCTCTGGGTTTGACATGGCCTTGTATGTTAAGCAGAGATTGCCTCTGAGTAGACGATATGCTACAGAGTATAGCTGGAGTTTTTTAAGGTGGTCAGCGTAGGGCATCTGCTTTCGGCCTGTGATTCTTTTAGTGAGGTATTTCTGAGGCCTTTCCAGTTGTTGCAGATGTCTTGAGAGGTACATACCAAATGGGGCATTGTATTCTATAATGGGTCTAATGAGGGATGAGTACAGTGGGACAATGACCTCCTTTTTTCTGGATGAAAAGTCCTTAGTGATAAGGTGTGCCACATAGAAGGATTTCCTGACTGCTGTGGCGATGTGGTTATCGAAGGTGAGACCACTGTCCACCTGTGTCCCTAAGACTCTTATCGCACTTTCGGTGTTTAGTGTACTGTCACCTATGTGGTATTTCACGGGTACATGTTTTTTCCCAAAGGGGATAACCATACATTTCTTGGCATTGAGCTTGAGCCCATGGCTCTGACACCAAGCATCTGTTTCTGTAAGGCCCTCTTGTAGAGTATCCACATAATTTGGGGATTCAATAATGGCTCCCAGTTTGCAGTCATCTGTGTACTTTGTTAGCCAGAGTCCCTTAGTGTTGGCCTGTACTTTAGAGAAGTAGATTCATAGGTTGGTACTAGGCTACTGGCCCTAGGGCCTATACAATTCTAGCCATAACAATTCCCTGCCTATTACTTCTCTGGTCCCCTGTCTAACAGGGCGATTGAAGTAATCCCTGGGGTGAATTTACTATCTCCCATCCAATCGTCAAGGTTCTTTTTGAAGAGGGCCAAAGAGGCGCTCAGCTTGACATGTATGGGCAGTCTATTCCAGACTATGGAGAGTCTCTAGGTCAGGAACTTATCCCTACAGCATGTTTTGTTCATTGTGATGACCAGATTTAGATCCCTGGAGCATGTGGCTCTGAGGGATTGGGATTTCTTTAACTGTAGCATGTCCAACAGCTCTGGGTTTGACATCGCCTTGTATGTTAAGCAGAGATCACCTCTGAGCAGGCAATATGCGACAGAGTATAGCTGGAGTTTTTTAGACTGTCAGCATAGGGCATCTGCTTTAGGCTTGTGATTCTTTTAGTGAGGTATTTCTGTGGCCTTTCCAGTTATTGCAGATGTCTTGTGAGGTACATACCAAATGGGGCATTGTACTCTATAATGGGTCTAATGAGGGATGAGTACAGTGGGACAATGACATCCTTTTTTTCTGGATGAAAAGCCCTTAATGATGAGGTATGCCACATAGAAGGATTTCCTGACTGTTGTGGCGATGTAGTTATCGAAGGTGAGACCACTGTCCAACTTGTGTCCCTAGGTCCCTTATCACACTTTCGGTGTTTAGTGTACTGCCACTTATGTGGTAATATAAGTAACATAATATAGCTAACAATAAAGTAACAAGATGAATTAGGAATTGTTTCTCATTCCTTTGAAAGCTAGCTGTTCTGAGAAAGTTTGTTTCCTAAGTTTGCTACTTTCCATTGTTCTGTTTGACTAATCAGGCAATTGAAGCTTTTGTTGTTAATGTGACACAGTAATATTTATTTACATCTGATCTGAAAATATTTGTAACTCATTTTAATGCTGTTTTAACACATTCTTTTTGAGTACACTGTTTTCTATGTTATACTGGTTGTATAAATAAAAAAAATAAAATAGCATTTTATCATTGTTTTGCTGAGCTTGAATCTCACAAACTGATTTTCATGCTTACTGAGTGCTTCTCCAATACTCCATTTTCTAAAGCATGTTTCTAGTCTAAAATATAGTGGGTTTATTTTTCTTTACTTGTCTTGGGATAAAATGAAACATTTGTTGTTTCTATAACTGATACACTGTTCTTTGTAGATTTCATCTCTTTTCTCTGTTTTTCTGCTGCACTTCCTTTTTCAAAGGAAGGCAAGGTGGCCAATTAGATTTTATTCTCAAAGCCTGATAAATGTATTGCATTTACAATGCTTCTATGATGTCAAACTTGACTTTCCTAGGACCTTGTAATTCTTGTTCCACACACTTCTTTATTGCACAGTGTTTACTTTCAACTGTAAGCTGCATTTATGTGTAGTATAGCAGCTGATGGGTTACTAATAATCATGCCCCATAATATTTTGTATCGGTATGCCATACTGATAGCGATATACTCACTTTATTGGTAATAATGACAGCTTTGAACTTGAGACTTTTATGGGGATTTCTATGTTATAATTTTCTAAAGAAAGCTTGATAAATGTTTTCAGCCAATTCATTTAGAAAACTCTTTCCCTCTCAGAAGAATTGGGTCTGCATGAAGAATTCTGAAGCTTTCTTATCTTCCTGTTGAGACCCATCACAGAAGATGACCTGATCTGACTAGGGTAAAATCTGCCCTGAGTTCAATAATGGGGAAACCACCTGTAATAGAATAAGAAATACATCATGACACAGTACTGCAGTCCATCTCAGAACTTCCACGTCAATGGCCACATGTGGATACCACACCCCAAAAAATCTCAGAACATAAAATATAGATATATATATATATATATATAGATAGATAGATAGATAGAGAGATCAGCCTCCTGGTCTATTTTGACTATTTCTGTTTTACATCTCAGCTTTTGTCCCTCTTCCTAGTTATCGTTTCTCATCACCTATTTCATTTTCTTAACTTTTCTCTGGGCTTTGATTCTTTTGTTCTACAGTCTCTTTCTAGCCTCTTTATTTCCATTATCCCTACCAATAACATCATTATTCAACATATTTTTGTTCTTATTCATGTGTAACTTTGTCAACCAGGGTAGAACACTGATCCAAGTGAACATTTTCAGGTTCTGCCCAGGAACAACAGAGAGTTTTAGTACAATAAGTCAAAATTAAAAACATTTTTGCAATGGCATGTAGCACGTGGGATTGTATAGCAGGCAATCATTCCCCAGTAGACACAACTTAGCAATTAAGAACTTAGCCTTTAGAAGAGATTGAATCTCATGCATGAATCAAAATCCAGCTGTAGTCAAAAGTACAGGGTTTGATTCATTCTACCTCCATTTGTCTACAGACTGATTGGGTAAGTTACTTAATCAGACTATGGTCCTGGGTTACCCCTAAAAATGGACACTTGCATTCAGTGGGCTTACCCAATTAAATATAAAAAAATAAATAAATAAAATATTATTTACACCATGTATATTTATTACAATGAGGACATATGGTGTGGAAAGAAGTGGGAAAGGAAAAGTGCAGAACAGACAGTTGTTGAAAGATGAGAGAGAGGGTTAAAAGGAGAAGAGGCAGATAGTAAGGGGAGGGATATACTGTTTATTAAAGGGAGTACTGCAACCATTCGTAACTGTTATTTACAGTGTAAAACAAATATGGAATGGATATTTGTGATACTGATAAGTTGTTAGGGTGATTCCCCCTGATGTGGTAGCATTTACATTTTACATCTTTAAACAGAGACATTGTTTAGCTCTAATTGTAAATTGGGGTTAGTGTTAATATATTTTAAGTTAGGGGGAAGTGAATCCCATGTTTTCAGGGATAGAAATGCGAAGGAGTGATCTGTGGAACTGAGTTTATTTTGTAGAGTTTGATGGTTTTGAAGTAGAAGGATGAAGGGGTCTTAAGTTGTAGGTAGTGGTTCTTTGTGAAAATCTTCCTACAAAAGGGGGTATAAATTGATTAGTATATAGGTTAGGAATACCACCAGTAGTAAACATCTGTAGCTACTTATGAGCAGTTGTGGAGAGAGGGTTAAAACTCTACACATTATTTGAAATGGTTTGTAGTGCTTTCAGAAAATGTAACAAATTACAGAAAGAGCAATACAGTCAGCCATACCAGTTATACCTAAAGAAGCTAGAAATATAGTTGCAAGAGAAAAAGGAGTCTGTTTATGTGGCACAGAGTGATACAGCCCTGACTACAACCCAGGTGACCAGGGTTCAATTAGAGGCTGCATCACTGGAAGAACTAGGCAGAGAGGGTGAGAAGTGAAGAGATACAACCCACTTGCCTCTCTTGGGAGGGTAGACAGAGTTGTACACACTTGGGAGCAGACCGAATGCTGCAATTTCCCCACTGCATACAGAACACACTACTAATCATTCTTTGAAGGGAGGGGCAGAGCTGCTTGGAGGGAATGTCTCTTGTGGAAGTGAGGGGGCCCCCTGTGATCAGCCCATTGCACTTTCCTCTCTGGTGCTTCAACAAGAGCATTTGGGGAAAGGATAAAAAAAAATCAAAAAATTTCAAACCTCCCCAAAATGGTTGTCTGAATGATGACTTCCTCCAGCCAACCTTACCCAGTGATGAGGAATACATGTGCTGATTGAGTGGGGTGGGACATATGACTGACAGTGGGGGGGGGGGGGTACAGCCCAGAAAAAAAGAAAGAAATGAAAAAAACTACAAAAGCAAATGGTCAGACCACACAGAAGAAAGAAGATATAGCTAATTTGTTTAGGTGATGGAAATATGTTTTAAATACATCTAAACCCAAACTAAGGCAAAGAGACAGATTGTACTGCTGAATAAGGTGATGCTTGATGGACAAATAGTGGTAAATAAAAATCAGATATACCGATGTGCTCTTCTACAGATGAGATACTAATGTAATGTCCCATTTCTCTGAATTGATTACAGTTCAAGTGGATCTTAGTAAAGCTTTCAACACCTCCCCTCATTCTTCTATTTTAAAAGTAACGTTGAAGTATAAAGTTAATCCATTCCTCACTAAGTGGATACTAGCATGGCTCACTGGTCAATGATAATGTGTTTTTATCAAATGGGTATTATTCTGACCATTTATCCATACTTCAGGGTATACCTCAGGGATCAATGTTGAGCCTACTTTTGTTTAATTTAGTTTTTTTCTACAATTTCACTAAATCAATAATTCCGGGTGAATAAATAAGCAAATATTTCAAGCTATTTTTTTAGTACAATCCAATGACAATTTAAGCAGCATAAACAAATTGTTAACTGACTTCAATAAGTGGGCTAATGAATATAGCCTTTTTTAGTTCTGATAAATGTAAGATTCAGTTCTTTGGACAAATGCATCCTTTACAGTCAATCTTACTGATTGCCTTAGGCATAGGCCAACTAGGCGGCCGCCTAGGGCGCCGCTCTAGTAGGGGCACTTTTTCAGTATTTATTTGGTATAGGTAGACCAGGATGTGAGCACCGGGTGGTGTGGTAGAGGGCGCCATGGAGCCCTTTTGCCTAGGGCACCAGTTGACCTAAGGCCGCTCCTGGGTATAGCCTTAGAAATTTAAAGATTTAAATATTACTATCAATAATAAGCTTGCCTTTGATCAGCATGCTGAATAAGTAAGACTACGCATTCCCTGTTTATTATACTGAAATATTTAATTCTCAGGGATGAATGTCAACAACAAAGATTGCACTTATTCAAATAGACATTTGCATAAGCTGAAGTCTGTATAATGCCAGTTAGCAAAGTATATTCCATCTATTAAGGACTTGAATTATCCTGGGAGATATAGGAAATTAAATATGCACTCACTCTATAATAGATATTTTAGAGGGAAAGCAATCTTAGCATTTAAAGAATTCAATAATGATCTTTTACAGTGAAAACCTAACCATATGTAATAGTACTTTGACATTTAAACACAGAAATATCAGTTTTGTTATCCTCAAGCATATTTTTTCTAGGATGGGTAAGTATATTATTATCCCAAAAATTTTGACTAAATTACCATCCACAAAAAGGTCAAGATAACTGGTTTTAAAATAAAACTTTTAATCCAAATTTCATGAAGTCAGTGTTTTTGAACAATCTTCATCCTATAATACTAGTATATGTATATTTATCTCACCAAAGTGGAATAAGCCTGGTTGTACAACCACAGTCAAAAAAGAGGCAAAGAAATAAAAACACAATTGAATACTTCCCTGTATTTACAAATAATAATAATAATTTAGAAAGGGTACATGTTAGCACATCTAGACAGAATCCGGCTAGGAGACAGCAGAGGCTGATACTTGTTCTTTCTCTGGCAAAAGGGCTGTGAAAGAATTTCTATAACCAAAGATGGCTATGTCATCAGAACCTGATGAAACTTGTCAAAGAATTTCTAGAAAACTAAAAGTAAACTTAATGACATCTTCAGTTAATCATTTTAATATGTCATAACAGGGTGATAAGGTACCTAAAGAAAAGTCATCTCATTCAAGAGAGGGGTAGATGTTCATAGGTAAGAAATAAATAGTGAGTGAATATACTTTCAATGGTATAGAAAAATAAATGATTCACTTCTGAAAGAAAGAACTGTTATATTTGTAGTGACAACTGGCTTCCAAGATCCAAGGCACTATGTATTATTGTGGACAGATTGCTGCATGAACTCAATACAGTATTTTGATTTGCTGTCCAAAATAGTATGCAAAAGATTAGCTGTGAACATGGCCAATATGGATTTTATGTGAAAAAGGCAGGCAGTTACTATATGTGCAATATAATTATTCTAATTCCTATTAGCAAAAGAACAAAAATAAAAGAAGCATTAGTCACTGGCTTGAACTCAAGTAGGACTTCATCAGGTTAAACCAGCTATGCATAATATATATATTTAAAAAGACATAGCTATTAATGAACACTCAAATCTAGAAGTACATTAATCCCCCTACCAAATTTTCATATATAACATGTAGAATTTTGTCATTTTCTTGTATTTAATGTAATTTTGATTAAATACAGTTTAAAAATTTTTGTAAACACACGTGTGTGTGTGTGTATATATATATATATATATATATATATATATATATATATATATATATATACACACACACACACACACACACACACACACACACACATACATATAGATCCCGTTCAGAAGATCGACTCAATGGAAAGTCAAACTTCATATGGTTGAGACCAAATGATTAACTTTCCAAAAAGATGAATGAGGGAAAACAACAAAAATCTAAATTTTTACAGGGGTGTAAACTCCCTTGCACCCTCCTATGTGAGGGGTTGTGCCCCCCCCCTGCATTGTTGTAGGTACCAACTCCAGGATTGCACTATAGTGTGGAAAATGGTAAATTCCCCAATACCCACTGTACCACAATGTCCATTCAAAAACTGTGACATTTAAGAAAGTTGATCATATGGTCTTAACCATATGAAGTTTGACGTTCCATTGATTTGATCATCTGAACTGGATCTATATATATATATATATATATATATATATATAGAGAGAGAGAGAGAGAGAAAATGAAAGAAAATAAAACAATCCTAGTTTGTCTGAAAGGTCTATAATTCAATCTAGTTATTTAATCCAGGAGGACTAAAATGTAAATCAAATTATTCTATTCCGTAGCACATATATTTTTCAAACTGCCATGCCTCCCAAATTGGCAGATTGGCTACATGTTCTATACCAATGAAAATTATTTTAATACGCTTAGGAGATTTCCAATAATTCTCCAAATGTACAGCCTTTTGGAAAATCCATAAATACAGTGATGTGCATTTCAGTTAACTCTTCACTGGCACAGTTAATTTACTGCATTGTCCTGCTCAACTACTATTGGTGAGTGGTAAGAAATGCAATATTAATAAAGTGGGATGTATAGCATATTTATTGGGAAGAGAAATTAAGAGACTATCATATGTCAAAGTCTGTGTGCCCATACCCCTAGTATTTTATCTATTAAAAAATTATTTATGGCATTCCTTGGAATGGAATATATGGGAGCACTTGATTGTCAAATTGTCAGTTCATGACAGACTGAAGTGCTTGGGAAATTCAATGAAAGCACTCTTTGTCAAGTGACAGAGATTTAGAAAGGAGGAAGCTCAAATGATTGTCATTAAAGTAGAGCATAGGTTTGAGTTTAATGATGAAACTTTTGAATATGCAAGCTATGCATAAGATATATATTTAAAAAGACATAGCTATTAATGAACACTCAAATCTAGAAGTACATTAATTCCCCTACCAAATTTTCATATATAACGTAGAATTTTGTCATTTTCTTGTATTTAATGTAATTTTGATTAAATACAGATTAAAAATTTCTGTAAACACACATATATATATATATATATATATATATATATATATATACATACACACACACATACATATAGATCCCGTTCAGAAGATCGACTCAATGGAAAGTCAAACTTCATATGGTTGAGACCAAATGATTAACTTTCCAAAAAGATGAATGAGGGAAAACAACAAAAATCTAAATTTTTACAGGGGTGTAAACTCCTATTGCACCCTCCTATGTGAGGGGCTGTGCCCCCCCTGCATTGTTGTAGGTACCAACTCCAGGATTGCACTATAGTGTGGAAAATGGTAAATTCCCCAATACCCACTGTACCACAATGTCCATTCAAAAACTGTGACATTTAAGAAAGTTGATCATATGGTCTTAACCATATGAAGTTTGACGTTCCATTGATTTGATCATCTGAACTGGATCCATAAATATATATATAGAGAGAGAGAGAAAATGAAAGAAAATAAAACAATCCTAGTTTGTCTGAAAGGTCTATAATTCAATCTAGTTACTTAATCCAGGAGGACTAAAATGTAAATCAAATCATTCCATTCCGTAGCACATATATTTTTCAAACTGCTATGCCTCCCATATTGGCAGATTGGCTACATGTTCTATACCAATGAAAATTATTTTAATACACTTAGGAGATTTCCAATAATTCTCCAAATGTACAGCCTTTTGGAGAATCCATAAATACAGTGATGTGCATTTCAGTTAACTCTTCACTGGTACAGTTAATTTACTGCATTGTCCTGCTCAACTACTATTGGTGAGTGGTAAGAAATGCAATATTAATAAAGTGGGATGTATAGCATATTTATTGGGAAGAGAAATTAAGAGACTATCATATGTCAAAGTCTGTGTGCCCATACCCCTAGTATTTTATCTATTAAAAAATTATTTATGGCATTCCTTGGAATGGAATATATGGGAGCACTTGATTGTCAAATTGTCAGTTCATGACAGACTGAAGTGCTTGGGAAATTCAATGAAAGCACTCTTTGTCAAGTGACAGAGATTTAGAAAGGAGGAAGCTCAAATGATTGTCATTAAAGTAGAGCATAGGTTTGAGTTTAATGATGAAACTTTTGAATATGCAAGCTATGCATAAGATATATATTTAAAAAGACATAGCTATTAATGAACACTCAAATCTAGAAGTACATTAATTCCCCTACCAAATTTTCATATATAACGTAGAATTTTGTCATGTTCTTGTATTTAATGTAATTTTGATTAAATACAGTTTAAAAATTTCTATAAACACACATATGTGTATATATATATATATATATATATATATATATATATATATATATATATATATACATACATACACACACACATACATATAGATCCCGTTCAGAAGATCGACTCAATGGAAAGTCAAACTTCATATGGTTGAGACCAAATGATTAACTTTCCAAAAAGATGAATGAGGGAAAACAACAAAAATCTAAATTTTTACAGGGGTGTAAACTCCCATTGCACCCTCCTATGTGAGGGGCTGTGCCCCCCCCCCTGCATTGTTGTAGGTACCAACTCCAGGATTGCACTATAGTGTGGAAAATGGTAAATTCCCCAATACCCACTGTACCACAATGTCCATTCAAAAACTGTGACATTTAAGAAAGTTGATCATATGGTCTTAACCATATGAAGTTTGACGTTCCATTGATTTGATCATCTGAACTGGATCCATATATATATATATATATATAGAGAGAGAGAGAGAGAGAGAGAGAAAATGAAAGAAAATAAAACAATCCTAGTTTGTCTGAAAGGTCTATAATTCAATCTAGTTATTTAATCCAGGAGGACTAAAATGTAAATCAAATCATTCTATTCCATAGCACATATATTTTTCAAACTGCCATGCCTCCCATATTGGCAGATTGGCTACATGTTCTATACCAATGAAAATTATTTTAATACGCTTAGGAGATTTCCAATAATTCTCCAAATGTACAGCCTTTTGGAGAATCCATAAATACAGTGATGTGCATTTCAGTTAACTCTTCACTGGCACAGTTAATTTACTGCATTGTCCTGCTCAACTACTATTGGTGAGTGGTAAGAAATGTAATATTAATAAAGTGGGATGTATAGCATATTTATTGGGAAGAGAAATTAAGAGACTATCATATGTCAAAGTCTGTGTGCCCATACCCCTAGTATTTTATCTATTAAAAAATTATTTATGGCATTCCTTGGAATGGAATATATGGGAGCACTTGATTGTCAAATTGTCAATTCATGACAGACTGAAGTGCTTGGGAAATTCAATGAAAACACTCTTTGTCAAGTGACAGAGATTTAGAAAGGAGGAAGCTCAAATGATTGTCATTAAAGTAGAGCATAGGTTTGAGTTTAATGATGAAACTTTTGAATATGCAGAACATTTTGACATTAGGGGTGGAAGTGTGGTGGGAGTGCTTGAGGTTAATGTTAGAGTAATAACTACAGAAGGGGATTCATTTAGTGGTGTGCATATGTGTTGCTGAATGTGATGTTTGTCTGAGTGTCTCATATAGTGGTACTGTGACAGGGATTTTCATCCTTACTTAAATATTTCCAAGCAGGAAATCTGTTGGTTCTTCAATGCCCGTTCCTGTGCTATACTGTAACTTTCCTATCTCTTGTAATGACCATACAGTCCTTATTTAAACATTGCTATTCTAAGTGATCCTTTTAAGTAATCTGGAAGGCCACTCCATAATGGAATGACCCCATTTAGAATGCCAATTTATTATCTGTATACTATGGGACTTCAGCTTCACCAGGTTCAATACAAAACCTCATTGATGGCATTCTGTGTTATCTCATATTAACCCTCAGAGATGCAAAGCCTTTCTGTCTGCAGTTCTACACTGTTACTTCAAAAACATTAAAAAGTCCACACCCTAGTCTATAACATGTAGCAGAACTCAAATAATGCTGGCAGCAAGGCAGGTGACGAAGCCTAACATATACTAACAAGCTTCACCATGTTGAGTTTTATTCCCTCAATTTACTTTGGAAGTATTCTTCATAAATATTTTGATTTTCTAGTAAATCAATAAGATTATAATCATTCTACTTGCCAGACACAGTTTGATACATCCTATTGTCCAGAAAATGCGTTGTTTTTTAAACACCTTTATTAACTTATCACTTAAGACATAGGCTGTGACATAGGGAAATATTGCCAGCCTAAGCTATCTGGAAGTTTGTAAATACTTCTATGTCATTTTTGAATATTGATATGATTTATATAGAACTGTATGTTATGTACTGGGCCAAAATGTAACCACAGCATACCCTGCTGACTTAGAAAAAATGCATATAAACTATACACCTGTGCAAATGTATGTTTTGACAGTAGAAACTTGAACATAAAAGGGTTAATTTGCAAAACTTCAAGAAAATAAGTTGAACTTAAAGTGCTTTACAATTGTGCTATAAAAGTTCTCTTAGTTTCAGTTTAGCAGACACAATGTCTAGAGTGAGAAGTTTTTGTATTGTCTTGAAAGAGAAGTAATTACTAGGTTTAAAATGGAAAAGTGTTCTATTGCTTTATGACTTCCTAGCAGCTGCACAGTTCTGAGCAAACATCTGAGAGACATGTATTTCTTACACAGATATGTTACATTCGGTTAGTTTCTGTTTTAGCCAGGGAACTGAAGTCAGGTGACAAAAGTAATGTCATCCAAGCTAACCCAGCAATAATATTTGATAATGATTTAAGAACTCACTCAGCGACAGACTGTGTATTTTGTATATTGTCTTGGACCTAGCAAGAACATCCACTCATCATTACGATCTGCACTTGCCTTGCTAATAGTAAGTAACTATGGTACATTCATTTCTTTTAGATATAGTTAGGAATATAGTAAAGATTAGTTTAGATGTTTTCTGTATTTATTTGAGACTGTAATGCAATGTTGTTTTAAAACATTTCCTGCGATTTTGAACTCTGAAATTAACTGTACTTATGTACTGAGTATTATCTTGTTCTTTTATTATTAGATATATTTAAAACTATCTTTGTGGCTATTTTTAAGTCTTGGTCAGACTACCATTTGGATTTATAGTGACATTACACAGTAGGATTGGGCACCCTTTGTTAAGGACCTTAACAGTAACTGGTAAGTAGTGGTTGATGGCAGTGGAAACTACCTTATAGTTTGGGCAGAAGGGGGCATAGCTAGTAAACCTATGCTAGCCTTTCTTAGGTGTGTGTGTGTGTGTGTGTGTGTGTGTGTGTTTGTATATAAATCAAATCTCAAACTGTGTGTGCATCAGGTATTTAGGGAGGGACATGAAGCACTGGTTGGACAGAGAGGGTGCTGGAGGTTTTGGCTTGGCCTTTCTTCTGAGATCTCAACCCTGTAACTGTGCCAGTGGTGAGACTTACTGGGGATCTAGAGAATGAGGGAGAAACCAACTCCAGACTGACTGCAATCTCTGTGTGCTCTTAATGGAAATTGCACTTTACTTTGTGTGTACTTGTCACCCTCACAATGTGTACATCCACTAGCTGTTGTCAATGGTGAGGACTGAGGCTCCTTGATTACTGGGCAGTGCATGGGCATCACATAGGCACAAACACATTAACAAAAAAGAACACAAACAAGCACACACACATTAAGAGAAAAGAACACAAAACTATATTAACATTTTTCATATTCATGCATTATACATTACATGTTTTTTCTTTTATAACAATTATTAGCCAGTCCAACATTACATACATTGCTCAATTCCTGCTTTCCCTTAAACTTCATTCCTCATCCTAAACATTCTTTATGTATTCTGCATGTGTTCTTCCCACAAATTCCATTTATTTTTATGTAATTTGATCCTTCCCTTCTCTAAAGATCCAACCTAGAGATCTTTCATCTTCTTTATAATATTCAGTACTTCCGTCTAGCTTGATAAGATTTTGATTTCCATTTTCTAGTAATTGCTTTTTATAGCCAATGGTATTAAAATTAGTAAGGCCTTACTATGTATAGGCAATTTAGATTCTGTGTCCCTGCTCTAAAGAATCATTTCCTTAATTACAGCCATTTGCTCCTCCAACATTTCTGACAGAGTACGCTGTAGGGGACTTTTAAAATATGCCAATGTTTACACTCCAAAAACATACTCATAGTTATCTCTGTCTTTCCCATCAAACCTCCAACATTTGCTATCTAGTTGAAGAAAAATTCTCTGACATCTGCTTGGAGTACAAAAGTTCCTAAACAAACACTTCCCAGCAAAAATCCTAAACCTTCTGGACTTTATTACATAAAGATGTCCTCCCAGTCTCTCTTCCCAATCATTTCTAGCCTCCAATCATTGATTCTTACAGTTAAGAAATATTTTATATGCCCTAATAATTATTAATTTTAACAGCAGCTTGTCTTCTACACTTGACTAAAAACTCTACCAGAAAGGGTGTTTCACTTAGCAGTTCCCTATCCATTTATTTTTACTTATAGTCTATCCCTGATAGGGAAAGAAGCCTCCAAACTGCAGTCCAAAATTCTGCTTGGCATCATTGCACTCTTACCTTTCTCTGTCTAGTTATCTGCTTCCTCTACCTTATTTTGTTCCAGTAAATTCCAGCCCCCTCTTGCCTATTTTCTATACCCTTCTTGCAGTCATCTCTACTGCCAAAATCTTGTTTCTCCATTCCCATGTTGGTCTATTTCTTAGAAAAAGTGCTCTTCACAATACCTGCAATGTGCCCAGAATGGACACCTTCTGTAGTTTATTGCCAAAATCTTGTTTCTCCATTCCCATGTTGGCTTATTTCTTAGAAAAAGTGCTCTTCACAATACCTGCAATGTGCCCAGAATGGACACCTTCTGTAGTTCATGGTAGCATATCTAAGTACAACAGTAGATTCTTTTTTATTATACCTATTGGTCCTACTACTATTGGAACTGTCTGGGTATCTGTCTTCCACATCACTCTCATTTCTACCTGCAAATCCAGATATTTTATGACTTTCCTTGTATGTAAGACACTGTAATCAGTACTTATAGCAATTTCAATGATCAATGCTGCTTTTGTCTTTTTTCATGAACTACTATATCTGGTTTTCTCTCATCCATTTTTTGAACTGTTGGTAGTGAGTGATCGTATGTGATGTACTTTCATTCTCTGTAATGCATTGTGGTTCATGTTTCCAATGTTTCTCAGCTACTTCTATATTGTAGTTTTTCCCAATCCCTAATACCAAACTCTTGACACATCACTGTGCCTTTCAGGGTATAGGCCCTCTGCCATGAGTTTATAACACCTAGCAACAAGATAAGTGACTGTTTCAAATACTTTTTTACAGACCCTACAATGGTCTGTTTCTCCCACATGTTCAATGGAATTTGTAAACCAAAGTGGATGTAGTCCACCATACTGGGCTGTCATTACTAACCTTTCATCTTTTGGTTTAAACTCACCTCTCCTTGACCATTTCTGCATCCAATATTGCTCAACATGAGGTTGTTACACTAAATCTCTGTATTTGCTATAATATGTTTGCCTTTTTTCCCATTTCTTCCTTCTCATCTGATAGTTCTCCATATATTCTTTCTTTTTTTGGCCTACTTCTGTTTTGGTTTCCTTTCCCACTTGACACAGGAATGCTTCTGCCAAACTAAGCTGAAAGGTCATCTTAGACTTCCTCACCTCATGTTTTAAAACTTTCACTGTTTGGATCTGATGAGGTCAGTAGATATGTATGCAGTCAGGTACATATTTCACCGAAACCAAATTGCCTAAAACTCATTTCACTGACAAGTAGTACAATAATGCAAGTCAAAGGTATATGTCCTTTTCCCCACTGTAGTGCGAGCCTGGAGTTAGTATACATATTTAGGGGGGCATAGCCCCCCACTTACTTTGGTTTTATGGTGTCTGATTTTGTTTTACATTATTTGGTAAAAGCCAACTAGGTAGGGGGCTACGCCCCCACACCCCCATTAATATATATATATATATATATATATATATATATATATATATACCAGCACTAGGATTGCACCACAGTGGGCAAAAGGACATATACGATTGAACTGCTTTAGAGTACTACTTGTCAGTGAAATGAACCTTAGGTGATTTGGTCTTGGTGAAATGAGTTTTAGGTGAAGTGATACGTACCCATGCAGTCCCATGACTGCAGATCTACACATGTAATCAATTTCAAGGAGGCCCATACCTCCTCCAGTGTAAGGGATATATAATCTTGGTATACACTAATTTTTAAAAAATCATTTGATATGCACACAGCATTTTTCTTGTTTACCTGTACAATTGATCCAATACCTTTTAGGGCCAGGCAATCACCCAAAACTAAATTAGAACAGGAAGAGCAAACTGCTTTATAGCTTACATTTTATTCCAAGCTGCCAATGCTGTTTTCAATATTAGTTTTAGTCTTCTAAAGTATTCTTGAGTTTTATTTGCATTTGTTCATATTTTATTGCAGATGGCTTTTCAGTTCCTAAATATTTATACACTCCCTCTTGCGCAAGTTCATCACATTCCTGTCTCAGACAGATATTTTCTTGGACTACAACTTTCCTGCTTTAAACATTACTTTTGCATATTTATCAAGACCAAATGACATTCTTTTATCACCTGACAAAGTTTTAATCATTTACAATTGTTTTCAACACCTCATCTGATGAACTATAAAGTTTAAGTCATGCTTAAAAAGTAGGTACAAAGTCTGTAAACAAAATTGTTTTCTAGGAGCCAAATTGTAACCATGACCTATTCTATAAAGTAAACAGCTTAACGGATCATGTGCCAGATAAAATAGCAGTGTTGACAAAAAAAAAAAATAATAATAATCACCCTTGAGTATTCTCCATGGAATTTTTATCCCTGGGAAAATAATTTGCCCTTTGCCATGGCTTAACTGGAGAGTAGTTTGCAACTGTTTCATGGTCACTGTAATGTAAACTGATCAATGCAGGATGTGGCTCGACTTCCAAGATGGATATACATCGAGTAACAGCTTAATTCTAGTGCACCCAGTGTGAAAACAGAAACTTAGCAGAGAAAGCCAGGGAACTTAATTTCTGGGTAAATTTCAGTAACTGGCTAGTAACTGCAATGTCTGGATGCCAGAAAAAAAGAAATACAGAGGACCTGAATGAAAATCAGCTACAAAAGGTGACGGAGAAACACCAACTGTGAAAAGTACTGCAACTGTTCAGCAAAAAAAACAGTGCAAGCTCCAGAAATGATATCCAGTAACCTACAGAAAATTATAAGGCAACTGCACACAGACCTGACTAAAATAAATGAAACACTGATGCAGTATGTTAACTCAAACAATAAAAGGCCTGAAAAAATGGAGGGAGCTTTAAACAGATATTCAGATAAGGTGATAAAACTGCAAAACTCAAAGATCAAAATGAAAAAAAGGCTGGATGAATATGAGACTACATAAGAAGAGGCGTTTCAAAAAACAACAGAATTAGAGAACAGAGCAGAAAGGGAAAACCTGAGATTTTCTGCTGTACCAGAGAAGTTGGAAGGATCAGACTGTATTAATTTTATTAAAGCACAAATAAGCAACTGGACTGGTATTCCAGAACAGAAATTAATAATTAAAAGAGCACATCATGTGTATGCTCCAAACCTGGATATGAGAAAGCAACCTAGACCTTTAACAGTAAAGATGCAGTCTTACCAGCAGAAAGTGTTGATTCTGACAAAACTGTGGCAGAAGGACAAATTACTAAAAGTGGCAGTCAGTAAAGTGTTTGTGGAGAATGACTACTTATTCACTGTACACTGGTCAGAAGAGGAATAAATTTATTCCATTACTCAGGGAATGTCAAGAAGCAGGTATGAGATTCAAACTGCTGTATCCAGCAGACTTCAAAATATTTTTCCCTGGAGGGACAAAATCATTTTTTGATGAAGTACATGCGGAGGAAAAAATACAAGAGTTTGTCCAACAAAAAGTGAGCTGTGAAACGGAAGGAGATTCTGCTTCTTGTTGTTCTGATAATAAAGACCACAGAGAGACTGTGCCAGTGAAACCTTTTCCAATGTTTTCAACAGAAAATGCATGAAAAAAGTAAACAGAAGAGTTGACTAGAAAAACTGAGAGCACACGGGAAATGAAGCAGAAACAGGATTTGGGAGATGGAGATGAACAGGAAGAAAACCAGAAACTTTGAAACTGACAAATGTGGGATTACAAAGCAATAATTATATTTGTAAAGCATGACAGAATATGAACATTTGGAAATAGACTTCTTTGGACTCTGTTAAACGTGTAGAGGACTGTAAAACATATACCATACTACGTCATTAATATTCAGAAAAAAACTCAGGAGACATGAAGAGGAGGGAGAAAGTTAACCACAAGTAAAATATTGTTTTCTTAATGGTACTACTTTAATAGTGCATGATTTTCTTTACATGCTGTAAAGTTTTCTCAGTTATTGTTAACTGTAATGGTAATAACTAATGTAAATATGTGCTCTTGATGTTTCTGTTTTTCTTTATCTCTTCTTCTTTCTTTCTTTCTTCTTGTTCAGTTTTAAGAAACAAAGGCACTGCAATGTAAAAAAAAAATCTGGTTAAAAGAGGATGACAAAATAAAAATTAGTGTGCTTTTTCTCATTCTTACATAGGGGAATGACTTGGTTAAGGCCCTGAGCTTAAATCTAGTAACAAGTTTTAAGAGAAAGCAAGTAAACAAAAAAGAATATTGAGTATTATAAGGCTTTTATTCCCCATAGTAAACAAATGCATACTTGGCAGTTTCGTGTCTGGTTCTCATGTCACTAGGAGACAATGTGATAAAGGAAAATGGCTTGGAGAAAATGTTTTCTGAATGCATTCAAATGTTTCCCAGCAGAGAGAGCTATAAAGATAAGGCACAGCCAGACAACACTTAGTAGAAGCACAGGCTCTACCATGCATCTCAGCATGGATAACCTTTCTTTTAGGTTATCTCAAATCTATGTGTGCGGCTGTCAGTTTGGAACATGTATTACTGTTAGGAAAGTAACAATTCAATATTTGAAGAAGTACATAGTTTTTGTGTGTAATTATTAAGTTACTAGGTTTTAGGGGTTATTGGGGTTGTGTTTTTTTGTTTGAGGGCTTTCATTACAACACATTTTTTGTAAGATGTGACAGTCTCAAATGAAGAGGACAAGAAGCAACTGTATAAAAGATTAACCTGCCAAACAGTATATGCATGTAACACAAAAGCTAGAACTAGACATTTAACAAAAAAGCTGTTGTATATAAAAGGTGGGAATAACTTTTCATGAAAATGATGCTTTTGGTAATGTCTTTAAATGTCAATGGTCTCACATACAAAAAAGAAAGAGTGGTGAACTATATTAAAAATGCAGAGTGCAAATAGCTGTGCTACAGGTGACACACTTGGAAAAACAGAACATGTGACTTTGACAACGAAAGGTTTGCAGGATGGTTATTCAGCAGAATAATAAAAAACGATGAAACCAGTTGCCTAAACGATCCGACCAACAAGCATAAAAGGCAAAGGTAAAAAGAAAGAGGCTTGACTCCTTTGTTGCACGTACCACTCTTTTATTGGAACTCACAAAACTCCAAAGCACATTAACGCTTTTCCAAAACACCCTGCGTTTTCGTTTCGAATGACTTCTTCAGATGAACAGCAGAATGCATGTCTACAACACACCCATCCTTATATATCATTTAAATTGTCTGAAGTTAATCAATAAAACAATAAAACAATTTAATAAATACTTCCACAAAAAAGCATACATAATATATACCTTAACACATAAAAAGAAACACACTTTAAAATTCATACACACAAAACCTAATCCTTAAAACCTACATTCTAATATAAAATATTTTTAATATTATTATACAATAACTATACCTTTAAAATACGTTTTAAAATACATGTAAAATACTTTGTAGGATAGTCATATACTTTTGGTATCTGTGTTAATTAGCACCATCTAGTGTGAAAATGTGATATTGCACAAATGAAATACTAAAAAAATACAATTTATAAAGGTGATTTAGAATACACTCACAGAATTCTAAGAGACAGTAAACCATTTTGCAAAACCAAAATCGACTGTATAAATAAATAACTAAAGTTTTGCTGCCCTCATCTTTAAAACTGGGGCTAGGGAAACTGTATTGTTCAGACCTGGGGGTTTGTTGGCTTCCAAATATAATTGCCAAAATAATTCTTTGTATTCTATAGAGGTTTCCCATAGGCCACCCCTTATGTCCTTTTCCACCACATCTAGGACAAAGAAGCAAAAATTTGCTTCCTGACAGCATTTTTTATGTCTATAAAGTGCATTGTTTGTGCAATTCGTCCTAATTTCATAATTGTGCTCATATATTCTACTTTTCAGTTTCCTTTCTGATTTACCCACATAAAATGCATCGCAGTGGTCACACAACCCTACATACACTATCCCACTAGTTTCACAATTCGCAAAGTGTTTACTCTGAATCAGGAAGTCCCTACTATTAATATAGATAGTCTGTCTTGTACAAATATATGGGCACTGTGAACATCGTCCACACTTAAAGGTTCCTACTTTTCCCTCTCTAGCTAAATTCATTCCATTTTTATCCTCCAGAATAGTCTTTAAATTCTTCCCCTTCCAGTAGGTACATTTTAGGGGGAGTACAAATATACTTTCAAGGTCCGAGATTTCTCTGAATCTGTTCCATTCGTCCTCTAAAATTTTTCTTATCTTTACTACTTCCCCACTAAAATCTACTACAAAGTTGCTTTCCCCTTCATATTTATCTAATTTCATTTTTTCATTATTCCATCCTGTTCTATCACCTAAAATGGGTTTAAATTTATCCTGTCTTCCAATCCTAACCTCCTTCTCTATTGTCTCTATAAGTTTAATAGGATATCCTCTATCTCTGAACATTTCACGCAACATCATGCACTCGTCATTAAAATCTGATTCTCTTGATGTCATTCTGCTTCCCCTTACATATTGTCCCTTGACAATGCCTTTTTTCTGATGGTAAGGGTGGGCACTATTATAGGCTAAGTAAGAGTTGGAAAAGGTTTCCTTTCTGTAAATTTTTGAAAAGAAACCATGTTCACACTTCCCTATAGAGATGTCTAAATACTTTAAAATATTCTTATCACACTGATAGGTGAAAGCCAAAAAATCAGTTGATTTTGAAATATGATTATAGAAAACAGAAAATTCATCCTCTGATCCTACCCATAAGAAGCACATGTCATCCAAATAGCGCCTATAAAATTTCCAACAATGTGTAAACTCAGAATTGATAATGTATCTATCCTCCCAAGCGGACAAGATAATCTTGGTGTATGTGGGGGAACATCTCGTCCCCATGGCTACCCCCTGGATTTGTTTAAAGAACTCACCTTCGTAGTGAATATAGTTATTACTTAAAACTAAATCCATTAACGTTAAAATAAGATAAAAATCGTTATTACTAAATTTTCCATATTTTACCAATGCTTCTTCAAACCATTTCATTCCTTCTCCATATGGTATTGAAGAAAATAAATCTACAATGTCAATCGTAATAAAAATGATATTCTTATCGTACACTTCTTGTGTTAGATTCTGTAGCAAGTCCCAGGAATCCTTAACTACACCATTGCCTTCCATGGATAGATCCTTTAATTTAACATCTAAGCATCTAGCCAAAGGTGCTATGACTGAACCCTCTGAGGCAACTATAGGTCTCATTGGGGGATTTTCTGCATTTTTATGCACCTTTGGCACTCCAAAAATTGTAAGGACTTTGGGTTTTTCGACATGTAGATATTTGAACGTTTGTAAATCGATGGAGCCTTCTAGCAATAAATCGTTTAGGGCCAAATATATATTTTTATTTCCTATATTTATTTCATTAAGCGATGCCCTAGCATACCTCTCCGAGTTTTCTAATAAATCCATCATTTTAGCTTCATAAATAATTTGGTCCATAATAACAGTACTACCCCCTTTATCTGGTTTAATGACCCTTATTGACGTATCACACCTTATATCTCTTAGTAAGTTATTCTCTTCCTTAGTAAGGTTATATGCAATTTTATTCTTAGAAAGTTCACCCCTTAATTTCTTTTCCATAAGAGCCTCAAAGTTTTTGAGGTAATGTCTTTAAATGTCAATGCTCTCACATACAAAAAAGAAAGAGTGGTGAACTATATTAAAAATGCAGAGTGCAAATAGCTGTGCTACAGGTGACACACTTGGAAAAACAGAACATGTGACTTTGACAACGAAAGGTTTGCAGGATGGTTGTTCAGCAGAATACCCAAAACAAAGGAAAAGAGGAGTACTTACATTAATTGCAAGAGGAGCTCCGATAGTGATAGAAGTGGATAAAAATGATAATAATGGTAGACTGATTTTTAGTACTAAGGGGCGACTGGCAAGGGAGGAAGACTACACTGGCATGTATTTATATTCCACCAAAAACTGCTATAATGGAGCTTAAGAAAATTCTGGGAGAAAATCAGCTTTCAGCAAGGAATATTACTTATTGGTGAGGACCGGAATTTGATCTACAACACTAAAGATGTGTCGGGGGGGGGGGGCAGAAGGGAAAATATAGCAAAGGAGGAAGAGCAGATTTTTAAAGAAATTTATGAAAATATTTGGTGTGGAAGATGTGAATTCAGTACTAGGAGTTCAAAGTAAATTTATGTATTATTCCCAAGGTACAAACACTGGGCTAGGCTAGACAGAATTTACATTTTACAGGAACATGTGCATTTTATTGAAGGTCTTGATATGCACCAGATAACTATTTTGGATCATGCGCCAATAATAACTAAAATAAAAACACAGGGTAATGAAATAAAAAGGAGATCTGTGCTTTCCAACTTGTTGAAAAGAGAGGAATTTAAGGAATAGGCAGTGGAAATTATTCAGGATCTATTAGAGAAGACAGAAATTTCTTCCGAAAACATGATTACGGAGTGGGATAAAATTAAAGTGGAGTTTAAAAAATAGGGTGGAAATAAAAAAAAGGGAGACATGGTTAATTAGTAACAAGAATTATTTAGAGGGAATGACAAGTGTTAAAGTATTGCAAAATAGGGGGAATCCCACAGAAGAGCAGCAACTGCAGAATGCTAAATAGAAAATAAAGGATTACCTTGATAATATGCATGAGTTTAGAAAGATTGCTGTTAAGCAACTATTTTCTGATAACTCGCACAAAAACTTTTAGCACAATGACTCAGTCAACAGAAAGTAGAAAGGGCTGTTGCCAAGCTTAGAAGAAACAAGCAGAGACTGTGATTTTGCATGCAGACCTTTAAGGAGAATAACAATAATCATACAGAATATTATATTCATAAAGTAGGTGTCAGTGTAGTTTATTGGATAGGTAGTTGTGCATGGAGGGTGCATATGTGCACGTGTGGCTGTATGTGTGAATGTCTGCAAAGGAATGACTAACCTCAGGTGCCTGTGTGTATGCCTAAGTGGTCACAGTAGTGGGGTTAGGGGATAGGTTGGGAAGCTGTTATTTAGGGTGTGTGTGTTTTTGTGTGTATGTATGAGTTAATGGATGAATGTGCATGTGAGTGCAATCAAGTGGGTGGGATGTGTGTGCTATAAAGGCACTTAAAAAACAGAACAATATTCTGCAGTGCAAAAGATGTGGGACATGAAGAATACCAAACACCAGGAATACTCTATGTACCATAGATGCACTTAAAGGGATTTAAAGTCTGTACACTTTGCACTCGTCAGCAGATTACTAGCTCCCTGCTCCACCACTAGTAAACAAGGATGCTCTATTAAACTTAAAAAAAAAAAAAAGTAAAAAGTGGGGAAAAGTTTCAAATGCTATACCCTTGACACAGAAATGAACTTGTCAAACAGGGTCCTTAACTCTCTGTGCTGAGGAGTTAGTATAACAGTTTTTTTTTTTACATAAGTATGAAACTGTAATGTGTGGCATTATGCAATGACTGCAAAAGTCTGTGAGTTATGAGGGAAAGGGCACGTATAAAACTCAACAGCAGGAGTGTTCTGTAAAATCAGGGAGAGTTGAAAGGGATGGGTTATGTTTATATGGAGGGAGGCTTTAGGACAAAGCCAGGAAAAACACTAGACACCAGGGTGAACTTGTAAACTTTTACCTGGACTCACTTAAGAAGTTAATATAGCAACAGGACTAGCATCATAATGTACTTTATGATCAAGAAGTAGAAGAATGAAACTCTAATGTCTTGCACTACTGACTGACTTTAAGGATCCATTATTTATGAGGATCAAAACAAAACTAAAAAAGCCACAACAGTGAAACTGAAAACATCAACTATAAAAATGTTTTGCAGGTGGGTAAGCCCCTCTGCATCCCCCCATACCCCACATTACTTATATATACCAACTTCAAGATTGCACTGCAGCTGAGAATAGAAAACCCAAACCTAACTGGTACTGCAATCTTGCACATCCAGTCATCTGCACAGTACGATCATTTCAGTTTTAGGGGTTATGGCACTTCAATGTTGTGTTTTTGATCTTCTGGGTTCGCTGTTATGAACATTCTAATAGGGACATATATATAGATATATATGCGTGCGCACACACACATTTTATATATATATATATATATATATATATATATATATATATATATATATATATATATATATTTAGGTTCATAGGTGTTTACTAGGCTAAGGACCACAAGGGCCTTTTTAAGCCTAGCCATGCACCCCAAATCTCTGACAAGTTCTGATACCCTTGATAAGTGTAAGCATGGGCCTGGGAGATGAACCATTTACAGATTACCTGTTTGCATCAAAGACATAGGTGCCAAACCAGGGATGAATTTCCGGTTTCCCATCCAATTGTCCAAGTTGCACTTCAATTGAATTAGGGAGGAATTCCGCTTCACATGGATGGGGGATATGGTTCCATAGACGGGGTAGTCTCTGGGATACATACCTATCTCTCCACCAGATCCTATTTACATCACAGGTAAGGTTTAAGTCTTTACAATGGGTAATTCTGGTACCGTTTGTTTTATTTTATCTTTGTTGACCAGGTTAGTCCAGCTGGGTCAGACCCCTTTTTCAGTGGGGACCCGGGGAGTAAAGCTGCATAAAAACAACATACACTTGATTATCTAACCAAAGTAACATAGTACAAAGTCCTGTAAACAAATGTCTCCCATCAGAAAAAAAATTAAGCTTATCAGTTTTAACATGAGTGACATTAGATTTACATATTAGCATAGTACGTCTAGTACAGTCTGAGGGTAAAGAGGATACAATTGGAATATTTGCATTTATCACTGTGTGTTTTGCTGAGACACAGAAAAGGCAGAAGAATTATTGAGTCAATAGTAAATATATGTAGGTGCATGGTGGAGAGGGTATATGAAGAAGTATTATACAGTAATATAGTTGTAGAGAAAGGAAGTTAGGCAACACAGGAGTGCCGAAGGGGGTTGGAGAAGTTGGAAGGGAGCCAGGTCAGTCAGGGGGATAGCTACACTGACATAGTCTTGTATTGCTTAGGTGTTTTTTTACTGCATTTTTGAAATGTTGTTTAGACTTAGTGTTTCAAATGTCTAATGGAAGTTTATTCCAGCTGTAGAGGTTCTTGCCAATGTTAATCTTTGGCTTGTGTACAGAAAGGAGATGTTGTTCTGAGCTACAATGAGTTCTAGGGTAGGCTACAGAGGGAGATGATAGAGTGGATACTGGGACAGAAAAAGGGCTGGTGTAACATACAGTGGATTATCTGAAGTTGAGAGAGAAGGTAGTTAGGAAGCTCTAACCAGATTAGTTTCTGGAGTGCTAAGCAGTGGTGAGAATAGTACGGGTGTTTGACAGCAAATGTGGCCACCTTGATGTACGTGGATTCCAGTTTAGAGAAAAGTGTGGTTTAGGTTGGTGAGGATTTGAGAGCCATATAGTAGAGTTGGTAGTAGGTAGGCATGGGATAGGGCTGTCTTGGCTTTACTGGATAAAAAGTTTTTATTTCTGTAGAGGAGTCCAAGTTTTTGGTGTTTTTTTTTTAATGTTACTGAGTACATGTAGCTCAAATTTCAACTGGTCATTGATAATGACCCAGAGTAATTTGGTATGGGTTTCAGCTGTGATGGATGTGTTATTGAGGGAAGTGATAGAGAAAGGTTTAAGATTTATTTATTTTATTTTACATTTGTTGACCGGGATAGTCTACCTGGATTTATGGCCATTTTCAGCAGAGTCCCGGTGAGATAAGCTCCAAGAGATTACTAGATTACTAACATACAGGTACTAGTTGTTATACAGTTAAATACTACAAATTTTAAACAGTTCAGGAATCTTCACAGTTTATACAAAAAACATGTTACAAGCATTAAATAAGATATTTTAGACTTTATGTACAATACTTCATTAGTAACTAGAAAGAAATTGTTAAACAAATGCATACTTCAAGTTTCAACAGTTGATTCACAGATTTTGGAATGAAGAGCAATAGTTTGGTCTTCTTAGGATTCAGGATTAGGTAGTTCTTGTTGAGCCAATTTTTGATAGAATAAAGGAGTTCTGAGTTGCTGTATGTAGATTTGTGATGGTATTGGATATGGTGATGACTGTGGAGTCATCAGCATATTGTACCAGGGATGACTGTGGTGTGGATGTGGATAACTGGTTGGTGAATACGTTAAAGAGTAGATGGCCCAAAATTGAGCCTTGGGGGGACCCCCATCCTTAGGGGAAGTTCAGGGGGAGATAGCAGAAAGCCATTTAACTGATTGAAGATGGTTGCTGAGGTAGCTAGAGAACCAGGAGATAGTAGAGGTAGATAGGTTGAGTTCTGTGAGTTTGTTTAAGAGGAGGGGGTGAAATTCAATGTCAAAAGCTTTTGAGAGGTCAAGAAAGAGGCAATATACCAGTTTGTTCTGATTTCTAGCTTGTGAGATGGTGCTGATGAAGGAAATGAGGGCTGTAGAGAGACAGTGTCCAGGGCGAAAGCCATGTTGGGTGGGGGTGATTAGCTTCTCTTGTATGAGGTATTCTATGACTTGTGTACACATTTTTCCAAGAGCTTTGAGGGGTGACGGGCCGAAAGTTGGGCAGTTCAGTTGAGATGTGTCCTTTATGGATAGGTAAGGTGTAGAATGTTTTCCAAATAGCAGGGACTTCAGCCTTAGTAATGGATCAGTTGATGAGGATAGAGATGGTAGGGCAATGGAGCTGGCTGCTTTCTGTAGAAAGAGTGAAGGGAGACTGTCTGTTGAGGGGGAGCAAGGTTTAAGTTTAAGAAGCAGGGATTTAATGTAGTTGGTGGATACAGTTTTTAAGGGAGAAGGGTGAGGTGTATTTAGAGGGTTTGAGAGGATTGTGGGGTAGGGTATTGTCAGTACTGGTATTAGGATGGTTGGTTAGTTTGCTGATGGAGTCTATAAAACAGATGTTAAAGTTAGATGCAGTCTCGAAAGAAGTGCTTGAAGGACTAAGCTGGGGAGAAGAGGGGTTGCCAGGATAAAGGATTTGGTTAATCATATGCCAGAACTTCTTTGGGTTATTAAGGTGTGATGTAGAAGGGTTACTATAGTAGTTTCTCTTATCATTGGTGATGACTTTTATTTAGTAAGGTTGCGTAGGTGCCTGCACTGTTGGAAGTGGGAGGGAGTTTAGTTTTAGTCCAGAGCTTCCATGTTTTGTCTCTCTAAGCCAACAGGACATGGGTGGAGTTTACTAACCAAGGAGATATGACTGCTTTTATTCTTACATTACATATGGGGCGAGGGAGTTGAATATGTTTGGGAATAGGTTGTTAAATACCAGTGCAGCTTAATTTAGGGGTGTTGACCAGTTGATAGTTTACAGCTGGCTGTTTAGTATACTAGAGTCAAAATTTGTCAGTTTGCGACATGCTTTGATCTTATGGGGTTTACATGTATGAAAACTGAAATGGAGGACTTTGGGCAGTGGCAACTAAGGGTATCGTGCAGGGTTTCAGGGAAGTGATATTTATGGGGGTGAGCTACGAGAATCCAGCCAAGAATAGATGACTGATTAGAAGGTTTAGAAGTATAAGTAGGTTTGGATATTAGCTGGGTGAAACCATGTACGTTAATGGAGGAGGAGGGGGATTTCAAGGAGAGAGTTAACCAGTTCAGGTTGACATCATCCATGAATATGGTTTTATTGGGGACATTGTTGCAGAGTGAGGAAGGAATATTTTCCAGTACTTCGATGTTGTTGCCAGGTGGAATGTAGACTGCAGGTACATTAAATGTTTTTGTTTTGTAAACATTGTTTTGTAGATATGCAGGAGCTCCATCAGAGTGGGGTTTGACAATGCCCTGTATGCCAAGCATAGATCTCCCCTCAAAAGCCTGTAGGAGACCGAATACAGGGATAGGGCCTTGAGGTGGTTTGCATAGGACATACTACTTACATCCTAGTTTAACTAAAACAAAAGTCTGTAGGACTTTTAAGTTGTGTTTTATTTACAATGATGGAAAAATGTTTTCTTGCAAAATACAGAAAAGAAATCTAGTCATAAATGTATGATACACATACACAAAATCCAAAGTTAAACTTAACTGTCAAAACAATTTCATTGTGTCTTCCAAAATTTGTATGAAAACAAGCAGTACTTAACTTCTTACCAAACCCGGGTAGAAAAACAATACTTACAAATCTCTTTCATAAAACTTCCAAACAGCTAGGAGTGATTCAGTTAGCTTTGTAGTGCAAAACCCCCATCCCTTTTCAAAGTTTCAAGGACAACTTCCAGATTGCCATCCCCTTTTACATTTACCTCCCTGGAGACTCTCCTTCAGAAGCCTCTACAGCCATCAGCCAGATGCACTTAGAGGCAGCTGCTCATTATTAGTTGCCATGGACACTTACTTCTTTGTGATTTGCCTTCCTGGTCTGTATTTCTCTCTCTGGTTTGCTTTCCTGCATCAGACTCAGAAACTCTGGACCTCCCTTTCCTGACACATCTTATAGCAGGTCACAGTACAAGAATAAGCAGGTAACAAAAGAATAAATATACAACAGCAAGATGGGTCTAAAAAAACTGCTGAGTTTTTGTTGTGGTCCAGTTTTGTACTGATTCACTTTTCTCACCATGTGCTACATTATCCCTTGGACAGTGGCATAGTCCAAATAAATAGGTTAGCAATCAACCCAGCTTGATGCATGAAATCAAAAACAACTCAAACTTTAGGAAGATGGTATTCCCACTTTTCAGAAAATATTACATCATTTGCATGACTGGCCTGCGATCTAAGAATGCTGTCCATTGGCCTCTAATGTTGCAGGTGCACAATGGACACCAAAGGAGACCTTATATTGGAAGACTTCTTCTATAGTAAATAACACCATTTTCATTAGCTTCTGGGACTAGTGGAATTTGCCAATAGATTTTGGTTAGTTCCAAAGTGGACTCAGTTTTTCGATCACTTCATACACTTTGGAGATGAGGTGTGATAGCTCTATCAGGATTAGGGATCAGAACCAAGGAGATACTACATTCACTTTGGGATTCTTTGATAACCACAATTTATTTTAAGCACTTTCATTAAATTACCACAACACATAGACACACATACATTAACAAAAAATAAAAATCAAATTAACATTTTTCATTTGCACACATTATATATTACATATATTTTCTACCTATAACAACTATATTTCAGTCCAACATTACAAATTGTTCAATTCATGCCCTTACTTAAACCTTGCTCCTCCTCCTGAGCATTACACTGCATGTATTTTTTCCACAAATTCCATTTATAAGGAATTTGCACTTTTCCTTTTCTAAAGATCCCTCTTCCAGTTTTTATCTCTTACAATATCCAATATCTCAAATACAGTTGGTTTAGATTTTGATTTCCATTTTCTAGTAATTGCTCTTTTGGGAGACAACAGAATTAAACTTAATAAAGCCTTACTATGTCTAGGCAATTCAGATCCCATGTCCCAGCCCTAAAGAATCATTCCTTAGTTGCAGTCATTTGCTCTCCCAATACTTCTGAGTGTACTTTGTAGGGAATGAATTTTTTTAAATCTGCCAACTCACTGCTCCCCAAAAAACATGTTCACAGTTATCTCTTTCTTCCTCAACAGTATTGGCTGCCTACCCAAGGAAAAATTCTTTGAAGACTTCTTCGGGGTATAAAAATACCTATACAAACACTTCCATGCAAAAATCCTAAACCTTCTGGACTTAGTTGCATACTTGGGAGCCATACATGCATCCTCCCATTATTTCCTTGTAAACTGCTTTTCCGGTCTCTCTTCCCAATCTTTTCTAACCTCTTCTGATTGATTCTTATAGGTGTCATGCATTATTTTATATGCCCTACTAATTATCCCCTTTTAACAACAGCTTTTGTTCTAGATTTGTCTAAAAACTCTACCAGAACAGGTCTTTCTCTTAGGACTCCCCATCTGTTTCGCTTTGCCTATACTCTGATATCAATCCTTGGTAGGGAAGGCACTCTCTAAACTGCAGTTCAAATTTCGTCTTGGTCTCATCCCAATGTATCACCTTTTTTTCTCTAGTTATTTGCTCCCAATACCTAGGTTCCTTTAACAGTAATGTCCAGTAAATTCCAAGCATCTCTTACCTATTTTCTGTACTCAGACTTGTAGTCACCTATACTAGCAAAATCTTTTTGCCGTTCCCATGTTGGCTTAGTTCTTGAATTACTTTCTGCAGCTTTACGAAAATAACTGTCTGCACAGTTATTAGTAGACTACTTAAGAATCAGCATCCAAACTTCCACTCTCTATTTCTTGAATCCCCCCGCTTCATCATCTTTCCTTTCTACTTTGAATTATAATACTTCTACAGACATTTCTAAGCAAAATTCCTAAACCTTCTGGACTTTGTTGCATTCATATGTCTTCCTACAGTTTTTTGTAAATTGCTTCTCCAGTCTCTATTTCCAGTCTTTTTTAACCTCCTCTGACCGATTCTTATAGCTATCATTCAATATTTTATATGCCCTATTAATTATTCCTTTTTTACAGCTGCTTCTGCTCTATATTCAACTAGAAACTCTACCAGAGCAAGTCTTTCACTTAAAATTCCCCTATCCCTTTTTCTTCACCTACATTCTGAAATCAAGCCCTGGTAGAGAAGGCAGACTCTAGCCTACAATCCAAATGCCTTATTGGCTTCATCCCACTCTATCACCTTTCCTGCTTGAGTTATTTGCTCCCAATACATTGGTTCCTTTACCAGGTTTCTCCAGTAAATTCCAACCCCTCTTGCATATTTTCTGTACTCCTATTGGCAGTCACCTCTATTGGCAAAATAAAATTTCTCCAGTCTCATATTGACTTAATTCCTAGAACACTTTCTGCAAATGTATGGATATATTTACTATGGTTATTATTCTCCTTAAGGATCTGCATTCAAAATCCCTCTCTCTCTCTAACTTCCCCCTTGCTTCATCATCATCCCTTTCCACTCTGAATTATAGCTTTCTGACTGTGTTACATATGCTTTAACTGTGAGGTTCTAAAATATCCATTCAAATCAGGTAAACCTAAACCACACTGTTCTATTAGAAGGATCAACTTATTCTACTCAACTCTTGTCCTCTTTGTCTCTCATGTAAATTCCTTCAATACTTTATTGATTATTGTCTACAACTTCTCCATGGCTTGATAAAAGTATGCTGACCCATATACAAGACTAATGGGACTAAAAACATTGTCACTGCTTGTATCCTATTATCCATATCCATAAATAAGAGTTTTCAGTTACTCAGCTTTTCTGTTGTCTTTTGTTTAGTCTCTTCCCAAATATCCTGAATTACTGTAACAGAAGACTTTTTAATCCATACCCTTCAATAGTTCCTCTTATGTCCCCATAAATATGGGTATTTCTGAACCAATTAACATGCGGGTACATACTTTTCACCTAGAGCATTTGTTTTATCTTCATTAATTGCATATCCTGAAAAGACATGAAACTGTTGCAAAATGTTCTACAGCACTGATATAGCCACTTCTGGATTTATCAGGTACAAAATATATATCATTTGCAAATAAATCCAATTTTTCTTGATTATCATACTAATTATGTCCTTGTATTTCTGAGTCCCTCATTTTCTTTGTTAATGGCTCTAAATATAAAGCAAATAAAGGGGAAGGAGGATAACCCCTCCTTGTCCCTCTGCTTAAAACACAGCTTATCTGAGAGGAACCCTACTACTTTAATTATTGCCTCTGATCCTTCATATATCCTTCTAATTAGCCCTATTATTGCATCAGAAAATACAAATGCTTCTAATGCCCTACTCAAGCTTACTCTGTCAAATACTTTCTCTGCATCAAGATCCACCACCAACAGAGGTACTTTCTTACATTCTGCTTCCCTCTGGATCATCATTGTTCTAATGTTTTCAAATGTTTGCCTCCCCTCCACAAAACCACAATGATCCATATCTATAAATTCTGACAACATCTTTGCCATTTTTTTTTAGTTAGTATAGATATAAACACTTTATAATTGTGGTTCAAAATCAAAATGGATTTACGTGAAGCTGGGTCTGATGGGTCTTTGTCATCCCTAGGTAACCTAGCACCACAGTTTTTTTTCAAAGATGTTGGTGCTTCCCCTCTTTTTAAAATGCTGTTAAACAAAAGCTTCCAGATCATTATCACTTTCTTGCCTCCTAACTTCCACGAGAATACCATCTGTTCCTAGAGACTTTCCTGAAGGTTGATTATATATTATTGTTTTATCTCATCACCTCCAAGCTTAACAGTTACTTGCTGAGCCTCATGACTAAGTATTCCCAATTTTTTCCCATTTGTGTTATTTCCATATTTTACCTGCTTTATATAAATTTTCATAAAATTTCCAATATACCTCTAATACCTCTACATAATCTCTAGTTATTTTTCTTGTTATAGGCTCCTCACATTTGGCAACAACCTTTTCTACTTTATGCTGCCCAGGTTATTGTGCTAAAAGTTTTTGTGCTCTGAATTTATCATAAAATAGTTGCTTAACAGAAATCTTTCTAAACTTTTCAAAAAGTGGTAGTAGTTGTTAAAAATTCCACAAATTATCCCAAGTTTCTCTCCTCTCCTTCCCATAGAAGAAAGATATCACGAACAAATGTATTGTAAAGGATAATGTTCTTTTTCTAGATATTCCTTGGGTACAAATCCCAATTGCTCTCTCATCGGGCTAATAACAAGTTTGCATAACTATTTGCACAGGGGGTGCCCATGGCAAGCCCCCATCTCTGCCAATATAAACTATTCCCATAAAGGAATACATTATTTTCCAGCACTATCTCTAGTTAACTACAGATTAAATGGGAATCCAACTTCTCTTCTTTAAGCAAGTCTCGTATGGCTTCTATCTCATACGAATTTGGGATTGAATTAAAAAGACTTTTCACATCCATGGTAACTAATAATAGATTACCAAAGACACTCCTTTGCTGCATTGCTTCATATAGTTATTCTAGAAACTGTGCTGTATCTTTTATCACTGTTTTAGCTTTAGGCAGTAACTTTAGAGTTTCTTCCAAATATATAGAAATGGATTCCGTAGACCAGCCTCTACTGGCTACTATGGGGCGTAAAGGTGGTTCTGATTGTCTTTATGAATCTTTGGTAATCCACTTATAGTGGGTATTACTGGATGTTCAGTGACAAGAAAATCATATAGATCCTTTCCTACTGTTTGGTTCATCAGCATTTCATATAATGCATCATTTAGCCTTAACTTCATCATATCCAGTTCCTTTTTACTTATTGAGCATAGTTTCCATACTTCTTAGATAATCAGAAGAATTCATTAAAGCTATCGCCCCTCCTTTATCATCTAGTCTTATAATGATATCCTCTCTTTGTTGTAGTTCAAATAGTGTTTTCTGTTCTTCTCTAGTTAAATTATGATAGTGTTTACCTTTTCTGTTCATTTTAGTTTCTGAGATTTCTTGTTCGCATAAACGTAGGAACATATCAACAGTAGGGTGGAACAATGGAGCAGAGGTGCTTGGTTTTTAAAACATCTCTCATTTTCAGGTATTGCAGTACTATTATGTCCAAAAATATATTTTAGGGTTAGATTTCTCCCAAAATATTTCAAGTCTGCAATTGATTCATTCAGCGGTGACTAAATGGATGGAATAAAACTTAATCCTCTTTCTAGTATAATAATCTGTGCTTCAGTTAAAATTACATCTGAGATATTTACTACTAATGAATTCTTTAATAAGATTTTTCTCCTTTTCCTTTCCCTTCCCTGCTGGACGATCTGGCAGGTCAAGATTCCTTCACCTGTATTAAAAAAAGGGAGGTGTTGTGCAATCGATAAATGTGCAACCCCTTCTTAGGTATTGCCCCTGCTTTAATATTCAGTGACTATACCTCTTCAATATTTGTATTAGTATCTATTCCTTCAGTCTATTCATCTCTTGTTGCATCTTGTCACTTATAAGTTAGTTTCTATGGCTTCTTCCTGATAGCTCAGGCTTCCATTGGCATCATTCCTAGTAGCTAAATCACTGGCTCCTCTGTGATGTACTTCAGTATTAACAGTTATGTAGCTTTGCTTCCCCTCTCGCTTGCTGCTCGCACCATTCACTTATTTCTTATCAGCTGTTTTAACTTGCTCATTATGTCTTCAGAGATTCTTCTGAATCCTGGGCCATTCAAATATGTGGCCTTACTTTACATTGTTGTAATCCCATGCTATTTTATGACTTTTGAGTTCCTTTATCATCATATACTGCCAATTTATCTTGTAAATTATGCAGTCTCATAAGATAACTGTCCAATAGCTCCGTGGTTTCCAGCTCTTTTTGTTTGCTTTCTATTAGTGTACTGATTTCTTCTTCATGCAGTTTGAAGAACTCTTATCATGAGCTTCATATAACTGAAGCTCATATGAATAGTGATCGCTTGCCAATTGGTCAATAACTCCAGATAAGTGTTGCCGTAACTCGGCATACACTTTACTCGCTAGCCTCTAGGTATAAGTTGGTGATGAAGGCATGCTTCCATATGAAAGCATTGCTGCTGGAGCCATTTAAGGCGATATGATGCATTTTCAACTATTTTGTAGATTTCTTCAAAGTCTAAATTTTCTTTTTCATTTGCAAACTCACATGGAGCAACTTGTATCCCTTCTAAATTCAAGTTTAACAGTGGATTCGGCATACCTATGGCTAAATCTGTGGTTACCCATCTCCTTCCGGGTTCCTGGGTAGTAAATAAACTATTCAACACATCTATAGGATAGTCAAGGAAATTTGTGTGTGGTGCAAATAAGACAAGAGAAATAAAAACAAAGTAGCACCAGTGAAGAATGCTTGAGTATGAGAACAACTGAAATGAATAAAAACAATAGCATATTTCCACAGATAACTGAAATTTTCAAAACAAACTTTAATAAACATCCAATTACTTTATCTGGCAAGGACAAGCGCTTTCAGTGTAAAGCCTTCTTTACATCCTAGATAATGCCTGAATTTTGGTAGAATAAAAGCACATTCTTTCCAATAATTACAAAAAGCCCAACTCACATGATGTATAATGTCATTGCTTCTCATGTGCAGTGGGCATGCGAAAACATCAAGAAATTAGGAAGAGGGAGGTACGACACTTATGAAAGATAGGTGAAAAATCACCTCTTCTATCATGCCTAACATTGTCTTTTATTTGCAGAACCTGGGTGTTACCTGTAAGATAGACATTGCACCTTCCAGCAATACCCTTTGTTGACTGGAGCTTCCTGCATGTTTGATCGCCTGGTACCTTGCTGGTGCTCTTCCATCTGAATGGAAACACCTGTCTTATACATCACCTCCTGGAACATGCTGACATTACCTGCAATGTACTGTGGTATAACATGTAAAATTTGTGTTAAAGCCCAAATTACAATATTTACGCTGAGGCTACACAGTTTGCTAGCTGTACACCCTTCCAAAATCCTTACTGTTGCCTACTGTTCATGGTCAGTCTCCATGGGGCCCAAAAACATGGTGATACTTCTATAAGGGTTCAAATGGCATTTCTGATACATACAGTTCTTGCTCTGTATGGCATTCTTCATCAGGCAGACTGCTATCCATCATTAGGGTACATGGCCCATTCCGCACTGCTTGACCTCTTACAGCTAAGCAAAGCACACACCACCATGATCACCCACAACAAAACTCTGATCTTTTATAGACATAAAAACAGAACATGGCTGGCACAACAGATTTCTACCCTAGTGAATCCTGTACTTGAATAAACTTCCTGTGCATATCAAACAATACTACACAAGGTCTGTATTCAATAATATTCTGAATGAATAGCGTGGAAATCATAAATCCTCTTTGGGATATATATAACATGGTGCTTCTTGACCATGGAGCTTAACTCACTCAGCAGTGCTCAGGCTTAGATGGCTATGCTTAGCAATGGTCTTTTGAACTGCATGCCTAGTATATACATATGAACTTATCAACCTAATATATAATTACTACATATCTTACAAATGTGAATGCTGCATATAGAATATATTTGCAAACAAAATCATCAGTTTATTGATGAATGTATTTCTATAATACATCTCATTTGAATGTCATTATATGATCATTAGTATATACTACTGAACACATCAGTTTTCATACCACCATGATTGTGCTACAGATACCTCTGAGTTGCACATGCCCTGCATGTCAACACTTATTGCATAGTTTAGCTTTACACATCTTTATGGAGAATTTACTTATTCTGCAATACTTTAACCTTTGTCAATATTTGTAAGAAATTCCTCTCACCTTTATTTTGAACCTATTTTTACACCCAATTTTCACTTTATCCTACTCATTAGCTATAACTTCCGAAGGTATTTCTATCTTCCCTAATAACTCTCAAATCATTTACACTACCCATTCCTTAAATTCCTCTCTTAACAGGTAGGTGGAAAATTCCCAGTGTTTCATTTTTACATTACCCTGTAATTTTATTTTGTTTTTCTATTGCTGCACTATAGTTACTGGACATGTGTGAAAGCTTTCAATTAAATGCACCCGTTCCGTGAAATACAATTTCTATCTATTCTAGCCCTGTGATTGTACCTTGGGGAATATTATGTAAACTTGTCAGAGTTCCTACTGCTGAATTCCTATCTTCCATACCAAATATTTTCATACATTTCTTCAGAAATCTACCCTCTTTTATATTTCCCTTCTATATCCCACTGAAACATACTCACTATTGCAAATCAAAGTTCCAGTCACCACCTATAAGTGATATTCTCTTAAGAAAGCCAATTCTTTCTCCCAAAATTACTAGCATTTTTGGTGGAACATAAATACATACCAGAGTACTCTTCATCCCTTGTCAATAAACCCCTTACTACCATAAATCTATCATTACTTTTTTCCCTCTTCTATTACTATTGGAGCTCCTCTAGTAATTAATATAATTACTCCCCTTTTCCTTTGACTCTAATATTATGCTGAATATCCATCCTGAAATCCATTCTATGTTAAATTCACATACTTATTTCTGTACAAATGTGTCTCCTGCATTGATAGTCATACGCTGCATCTTTAAAATAATTCTCGTTTGTCTATGTCTGTAAGGCCATTTACATTCAAAAATAATATGGATAGCATAGCCATTATGATAAAAAAACTGTTTCCATGTATTATACCGGTCAGTTATTTTGAATGTGTATTTCCAAATTTGATGTTGAGTGCACAAACTGTCTTGGAGGTTGATTGTTGATACAGTTGTTTATGTCACATTTTCCAAGACTTTTTGTTGTAATGAAAATGCTCAAACAAAAAACAAAATACATTTTCAAAACAGCTCCATCCCCTCTTGACTTAGAAGACACAAACTGTGTACATCTTCCAAAAAAAATATGAAGTTTTACCCTCCAGATAGGAACAACTGGCCAGCTGTACCTAGAGACACTACTTAACCTAAAATTAAGGTTATCCATGCCAAACTGCATGCTATAGCTGGTTTTCCAACTTATACTGATGTTTTATCTATTCTTTGCTTATCTATATTCCTCCCAGATGTGAAAAACAACTTGCATGTTTTTAGAAAACATTCACTTTTAGCCCTAATAAAAAGTGGACTGACTTTCTTTAAACAAAACTAAAACAAGCACTGTTCTGTTGAATGCATTAAAGTAATAAAGCTTCTATGTCTTATTCTCTTCCAAGAATTTAAAACTTTTTCACTGAAATGTTTGCTATTGTACCTTCAAATTTTGCATTTCCCTCAGTAAGAGATACTCGAAACTTTCAAGATTAATTGCTTGCACCTGTAGATAGAGAGGAGCTATGTAAAAGACAGGCAGCAATGAATCTTTGTAAATTTCAATCAGAGCAGAATGTACAGCTGTCTTCAACTGCAGATGTTAACTGAACATTTGCTAATGGAAAAAATAATGTCTCTTGACATTCCCTGATTGCTGGGATATATCTGCTTCTATTCTGCATGGTGCACAGAAAATAATCATATTTCACAATTTGCTCTATCCAGTTTTCACTACCTTTCCCTTCTGCCACAGTTTTGTCAGGATCAACTATTTCTGCTAGTATGACTGCATCTTTACTAATGTAGGTCTTGGTTGCTTTCTGTTGGGTCAGGTTTGGAACATAAACTCAATGTTCCCCTTAAATTAACAAATCCTGTTGTAGAATACTGGTATAGTATATTTGTGCTTTCATAAAAATAAATACAGAAATTCCTTAAAGTTTCTCTGGTACAGCAGAAAATCTCATGCTTTCTATATGCTCTGTCTCCTAATTCTACTAGTTTTTAAACACTTCTTCTTGAGAAGTCTCATATGCAGCCAGTTCCTTCTTCATTTCTACCTCTGATTTTTGCCATTTTCAGTTCATCAGAATAGCTATTTTAAACTTTTATCTTTTCAAGCCTTTTGCTATTTGAGTTGATATACTCATTTACTGTTTCATTTATTTTATTCATCTCAAATTCCATTTGATTTACTTTTTCCTCTAAATTACTAAGACCTATCTCTTGTACCACAGCTGAAGTTTGAAATGCTTTTGTTGAACACCTCCCAGTGTTTTCTCTTCACTTCTTCTGGTTGATTTTCTTTCAAGTTCTTAATTTCTTCTTTCCTGGCATCCAGGCACTGTATTTACCAAACCAAAACTGATTTTATTCAAGCTAACAATATTACTGGCTCTTATTTCTCAGTTTGTTTTTTTTACGCTGGGAAAGCTGAAATTACGCTACTGCTCAATGTGCAGGCATCTTGGAAGCCTCACTACACAGTATTCCTTCTTACAAAAACATGCAGTATAAGTAACATATAAATGATGCTGTTATAACTCAGAGACAGCTGAGTGAAGCAAATTTGTTTTTGATATTCAAAAAATTATACATTTTACAGCTGGAATACAGACAATAATATAAAGAAAAGTGGAACTGTAATGATACTACTTAAGGGAGGCATAACTGTGGCGGAAGCTTACTGCTTTGCTATTAAGGTAGAAGTTTATGTATACCAGCAGTTATCAGTTGTAGAACACCTAGGTCCAAAAACATGTTCTTGGGGATCTCCTGAAAGTTATACACTGTTCGCAAAACAAAATGGGGTCATAGACATGACCTGAAACTCTCAAAACTAAAATGGGATTACTCAACAGTACAACTAGAAAGAGGAAAACCATCAGTACATTTCTATTAGAAAATGATCTAAGACAAATATTGTTAGGTGACCTACATGGCTGGGCAGGGGGGATCACAATGGACACATTTTTTTAAGGATATATATATATATATATATATATATATATATATATATATATATATATATATATATACACATATATATATATACATATATATATATATATATATATATATATATATATACACATATATATATATATACACACATATATATATATATATATATATATATATATATATATATATAAAATATGTACATACACATATATATATACACACATACATTTATACACACACACACACACACACAAAACCCAAATGAGACACAGCCCACAAACTCAGTGTGCCATTCAACCACAGCCCATAAGGCATAACAACGTACCCAACACTCTAGTCATAGGTGACTCTACAGTCAGGCACACTGATGTTCCACTCACCAGGCTAAACAAGGAGAAAGTTACTGACAGCTGCCTGTCAGGTGCCAGGATCTGCCACATAACGCATGCACTCAGGTCACTCTACAAGTACAAATATGACTCTCATTGTCCATGTTGGTGTGAATGACCTGAGACATGCCTCCCTGGACTACATGAAGAGAGACATGGAAGAGCTGTCCGATCTTGTAGCCCAGGCAGGTATGATCCTAGCCCTGAGTAGCCATCCTGCCATCACCCAGAATGATACACAGTACAAGGACAAAATGATTGACTTCAACAATTGGCTAAGCTTCTGGTGTCATTCTAAGGGGATCCAGTATCTGTCTGCCTGGGATGACATGATCGACAAACCACGATGCTTTGCCAGAGATGGCCTGCACCTGTCACCCTTGGGATTCCAGATACAGGCTAAGGCTCTTGCCACCCCTACAGTGCTTTTCTTAGGCAAGATGCAGATGACAAATTCAACACTGTAGCAAGTACAAGCAAGCAAAATCTGAGGGTAATGCTACTTAATGCTAGAAGTGTAAACCTCAAAATGCACTCACTCAATGCACTCCTTAAAATGGGGAACACAGACATCTGTGCAGTGACAGAGACCTGGTACAAGGCTCCAGAGAGCACCCCTGCATTACCAGGCTATAATTCATACCACACCTTTCGGCCACCTAACCTGGACCAAAGCACTAAAGGCAGAGGTGTGTCCATATTCATTAAGGATATCCACACATCCAGGCTAGTTGCTCAGCCTAATGCATCCGAGATTATCTAAGTGCAACTAACTCTGGGCAAGACCACAATGCAAATTGTAGCTTGCTACAGATTCCCCCACCATGCCCCAGGATTCCCACTCCTCATTTCCTGATACACTGGAAAATATTAGGGTACAACCTAACACCCTAATAATGGGCAATTTCAACTACTCCACCATTAACTGGGAAAACTACTCCTGCACAAACTCTTGTGCTCAATGTTTTCTGGAATTCATAAATTCCAATGCCTTGGATCAACATATCCACACCCCCACCAGGGACAGCAATATCCTAGACCTGGTCATTACCAACATGGGCAATCTGTGTTCCACACCAGAAGTCAATTCCTCGGTCAGATCTGACCGCAAGCAAATCACCCTAGACATCCACATCCCACCCCCCATTAGGGAAACCACCGTAAAAAATTTCTCCAAAGCCAACTTCACACTTCTTAAGACAGAAGTGGCAAACTTAACGACACCCATGCTGACGGACAATACAGGTACGACTGCTGAACCTTATACAATTGCAATTTATAAGCACTTACATGAGTGCAAAGATTGTGCAATCCCTAACAGAACCAAGATGCTATCCTCCAAAAAAAGGAAGCTAATCTGGTGGTCTCCTGCTATAAACAAAATCTACAACAGAAGAAAGAAACTGTTGCAAAAAAAAGTAAAATCCCATGACTGGAGGAAATCTGTGGTCAGCCTCAATAAGAAGCTGAGATCCCTCATAAAATCCTCCAAAGCTAGTTACGAAAACAAAATCACCAGTGATTCTAAAGACAACCACAAAGCATTCTATAGCTATGTCAACAATCTCAATGGCAACACTCAGATCTGCTCTGAGCTACAGCACAATGGCACTAAAAATATACAGAATCAACTGATATTGCCAACATCCTGGCAGATAGGTTCAGTGTTAACTTTATCCCTCTCTCATCCCCTAAAAAGCCCATCTCTATACCAGAAGAATGCAAAGTCAAGAACACAGCATCCATGGGACCTGACAACATCCCAGGCTGCGTTCTACATGAACTACAAAACGAACTGGCACCCCCACCTAAGTACCATTTTCAATCATAGCCTCACCTTAGGCTTTGTGCCCACTGAATGGCACACAGCAATGGTTATCCCACTCCACTAAGGAGGAGCCACCACGGACCCCAGGAACTACCGCCCCATTAGCCTGACGAGCCTGGTCTGCAAGGCTATGGAGCGCACCATCATGGAACTTATAAACAATGACATTGGTAATTTCCAAATTCTGGACCCTACCCAGTTCGGGTTTGTAAAAGGCAGATCATGTCTCCTACACCTGATAGACTTCTTTGAAGCGGTCATCAAAGCCATAGGGAAAGGTGGTTCACACAGCCTATCTAGATCTCACCAAGGCTTTCAACATCATCTCCCACTCTGGAATTATAGACAAACTCACTAAACTAGGTATAAATCCCTATGTCACAAGATGGGTTGCCAACTGGCTCACTGACAGAACCCACATTGTGGGAGTAGCAGACTCTAAACACAACTTCAGACCAGTGACAAGTGGAGTGCCACATGGTTCAGTCCTAGGTCCTCTCCTGTTTGGTACCTACTTCTCTGAAGTACAGGCCAACACAGAAGGTCGTTGGCTTACAAAGATCGCAGATGACTGCAAACTAGGAGCCATAATCAAAACTCCTAACGATGTGGACATCCTACAAAAGGGCCTCACTGAGACAGATGCCTGGTGTTAAAGCCATGGCCTCAAGCTCAATGCCAAAAAGTGCATTGTCATCCCTTTTGGTTAAAACTCTGTACCCATGAACTACCACATAGGCGGTAGTCTACATAACACCGATAGTGTGATAAGAGACCTTGGGACACAAGTGGACAGTAGTCTCTCCTTTGATAATCGCATTGCCACAGTAGTCAGGAAATCCTTCTATGTGGCACACCTCATCACAAAAGGTTTCTCATCCAGGAAAAAAAAGAGGTCATTGTTCCCCTCTACTCATCACTCATTAGACCCATTATAGAGTACAACGCTCCTTTTGGTATGTACCTCACAAGACATCTACAACAACTGGAAAGGCCACAGAAATACCTCACAAAGAGGATTGCCAGCCTCAAACAGATGCTAAACGCAGACCACCTCAAAAAACTCCAGCTTTACTCTGTCGCATATCGCCTACTCAGAGGCGATCTTTGCATAACATACAAAGCAATGTCAAACCCAGAACTGTTGGACATGCTCCATGTAAAGAAATCCCAATCCTTCTGAGCTACACGCTCTAGGGACCTAAACCTTGTCACCACAATAAACAGAACATGCTGGAGGGATAGATTCCTGTCCCAGAGACTTCCCATACTCTGGAACAAACTACCTATCTATATCAAACAACGCTCCTCGTTAGCACTCTCTTCAAGAAAAATCTTGATGATTGGATGGGAGATAGGAAATTCTGTGGCTCTGCTTGACAGGGGCACAGGAAAATAATTTTCTTGGGTGGCAAAAGCCAGGGTACCGTTTGGCTAGGCTTATATAGGCCCTAGGGCCTATATGAGAACACTATTGTCAACCATTATCACCACTACCTGGATCCAACCATACATTAGCTTTCCTAACTTTTTTAGAAAAGAATGTCACCAAGAAGTGGGAGGTTTTGAAATCTAAGATAACACGTCAGAAAGAAAAAAATAATATAATTTACTTAACAGATAGGACACCTACCTTTGGTGCTGGAAGATCAAAAGTCCTTGGGTTCTATTCTTACTCCTGGTGATTGGATTCATTTTCAAAATGCTATCACTGTAGTGCAGAATTAGAGGGGTGTGTCACTCCTAAGTATGCCATCCTTTAGATGAAACAATAAACTGAAGTCCCATTTGCTTGAATTGGTGAACTCCCATGGCAGTGGCATCCATCTAAAAAAGATTACAGGAATTTCCCTGAGGTCTTGGTCACATTTCTCCTAGTAGCAGAAACACCACCACTGGTCTTCCCTGAAAAGAGGTCACTATTCTTTTGGGACTAACCCAGTCAAAAAGGGATAAAAAATAGACAAATTAATAAACTGACAAACAAGAAATGGAAAAAAGAGATTAAAGAAATTTAGAAACATAAGCACAAAGACCAAACCCCTAATAAGACACACTAAGAAGAAAAAGGTTAAAAAAACACACTAACAAACAAGGTACAAGGATTAAAATCAATGTTAAAATGACCTGAGGCACTAGGAGAAAAAGATGCTAAAAATGAGCCATAACATGAAGGCTTTTTCAACAACTGTGTGCATGTGTAATGAAATAAAAGGTAAAAATCCAGGGATAAGTGAATATTTCATGGAAAACAAAGGATGCCATTAGCACTGCTATGACGCTTCAATGATGTGTGTCTGGAGTGTTTCTCCCCAGGCCTTCAATCAAAATGTGCTCTGTCCCAGTCAGACTTTTCTGGTAAACAAATGTTAAATAAATAAATAAAAAATAAAACTAATTTCTGGCCTTTTCCTCCAAAGTATTTTATAGTACCATGTGGTTCTGTAAGTTCCAACTTAGAAGAAGAGACCTAGTACTAATGGAAAATGTTAATATCATCAAAGACAATTTCACAAGCCTCTGGTCAACGTGGAATAACGGAGAATTAAGAACTCCACAGGAAGTGTTGGCCAAATGTCCTCACATCAATAAGGCCAATTTTAAGCAAACATTCCAATAGATTTGAAGGTACCTGCAATCAATAAAGTAAGGGTCCAAGGCAAGAGGCTAACAATTAGAGATCAATCAGCCTCCTACTGAATACAGGAAAGGACTTGGAAAGACTACTGCTCAATAAATTTTAGAAAAGCTAGACAGCCTGGGTTTGACAGACATCCAGTACCATGCATGCAGAACAGCTAGGTCAATTATTGCATGCAATCTGATTTTCTATAACACTGTTATTACAGCAGTTAGAATCAATACATAGACAGACAAACAGATGTACATATACTGACTTCTTTTGCAGCCTTTGATGGGGAAAGCCATAAGTGTTGCTTACATTTTTAAAGTTGGGTTTCTCAAGACCATTTCTAAACTGGATAAGTACTTTGTTTCAAGATCAAAGTAGCACAAATTCTTTGTTTAGCAGAAATCCTGGGTTACGATACCAGCATACCTTAATGTTGCATTTTGTGACAATGCCATTTTAAAATAGACAGTTCTAACATGCATAAGCCTTTCAATGTATACTTCTTATATTATTTTTATTGATCACTAGAAAATATGCAACACGCATAACAAAAAATATCAAAACAGTTTCTGCATATCAGTTTATCAATCACCCACGCCTGAACTCTCTTGCAATGGGAAAGGAGTATGATGTCTCTGTACTGCCCACAGTTGTGGATGTCCTCTTGTTCTTGTACACTGGCATGAGTATGCTTATTCTCCAGTCATCTGGGATACACCTTTCTTTCCACACTGCTGTAAGTACCCTCAGGAGCCACTTCTCCTCTATCTCATCCAGTATCTTTATCATATTTGCTGTGATCTCATCTGATCTTGCTGCTTTCCCTGACTTCATTTTCTTAATGTATTCTTACTTCTTCTAGGGTGGGCTCCTCTTCTTCACTCATCATAGGCTGCTTCTGGGACAGTAAAGATTCTGTGGCGTTTTCTTCATTCAGAAGTTGCTGGAAATACTCCTTCCATCTGCCTCTGATGTCCTGTGGACTGGTCAGCAGGTTGTTGCTGGCATCCCTTATGAAGGGTGTCCATCTTCTTTATCTTTCTGTCTTTGTCTTGCAACCTGATATAGTTTTTTTGTACCACCTACTGAGTCACTTTCCAGCAGCTGGTAGACTGCCTCAGATGCCCTATTCTTTGATATTGGAACTCTTTTCTTTGCTTCTTTGGTAACCAACAAGTATTCCTTTCTAGCCTGGTCGGCCTTTTCTAACTCCCATTTTTTCCTGCAATCCTCCTTTCTTTTGATCACTTCCAGGACTTCTGCATTCCAGCACCAACTTTCCTTATGTACCTTGTTTCCATACCTGGCTCAGCCGCATATCTGTTCTGTAGACCTAACAAATGCTGTTTTGAGGCGCTGCCATTCTTCTTCAACTCCAACTATTTCCACCTCTTCTTGGGGTGCTAGAGCCCTGAGTATAGTAGAGAGTTGATTATCCAAAAAGTCAATTATCCGAATGTAGCCTTCCAAAGTTTTCAAAGTCTGAATATGTAAATATTATGCATATTTGGTTGTATGCGTTTTTTGAGCTTGTAGCCCTCTCATGTACGAAAAATATTAATTACTGTCCACTGGAATCACTGAATGGTTGAAAAGTGTACTTTCTGTGTGTAAAAAAAGCAAGATTTTAGAAATGTTTTTAAATGGTTCAATTATATGTTTGATTATCCAAACAGTTTGATTATCCGAACTACCCTAGGTACCAATTAGTTTGGATAATCATCTCTCTACTGTAATTCCTTGAACTGTTGTACTTTCTCTAAAATCAACGTCCAGGTCTTCAGCATGGTTTCTGCTGACCATAGAGCCTTCTCTGACCACTGCTTGCAGCTGACTGTGGCAACCAGTGGTTATGCTGTGGGCCGACCGTTTCACTGGGGATGACTTTGCAATCATGGATTCTGTCCCAGTGCCTTTTCCTTACTAGGAGGAAGTCTACCCGAGTTGGAGGAAGTTTACCTGAGTTGCATGTTGGCTACTCTTGTATGTGATCTTGCGATTGTCTCTCTTTCTGAACCACGTTGGCTACTATCAAGCCATTTCTCAGACAGAAGTCTAGAATGGCTCCTTTATTCCTGTTGCCTCACCCATGTGGACTCAGGCAGTCCTCATATCCTGTTCTGTCTGTCTCGATATGTGCATATCAAAACATTTTCTTTTGTTGTTAACCCTTACTATACAATAACAATACATGCAGAAGTATACTTCATATAAGACTGCTTAAAAATTTCTTTATATACAAACTATGACATTTAATTTTCAACACCATAATGTTAATTTACATATTTGTTTTCATCAACTCCCACCCTCTTTTCTGAGAGGTTATCTTAATTTTATTTAGCTACACATTGACAATGGACGTGTGATGAAACACCAGTCAATTGTGATACCCACTCTACCCCTAGAACTAACACAACTCTTATAAAAAAAAAAATCACCATCTAATCTAACAGTGCTCTCAAAGTATTGACCTTCAATCTTTTTTCCCTCCAGCTTATCTGACCCTTCTAGCCTTTAGCTATAATACTCCTCACCTATCATTCCAGATACAGTAATTGCACTTTCCTCTGGTCTTTCCACCCATCTTTCCTCTCCATCTAACCTCAGAGTATGCATTTCCAATATTTTCAGACTCTTTCTCATACAGTCTTTTCTATTTCCTTATAAAAATCTTCCATAAATGTTTAGCTGTCTGGTACTACCAAAACATGTGCGAATGTCCTGCTTTCTTTCCACATCTCCAACATTTTCCCTCACCCACCTTCCAACATCTATATAATAGAAGAGAGTTCAGAGACACTTGTACAACCATCTCATATATCATTACATTAAACAGGTGCATTTTTTAATTAGTTGTACTTTCTTAACACCTCTCTCCATTCTTCTTTTACAGACATAATTACAACTTCCACTATTTCTACATACTTCTTAACTTCCCCATTCTCTGGACATGTATACTCTCAACTAACCTTGCATGTACTTTTCCACATTTACAGTCTAGTTGCAAACCCCTTTTTTTGCAAGTACTGATATCTACTACAGTCTCCTTACTCACCTTATCTTGTAATCACTCCCCTGCCTTCAGGCTTAATCTTTTATTCCCTTCCTTCAAACTGATAAGAATTGCCCAGTTGTACTCCTCCTCCTCCCCTCTATAATAGCAAATCATTTATTCACTTCTCCTCCAATTCAATTTTAACTTGTACTTTAAAATTTGGATTATTCCATGTACTATATTTGAGCTCCCCAGGTGTTTCACTTCTACATTCTTCCACTTTCCATAAATCTAACATCCTCTAACTTAATGTCCAACTCGACAACATTCTCTTTTTCACTTTCCTGATCTCTTAAAACCAATGTTCACATTCATACCTTCAGATACAGTGGATATAAAAAGTTCACACACCCCTGTTAAAATGCCAGGTTTTTGTGATATAAAAAAAATGAGACCACAATAAATCATTTCAAAACTTTTCTCACTTTTAATGTGACCTATAACTTGTACAATTCAACTGAAAAACAAATCTGTTAGGGGAAAAAATATAAAAAATAAAAAACTTACAATAAGCTGGTTGCATAAGTGTGCACACCCTTAAACTAATACTTTGTTGAAGCACCTTTTGATTTAATTACAGCATTCAGTCTTCTTGGGTAGGAGTCTATCAGCATGGCACATATCTTGACTTGGCAATATTTGCCTACTCTGCCATGCAAAAGCACTCAAAATCTGTCAGATTGTGAGGACATCTCTTGTGCACAGCCCTCTCCAGGTCATTCCACAGATTGTCTATTGGCTTTAGGTCTGGGCTCTGGCTGGGCCATTCCAAAACTTAAATTTCTCCTGGTGAAGCCATTCTTTTGTTGATTTGGATGTATGCTTGGGCTCATTGTGTTGAAAGGTGAAATTCCTCTTCATCATCAGCTTTCTAGCAGATGCCTGAAGGTTTTATGCCAAAAGTGACTTGTGTTTAGAACTGTTCATAATTCCCTCCACCATGACTAAAGCCCTAGTTCTAACTGAAGAAATGCAACTCCAAAGCATGATCCTGCCACCACCATGCTTCACCATGGGGATGGTATTCTTTTGGTGATGCAAAGTGTTGTTTTTGCGCCAAAAGTACCTTTTGGAATTCTGGCCAAAAAGTTCAACTTTGGTCTCATCAGACCATAACACATTTTCCCACATGCTTTTGGGAGACGACGTATTGTTTTGTAAATTTAAGCCTGGCCTGGATGTTTCTCTGTGTAAGAAAAGGCTTCTGTTTTGCAACCCTATCCCACTGCCCAGACATATGGAGAATATGGGAGATTGTTGTCACATGTACTACACAACCAGTACTTGGCCAGAAATTCCTGCAGCTCCTTCAGTATTGCTGTAGGTCTCCTGGATGCCTCCCTGACCAGTTTTCGTCTTGTCTTTTTATTAATTTTAGAAGAATGTCCAGTTATTTGCAACGTCACTCTTGTCCCAAATTTTCTCCACTTTTTGATGACCATCTTCACTGTGTTCATGGTATATCCAATGCTGTGAAACATTTTTATTGC